>NC_041387.1:471119969-471172810 GCF_002162155.2 Triticum dicoccoides | reverse complement strand
GGGCGGGCCGCGGCGGCGGCAGGTGGCGGCGTGCCACGTGGCAGGCGCGGGCTGGATGGGAGCGGCGGCTGGACGTGTCCGGCCGTCGGCGGACATGTCCGGTGGCGCGGAAGGGATGGATCTAGGGTTTCGGGGGTTTGGACTGCGAAATTTTCGGGGAGAGCACATATTTATAGGTAGAGGGAGCTAGGGGAGTCCAAATGAGGAGCGGTTTTCGCTCACACGATCGTGATCGAACGACCGAGAGCATGGAAGAGACTTAGATGGGTTTTGGGCCACTTTCAAGAGGTCTTGGGCTGCAAGACGAAAGGGGGGTTTCGGCTACGCGGTTAATCGTTGGAGTATCAAACGACCTCCAAATGGCACGAAACTTGACAGGCGGTCTACCGGTGCTATACCAAGGCCGCTTGGCAAGACTCGGTCCATTCCGAGAACGTTTAACACCTGCTCACGAAGAGAGGCAACAAGGGGATGCCGGATGACATAGGAGCGCCGGATTGCAAAACGGACAACGGGGAAAATGCTCGGATGCATGAGACGAACACGTATGCAAAATGAAATGCACATGATGACATGATAAAATGCAACATGCAAGCAAATGAAATGGCAATGACAGCAAATAACTAGCGGACACCTGGCGCATCGAATCCGGGGCGTTACAGATGGCCTACTCTGTCACAGAGGAGGACATCAAGAAGCTTAGGGACGCCAGGTATCTGACCGCCGAAATCTCGCACAGGCTGCCTGCTCCAGGGCAGGTCATCCCCACTCCCGAACCCAACGAGAGTGTCGTATTTGTTTCCCACTTCCTTCGAGGGCTAGGCTTTAGTCTTGATCCATTTGTTAGAGGGCTCATGTTCTATGATGGGCTAGATTTCCATGATCTAGCTCCAAATTCCATCCTTCACATCTCGTCGTTTATCGTCGTGTGTGAGGCGTTCCTCTGCATCACCCCACACTTCGGCTTATGGCTCAAGACCTTCAATGTGAAGGCGAAGATGATCGACGGGCAGCACCCGGAGTGCGGAGGCGCTATAATAAGCAAAGGCGCCGATGCCCTATGGCCAAAGGGTTCCTTCCCGGAGGTGTCCGACTTATGGCAACGGGAGTGGTTTTACATCACAGCTCCCCGAGGTACAAAGCGGGCAGCCACCCCTGCCTTCCGCTCGGGCCCTCCGCCCCAACTGGCGTCATGGGTTAACAAGGGGCAGGACTGGGGGCCAGTTAATGACGTGCTGACATTGCAAAGCCGCATCCGAGATCTCCTCAAGAGGGATGTCAGTCTTGTCAAGGTAATGCAAGTAATGCTAGTTCGTCGGGTCCTGCCATGCCAACGTCGATCTCTCCGTATGTGGGAGTTCAACCTGGAAGGACCGCGAACTATTCAACAATTCTTTGGTGTGACGCTTGAAGGGATGTATGGATTGTTCTTCGGATCACGAATAAAGTGTCCGGACACCACCGAGGATGTGGGTCTCAACTGCAACCGTCCAGATACCCAGGTAAGTAATTCCGCGACCAAACATGCCATTTTTATATTTGTCACAACATCATTCTGAAAAATTGCCCTCGGCCAGGACTGGATAAGAAAGCTGGAGAGGATCAGGTGTTCGGCCTCCCTTCCCGAAGGCTCGCCGGATCCTGTACTAACCAGGATGCTTGAGCGCACACCCTATCAAGTGCCATCGGGAGAAGATGAAGGGAGGAATAGAGAAGCCAAAAGCGGGCTTCATACATTACACATCCAAATCGGGGGAATTAGTATCTCCGTGAAGGAGGATAATCGGGGAGGTGAATCTAGAATCCCCTCTCCCCACGGGAAGAAAATGGCCGCCCCTGAAGACTTGGAAACGGAGGTTTCCAAACGAGGGAAGAAACCTTCGCCAGGGGGCCCTGACCCGGAGGGCGTCCTTACCGCACAACGCCCGCAAGGGGGCCAACCATCAACCGAGCTGTAAGTGAACAAAAGTACTTTGGTAAATATATCCTGCTTTATCTCTAAGAACAATAATCAAGACATATATTTTGCAGTCCGGCTCGTAGCCCTTCTCGACAAAGTTCGTCTTCGGCGGATCTTCTTCCGGAGATGATGGAGAGCGAACGCCTCCTCCTGCCTCCCCGCCTCATGGGGCGAACGGCCCCGAGGTGTCATCACGGAGGATTTCTCCTGATCCGCAAAGGCCAGAAGGTAACTCTTCGGCCGCCCTAAGTCCGGAGTATTTGACTCCCAAGGAGAGCAACAGAAAGAGTCCGGGATTGTCCGGTACACAGCCGGACACACTGATGGGTCTTCTGGAGCAAGCGGCTATCTCATAGGCGCATCGTACCTTAATGGCTAAGGTGGTTGAGAGGATTTCATCTGCCAAAAGCGGGTTGAATGAAGCTTTTACGAGCCTGCTAAGAGGCTTTGAGGTACGCAAAGTAATATATATGTTTTTTTGATGGTACCGCACACGCTAGGTGTGCTCTGTATAGATAGTAGCCCCTGAGACTCTAGTTGCCGTCCAGAGGCAGCAAACATAGGATCATAGTCCCAGGTAATGATCGCGCTGCTTTCATGTGCAGGCGGCTGAGGGTCTGACGGCTGGCCGGACTACTGATTTTGCCGAACTAAGGCGGCAGCTTAAAATGGGGGATGCCGATATCACGCTTGTGAACAAGCGGCTTGACGAGGCATGGGGTATGTATTTTCGGATGGTCAGCAAATATTAAGAGGAGCACGATGCTAGTATCTATAATATGCTGTGACTACAGATGGAGCTGCCGCCGTGGATACCCTTCGGGCAGAACTTGCCCGAGCCAAGGAACAAGCCAGGAGAAGTGATGCGGCCGCCCTAAAGGCGGCCGAGGAGTTAAGAGCCGAACAGGCTGCTCATCGCCAGAGCGAAGATAAAATAGCCAAGATGGCTGTTGAGCTGAAAGATGCCGCCGGCCGACCTAAAGAAGGCCTTGGAAGCAACCAAGGAAACTCGCTCTGAAATCAGAGCGGTAGGGAGGAGCTTCGTCAAGCCAGAGATATCACGGCTGGGAAGCCCTTTTTGTTGCGGACGAAGTTCGGAGATCCGAAGTATGCCCCTCTGGATCAATTATGACGCATACTTGGACTTGGCAAAGAGTGCTACTGCTGTGACTGAGTATTTCAAAGATCAGAAAGATCATGAGGTGGAAAGGTTGTTCTGGTCGCAGTTCAATGCTCCAATGTGTCCGCTGCTATTAAATGAACAAATGGCCGAGTGGGCCGAGCTCCATAGGTTGTCCGGGCTTGCCATGAGGTCTGTCGTGGATCATCTTTGGCCGAAGTGACCAAGGCCGGATAGTTATTTTGGTTTAGTGGAACGATTCCTTCGTGTTGTGCCGCATATCGACGCTGTAAAGAGGTCGGCATGCATAGAGAGTGCACCAATGGCTCTTGCCCGTGTTAAGACATATTGGGCAGGGATGGAGGCCACCGCTATTGCAACCCGGGGTCCGGAAGGAGGCCAGGGCTCGCCCGAGCACTATTTTGAAGAAGTCCTAGAAGGCGCCCGTTTAATAGAGGCTCAGTGCTCGAAGAGTACCATGTTCGAGTGACATGTATCTGAGTTGTAAAAACAATGCTATTTTGATTATAAAGGCTGTGTTTATACTTTTGCCCAAAAGTATTATAGTGCCTCCTGTGCAGCCGTTTATGTATGTATATAACCTGAAAGTTTGCAGTCGTAGGCTTCAGCCCCCACGCATGTAATGCGGGGGTGTTCAGAAAAGCACATAATCACACTTGATCCAACGTCTTGGTCCATTAAGGAGGTGATAGCGCGGCAAACAAGGCAATCTGACTATATAGCTTTAGCACTTTCACTTAGCCATAGGAGTTTGACGGTGGGGCTACTATATAGCTCCTGGTACTTCCACGTTCATCCGAATACGATGCACATACGTACATGACCGGGAAACCGGTCCTTCGTTAATGCGGAGGAATCGCGAAGATTCCGCTGAGTCATCGAGTGGTTAACCAGTCTCGTGCTTTATCATGACAGTCAGTTTTCGGCTTTCTCTACTAAGGTCCTCATCCAGATGAACCAGGGCACAATCGCAGTAGTTCTCCTAGTGCCACCTTAGCCGATAGAGCGGAATGTAAGGTAGCAAAACACGGGAGCCGGGCAAACCCAACTATTGACTAAAGACATGATTCGGAGCTGATGCATATAAGGCCAAACTCGCGACGCCGAACAATCCCTACGGTATTCAGACTTTACAACATATACTGGGCTGAGTAGTGCCCTCGATAATGAGCCCTAAATTTCCATGTACATGCATTAGTCTGGCATGACGAAAGGCTAATAACGCCAGCATCCCTCTCAGTTGTGTTGAGTGCCCGGAGGGTGTGAAGCAACAAGAGACATTAAAAAAGGTTTACACAGGGTCTTAATCTAGAAAGAAACCTTTGAGCGGGACCCTGCTGCACGTCTGCGCCTTTATCTCCGTTGTGCCATATCCTGGAAGGGTGTAGCACGATTATCATCTATAAAAAAAGAAAAACCCAGGTGAAAGACTTCGTGCGAAAAGTTGGTTATTCTTAATGAACCATGAAAATGCAATCTATTATTGTATTAATAGGGTCAAGCCAAACTATGGGTCTTTTTACATGCGGGCAGCCCCTAGCACCACCTATGGGGGTATATCCATCGACTAAAGCTCAGGTTTATCTGGGCTGCTACAACTAGTGGTGCACCGGACTCATCTAACTGTGTCCGTGGTCTTGACGACCGATCATTTATTCTGGTTGGAGAGGTCGTTCAGTGTTCGGCTGCTAGAGCCGTCACATATTCTTCCGCACGTAAGGAATGCTCTGTATTTCCGCTAACTGTGATGACGCCTCGTGGACCGGGAATCTTAAGTTTAAGATAAGCATAATGCAGTACTGCATTGAAACGAGTGAAGGCCACTCTTGCGAGTAGTGCGTGATAGCCGCTTCGGAATGGAGCGATGTCGAAGATTAATTCTTCACTTCGGAAGTTGTCGGGAGAACCGAATACAACCTCTAGTACTAGAGAGCTCATGCAGCGGGCCCCTACGCCTGGTATTACTCCTTTAAAGGTAGTATTGCTTTGGATGATTCTTGACGGGTCTATCCCCATTTTGTAGACAGTGTCCTGATTTACCAGATTAAGGCAGCCGATCCTCCATGCCGGATACTAGTCGAATGATCCCTGCGATCAAAAGTGATCGGGCAGGCCGACCAAGGGTTGAAGTTGGGAGCGACGGGCTCTACAGCGTATACGTCTAGGATTGCGCGTTTGCGTCTCCTCTTTGGTATGTGAGTTGCGTAAATCATGTTCACCGTTTTGACCTTTGGTGGAAATTTTTTCTGTCCCCCAGTGTTCGGCTGGCGAGGCTCATCCTCGTCTTCACTTGGTGTCTCCCTCCCCTTGTGTTCAGTGTTTAGTTTTCCGACCTGCTTGAAGACCCAGCATTCTTTGTTGGTGTGATTTGCAGGTTTTTCGGGGGTGCCATGAATCTGACATAATCTGTCTAGAATCTTGTTTAGGCTGGACGGTCCATCTCTGCTGCCTTTAAATGGCTTTTTCCGTTGACCGGGTCGAGAGCCCCTAAATCCGGCGTTGATCATCGTGTTGTCTAGGTTGTCTTCATTGTTTCGACGCTTGTTTTTAGTGCATCGTGGCTTCCTGTTGCCGTCCCTGGTTTCGGAAGTGCCTGGGTCGCTGGTGCCACTACGGGCCAACCAACAGTCCTCGCTCGCGCAGAAGCGGGTCATAAGGCTTGTTAGGGCTGCCATTGTCCTCGGCTTTTCCTTGCCGAGGTGTCTGGCGAGCCATTCGTCTCAGACACTATGCTTGAAAGCCGCTAAGGCTTCCGCATCCGGGCAGTCGACGATTTGATTCTTCTTAGTGAAATCTGTTCCAAAGCTTTTGAGCCGACTCTCCGGGTTGTTGAATTATGTGACTTAAATTGTCTGCATCCGGAGGTCGGACATAGGTCCCTTGAAAATTAGCCCTAAAAGCATCCTCAAGTTCTTCCCAACTTCCAATTGAGTTTTCAGGGAGGCTTTTCAACCAGTGCCGAGCTGGTCCTTTCAACTTGAGGTGCAGGTATTTGATGGCGTGGAGATCATCTCCGCGAGCCATGTGGATGTGAAGGATAAAGTCCTCAATCCAGACCCCAGGGTCTGTAGTTCCGTCGTATGCCTCTATGTTCACGGGTTTGAATCCCTCCAGAAATTCATGATCAAGCACCTCATCGGTGAAACACAGGGGTGTGCAGCACCCCTGTATTTGGATGTGTCATGGCGTTCTTCTGACGGTTGTAGTGTTCGGTTTTGACTCCGAGCTGTTATTCGGTCAGTATAGTCGTTTGGGTGGCCATGGTCCTATGCCGGAGCACGCTTCCTAGATCCATAGATGGACCTGGCCATACCGGTTTTTTTATCCAGGTGCTCACGTAAATCGTGCGCTGACTTATGTGCGGCGTCATTAGCCGCCCTGTCGCGGCCGCATGGTGGTCGGCCAGCTGATCGGCCGTTTTATTTTTCGGCTAAATGGGCTCTATAGCCTCGTCATCATATTCAGTCAGTACCTTGCGCTTTGGGTAGCTCTTTGTGTGGCGATCGCCACCATATTTTTCTTCAGTGTCAAGCACTTTGTTCCATCTGCGGTTGAGCGTATCCTGCGCGGCCTTAAGCCTTTGCTTCTGCTTCTTCAAGTTCCTCACAGTGGCAATGAGCCTTCTATGGAGGTTCTCTTGTTCCAAGTGTTTTTCCGGGATGATGAGTGCATCGTCGCCCGGACTGTTGTCCTCTCCGGAGACAGGTTTATGAGTTTTATCTCCACCGTTGCTATGATCGGACATCGGCCCCGGACTATGTTCGTCGTCCCCTGGCTCATCCTGCTCCATCGCTGGGTCCATGGGGTCGTTGTTTCCTTTGGAGTCGACTGGGGTATTATTTCTTCTTGCGTTGTTATCGATGTTTTTACTGTGGCGGGATTTAGAGCGGTGCATATGGCGTTGCTTTGGTTGCTTCTCGAGGGGATTATCCTCCATTGCATTCTTCCGTTCCTCGTTGTTGTTTTCTTTGGGTGTATCCACCATGTATATATCATATGATGAGGTGGCTGTCCAGCGCCCCGTGGGCGGTGGTTCCTGTTCTTCTCCTGCATCGTCATCCATACCGTCGATGTCTTCTGAGTCGAAATCAAGCATGTCGGTTAAGTCATCGACAGTGGCTATTAAGTGGGTGGTGGGTGAGGAACTAATTTCTTCGTCGTCCGCCTCCCACTCAAGCCGGACATAGTTCGGCCAAGAGTCTCCTCACAAGGAGAGATATTTTAGTGAATTTAGCACATCGCCCAAGGGTGAGTGCTGAAATATATCAGCGGAGGTAAACTCCATGATCGGTGCCCAATCAGATTCGGTAGGCACGGATGCGCGTGGTTCAGAACCTATGACCGGAGAAGAGTCCGCGGGTCCGATGACACAGATCTCTTTGGAGGTGAAGTCTGTGTTCGACTCTATCGTCGTTGAGTATGCGGCCTCCGTGGCGGGCTCTATCCACCCATCCTCGGATGGTGCGATCTGCTTAGGCTCTAAGGCCAGGGAAGCTATAGGTGCGTTCTCCTAAACAATGTCTGATGGAAGATCCAAGTCATGCTCATCGTGACTGTATGGCGCACCTGTCATGGGCTCGAATCCGTCAAAGATCAAATCTCCACGGATGCCGACAGTATAGTTCAAGCTTCCAAACCTGACCTGATGGCTAGGGGCGTAGCTATCGATGTGCTCCAGATGGCCAAGCGAGTTGGCCCGCAGTACGAAGCCATCGAATACAAAGATCTGTCCGGGGAGGAAAAGCTCAGCCTAGATCGCATCATTGCAGATGATTGAAGGAGCCATCAAGCCTTATCGTGACGTCATAGTGGAACTCTCAATGAAAGCACCAATGTCGGTTTCAAAACCGGCGGATCTCGGGTAGGGGGTCCCGAACTGTGCGTCTAAGGCTAATGGTAACAGGAGGCGGGGGACACAATGTTTTCCCAGGTTCGGGCCCTCTCGATGGAGGTAATAATCTACTTCCTGCTTGATTGATCTTGATGATATGAGTATTACAAGAGTTGATCTACCACGAGATCGTAGAGGCTAAACGCTAGAAGCTAGCCTATGATTATGATTGTTCTTGTCCTACGGACTAAACCCTCCGGTTTATATAGACACCGGAGGGGGCTAGGGTTACACAGAGTCGGTAACAGAGAAGGAGATCTACATATCAGGATTTCCAAGCTTGCCTTCCATGCAAAGGAGAGTCCCACCCAGACATGGTACGAAGTCTTCAATCTTGTATCTTCATAGTCCAACAGTCCGACCAAAGTATATAGTCCGGCTGTCCGAGGACCCCCTAATCCAGGACTCCCTCAGTGTTACCGGAACTCCCCGGGGGAATAACGAGCCTTATGGGCCATAGGAGGGGAGCACACTAGCCCACAAGGGGTGCCCCCCCTTAAGGAAGGAGGCCGAATAGGAGAAGGAAGAGGGGGTTCGGCCCCCCTTTCCTTCCTCCCTTCCCTCTTCCCTTTTCCCCCTTCCGGTAAAACGAAAGTGGGGGGGAGAATTGGACTAGCACCCCAAGTAGGATTCCTCCTACTCGAGGCACACCAAGGCTGCTCCCTGTCGTGGTTCTAAGACTGACAGTAGAAAGGGGGGGAGGTATGGAGAGGCAAGATCTTAGCTATGATGAAGGTGTACACACAGGTTTTACGAGTTCAGTCCCTTCTCGGAGGAAGTAACAGCCCTACGTCTCGGTGCCCGGAGGCGGTCGACTGGATTATATGTGCGTAATGTTACAGGGGGTGCGAACCCTTGTGCCAGAGGAGGGGGTGGCTTATATAGAGTACGCCAAGACCATCACCGTCCTCCATTACAAGGGGCTTATTGTACATAAAGTAGGGGCGTTACTGATAACGCCAGCCTTAAGTGCTATTAATGACCTTAAAGACTACGAAGTGAATGCCTGGCCGTTGCAATGCTGAGTGACTCCTGATCTTTGGTAGGTCGAGTGATTCCTTGAATGGTTGAGTGACAATAGGTAGGGGGTCACCCGAGTGGTATGACTGGTCGAGTGTATTACACTCGACATCTTTGACTAGGGGTCCCTTGTTGCCTCTTGGACTTCCTATCTTCTAGGGTAGTGACCTTGGGTAGGAAGTATGGGTCAGGCCCATGACCCTACCCCAGGTCTGTATCCTCATCAGTAGCCCCCGAATGGATTAAGGTTCGAGTGGAAAGTAGGTTGAAGTTGAACTTGTTCTGAGCTTTGCACCTCGCGAGCGTTTCCCGCAAGATGAAAAACTCATGTTGGTATTTCAGCATCGATTCAGTCGCCTTGATCCATTCAGAAAGTTGTCGACTGAACTTATAGCACCATATTCCGAGTGTTGTCTTCGAGTGTAGAATCTTTGGCGCGATTGCCTGCAGTGTATCCCGGATTTCATGGGATACGAAATTTCAGGGAAGAGCGCGAGACGGGGAGCGCCAAAGTTGGCGGAGCGGATAAACAATAATGCCTCAATTTCCGCGCCGCCTTTTTCGCCACGTACATTGCGCACGACTGTTGCAGGATTTGATAGGATCACCTGGTCCCACGCGTCAGCCACTCGGAAGCTGCCCTTTATAAGGCAACGGGGTCGAGGCGCCTGCACTGTGCACGCCTGTTTCTCTTTCTTCCTCCTCTGCTCCCGACGCCGCTGCTCTGCCGCCATGGTGAAGGACAAGACGGCGGCGCTGGAGCATGCGAAGAAGGCGACGGGGGCGGCGAAAGGCAAGAAGCAGAACCGTGGGTCGTCATCGCGCGCGGGGCTGCCGCCAGGCTGGATCTAGGGCGATTAGATCCGGTCTTCACTCCGGCAAGATGTGGACGAGCTGGCGGAGTCCGGATTGATCGCCAAGGGTGCGGCAAGGCTGCCTGAGGGGGAGATGGAGCCACAACCTCGACCGGGTGAGTGTGTATTGCTCGCCACCCACGTCGACCGGGGATTTTCGCTCCCTCCGCACCCCTTCTTCCGGGGCTTCCTGAACTTCTTCGGTGCTCAACTCCACCATTTTCCCCCAATACCATCACGTACCTGGCTGCGTTCGTGTCGATGTGTGAAAACTTTTTGGGGTGTCGACCGCACTGGGGTCTTTTCAAACATATCTTCACCATCCGATCTCAGTCGGTGAAGAAAGCCAAAACGAGTGACTCGAATACCCATGTCATCCAGATGTGTGGGGGTTTAGGTATTCAGAAGAGGCATAGGAGTGCTTTCCCTGCTATGACTCTCCTCGAATCGGTCAGAGGCTGAAAACGACCTTGTTCTACTACTAGGACGTCGCAACTCCAGGTCAGTCAATTGGCCTTCCTCACTTCACATTCGACCATGTCCAGACTCCTTCTCCACTGAAAGTGACTGCTGCTGAGAACGTGGAGACGAAGATGTTGGTGGAGAAAGTGGTCCAACTGATTAACGACGGTGTCACTGGCCTGGACCTGCTAGAAGTGTTCCTCAGTCGATGCATCCAACATCTTCAGGCTCGTGACCATCCTATGTGGTTGTACTCTGGATCTGACGACACCGCTCGGGTCCATCCAGAAGAAGTGACACCCAAGACCGTGGACATGAGGTTGAGGAGCATCACAGGCAACCAGGACAACCCCAGAGGAGTTAGGCGAGTCATCCCCTTCAGAGACGACAATCAGCCCGACAAGGTATGCTCTTTATTCCGACTGTCTTGCATATATGTTCCAACTGTACTTGATCTCGACTGACTTTTACTCAACTTTTTGTCTTGTAGGTTTTCACTGAGATGTATTCGATGCCCAACGGCGAACAAGCTCTGGAGCAGGACCAGGAGGGAGAGGCCAGTGCAGAGGAAAGTGGTGAATAGGAGTCTTCGGATGAAGAGGAGGAGGAGGAGAGCGAGGAGTCGGACGACAAGGAAGAAGTCGACTTGCCGCCGCGCTCTGAACGCTGATCCAAGCAGCACCATGACCCGGCGGGCAGGCGAGGGAAGAACGTGGCTCCGGGTAACCACACTCAGAAGCGCACTCGGACGTTGACTCCGGAGCCGACAGAGAAGGTCGCAAAGTAGCCCAAGTTTGCTCCTCCAAAGGCTCGGAAGACTTTGCCGCAGATCAAGATGGATGTCCCTGTTGCTTCGGGGTGAGTACCTCACTTGTGTTTATATAGGCCGACTAAAGTTTTTGTTCTGACCAACTGGATCATGTATCTTTCTAGCCCCACCTCTGCTGCTACTGACATGGACATCGACAACACGCCAGGAGACGAGGAGACCGACGATGCGGCCACCTCTCGAGCTGGTAAGTCCGTTCGACCAAGTTTCATTTAGTCGAGTGGATCTTCAGTCGGCTGAATTTCTGATATTTCTCTCTTTCTGTAGTTTTGCAAGAGGTCGTCGTGCTCCCTGACGATGAAGAAGAAGAAGCGCCTCTACAGGAGAGGAGGAAGAGGAGTGGGAGCTCAAGAAGGACGAGGCTTGAAGTTCAAGTCCCTCAGTCAACACCAGCGCTTGTGGCGGTGGTCGAGCATTCCAGAGATCCGGTCCGGACCAACGTCACATTCGCTAACCCGCTGACGACTGATCGCCCGTCGGGGTCGACTGCTCCGACTCCTGCCGCTCCAGTGCAACCCCACGTGTCTGACCCAATAACTGCTTCGACCGCCTTGGAGCCATCACTCTTCGTTGCCTATCAGACCCCAGACGACTCGCCGAGTGCTGCCAGGGAGGCTCTTCGCCAGGTGAACCTAGTCATGGAGCAGGTGAAGGTGATGCATGAGGCTAGTCAAGTGGCTTAAAACGCCAGCACTGCCCTGCAAACCAATGTTCAGGTCAGTGAACTCCGACTGAATTTTTGAACTTTCGAATGCTATTTTATATCCGATCACCCACTGGGGTGTGCCTTTGTTTAGAGTTTAGGAAATCTTCCACTTCACTCGACTCGAGCTGAGTCTTAGTAATCTGTCTAGACCAGTAGGGGCACGCCGAGTGCACCCACTGGGTGTAGTCCCCGAGACCACGGAAGACTGCTGGCAGTCGGCTGTGGTCTTAGAATCTTCTCTCTTCTTTTGTTTTTTTGACTCATGCTGGGCAGACCCTGCCGAGTGTTGATCTGAACTAGTGGGGGCACGCTAAGTGCACCCACTGGGTGTAGTCCCCGAGACTACTGTTAAATATTTGATTCGGCAGTAGTCTTAGAGTAACTTTACCCTGTCATTGTCTCTTATTTCTATGGACTGACATATCTCTCTCGCTGACTGCAGAGGCCTTGTGATCTTGGAGCTCGACTTTCCGAGTTAAAGAAGAAGCATATCAGCGTTGAACTTGACCTTGAACTCGCAAAGAAGAACCTCAAGACTGCTCAAGAAGAGACGACCATCATAGGAGGTAACCACTCGACTCTTGCCTACTTAGTATCTCGTGTCTTTCACTGCTTTTTCTTCAAGTCTCTTTGAACCGAATGACTTCACACAAGCAAATGGCGTAGTGAAAACCATCAACTTCAGGCTCGTCTGAAGAGTGTTGTTTCTTTAGAGAGAATGAAGGAAGCTTTGGAGAAGAAGGACCAGGACCTTGCTGCTGCTCAGAAGGAAGCACGTGAGAAGACAACGCTTGCGGACCAGAAGCTAGCTTCAGTCAGCAAGTTGGAAGAGGAGAATGCGAAGTTGAAGACCGCCATCTCGGAAGCCAATCGAGAAGTAGAGCAATTGAAGAAGGACAAGGAGAACCTGACCACTGAAGTTGGAGGCCTCAGATCCAAGACGGGCAAGTTAGAGTCCTATCTGGGACAACTTGCCACGAAACTAGTTCTGAAGCTTGAAGGTATAGTCACTCGACTGGTTAATTGTCTTCGATCGAAGTATGTTGTAATATTGTCGACTCATTGTTTTTCGCGATGGAACAGAACTTTGCCAGGACTTTGAAGCTGAAACCGGGCGGGTCAAGACAGGTATTGACCCCATCAATTGTCCCATGAAAGATGACATTGCGATGAACTTGCTACGATTGGAATCACACTTGGACGGCGCTGTTAACTATCTGGCTCGACTGAAGGCTGTGATGACCCGAGTGGACACCGAACTCTGGCCTCAGGCGGAACTTTCTCAAGACCTCGAGTCACTGATGACTCGACTTAATCAGATTCCTGGCCAAGTGCAAGAGTGGAAGAAATCATCTTCTCGTTGTGGTGCTGACATCGCCTTGTCATTAGTTCAAGTGCACTACAAGGAGGCTAGATAAGACAAGTTGGCGGCCCTCAAGGTTGTGAATACTAAGAAGCACTCCTTCTAGTCCTTCATGGACACCTTCCTTGAGGCAACCACTCGTATTGCTGACAGCATCGACCTCGACAACTTTTGCGATCCAGCCAGCCCTTCTCCCGCCGAGTGACCGAAAAAACATTATGCTTCGCCCTCATTTGCCTCGGAATGCCCAGTGATTTTGTAATCGTTAAAACTCCTTCGGTCCTGACACCTGAGTACTTTAATCTGCGGATAGAAACCTTTGGATTTATCTGCCCCGAGCTTATCTTTGAATATGTTGCATTTATCTTCTCTCGGATTGGTTTTTGTACTCTCGATGTAACTTTTGAGGAAGAGGCCGCAGTCGACCTATTGGACGAGCCTTGAGCAGAATTGATCAGCTCATCAGCGAGGCACTCAACAATGGTCTTGACGTTCCTGAAAGCAATTCGCCTTTGGCAGCATTGATCAGCTCATCATCAAGGCACTCAGCAATGGTCTTGACGTTCCTTGAAACAACTCACCTTGGCGTTGGCTATTGGATGAGCCTTTGGCAGTGGGCACAATCTCATCCTTCTTCTTGACGGTGCAGCCCCGGGGGAGGGGTCGTGGTCGAGCACTCGGTAGGATTTTTTATACTTAGGCGAGTACTGGACTGCAGCTAAGCACCCGAGTGAGAGGATTGCTCACCACTCGGTAGGATTTTTTATACTTAGGCAAGTACTGGCCTGCAGCTAAGCCCCCGAGTGAGAGGATTGCTCACCACTCGGTAGGATTTTTTATACTTAGGCGAGTACTGGACTGCAGCTAAGCTCTCGAGTGAGAGGATTGCTCACCACTTGGTAGGATTTTTTATACTTAGGCGAGTACTGGACTGCAGCTAAGCCCCCGAGTGAGAGGATTGCTCACCACTCGGTAGGATTTTTTATACTTAGGCCAGTACTGGACTGCAGCTAAGCCCCCGAGTGAGAGGATTGCTCACAACTCGGTAGGATTTTTCAAACTTAGGCGAGTACCGGACTGCAGCTAAGCCCTCGAGTGAGAGGATTTCTCTCACAATCTCGTCCTTCTTCTTGACGGTGCAGCCCCTGGGGGGGTCGTGGTCGACCCGTACCGTTTGGTAGGACATTTTAAACTTAGGCGAGTATTGGACTGCAGCTAAGCCTCCGAGTGAGAGGCTGGCTCACCACTCGGTAGGATTTTCTAACACTTAGGCGAGTACTAGACTGCAGCTAAGCCTCCAAGTGAGAGGCTGGCTCACCACTTGGTAGGATTTTCTAACACTTAGGCGAGTACTGGACTACAATTAAGCCTTCGAGTGAGAGGCTGGCTCACCACTCGATAGGATTTTTTAACACTTAGGCGAGTACTGGACTGCAGCTAAGCCTCCGAGTGAGAGGCTGGCTCACCACTCGGTAGGATTTTTTAACACTTGGGCGAAACGGATTCGCAGCTAAGCCTCTGAGTCAGAGACTGGCTCATCACTCGGTAGGAATTTCTCTTCAACTTAGGCGAAACGGATTCACAGCTAAGGCACCCACTGGTGGATTTTAGAACATGTAAAAAATGAACAACAATCATTCGGAAGACTGTAAAATCATGTCTTTTAATAATCAAAAGGTACTTCTTATTACATCTCAACAGTGTGAATACTTTAAGAGTAAAAGGAGCGGAGCAGTTCTGCCTTCCAAGCGCGTGGCTCATCTTTATTGTGCTCGACATTGAAAATATGATATGCTCCATTGTGGAGCACTTTGGTGATGACAAAAGGGCCTTCCCAAGCAAGAGTGAGCTTGTGTGGTTTCTGCTGGTCCACTCGAAGAACCAAGTCTCCTTCCTGAAATGCCCGACCCCTTACGTTTTTGGCATGCAATCGACGCAGTTCTTGTTGATAAATGGTCGACCGGATCAGGGCCATCTCTCTTTCTTCTTCCAGGAGATCGACCGCATCTTGCCGAGCCTGTTCTGCTTCCTCTTCTGAGAAGAGCTCGACTCGGGGCGCATTGTGGAGTAATACGTCTCCAACGTATCTATAATTTTTGATTGTTCCATGCTATTATATTACCCCTTTTGGATGTTTATGGGCTTTATTTTACACAATTTTATCATTTTTGGGACTAACCTACTAACCGGAGGCCCAGCCCGTATTGCTGTTTTTTTGCCTATTTCAGTATTTTGAAGAAAAGGAATATCAAACGGAGTCCAAACGGAATGAAACCTTCGGGAGCATGATTTTTGGAACGAACTTGATCCAGAGGACTTGGAGTGCAAGTCAAGAAGCAGCCGAGGCGGCCACGAGATAGGAGGGCCTCCCCCCCTGTAGGGCACGCCCCCCTGTCTCATGTGCCCCTCGGGCGGCCACCGACGTACTTCTTCCTCCTATATATACCTATGTACCCCAAAAACATCCAGGGAGCACACGAAACACAATTTCCACCACTGTAACCTTCTGTATCCGCGAGATCTCATCTTGGAGCCTTCGCCGACACTCTGCCGGAGGGGGAATCGACCACGGAGGGCCTCTACATCAACATCCTTGCCCCTCCGATGAGTTGTGATTAGTTTACCACAGACCTACGGGTCCATAGTTATTAGCTAGATGGCTTCTTCTCTCTTTTTGGATCTCAATACAATGTTCTCCCCCTCTCTTGTGGAGATCTATTCGATGTAATCTCTTTTTGCGGTGTGTTTGTTGAGATCCAATGAATTGTGGGTTTATGATCGTGTTTATCTATGAATAATATTTGAATCTTCTCTGAATTCTTTTATGTATGATTGAGTTATCTTTGCAAGTCTCTTCGAATTATCAGTTTGGTTTGGCCTACTAGATTGATCTTTCTTGCCATGGTAGAAGTGCTTAGCTTTGGGTTCAATCTTGTGGTGTCCTTACCAAATGACAGAAAGGGTTGCAAGGCACGTATTGTATTGTTGCCATCGAGGATAACAAGATGGGGTTTATATCATATTGCTTGAGTTTATCCCTCTACATCATGTCATCTTGCTTAATGCGTTACTCTGTTCTTATGAACTTAATACTCTAGATGCAGGCAGGAGTCGGTCGATGTGTGGAGTAATGGTAGTAGATGCAGGCAGGAGTCGGTCTACTTGTTATGGACGTGATGCCTATATACATGATCATGCCTAGCTAATCTCATAATTATTCGCTTTTCTATCAATTGCTCGACAGTAATTTGTTCACCCATCGTAATACTTATGCTATCTTGAGAGAAGCCTCTAGTGAAACCTATGGTCCCCTGGTCTATCTCCTATCATATTTGCTTCCAATCTACTTTTATTTGCATCTTTACTTTTGGCATCTATATTATAAAATACCAAAAATATATTTATCTTATCTTACTATCTTTATTAGATCTCACTTTCGCAAGTGGCCATGAAGGGATTGACAACCCCTTTATTGTGTTGGATGCGAGTTCTTTGTTTGTTTGTGTAGGTTCGTGGGACTTGTTGAGGAGCCTCTTACTGGATTGATACCTTGGTTCTCAAAAACTGAGGGAAATACTTATGCTACTATTGCTGCATCACCCTCTCCTCTTCGAGGAAAACCAACGCAAGCTCAAGACGTAGCAAGAAGGATTTCTGGCGCCGTTGCCGGGGAGGTCTTCGTTCAAGTCAAGACATACCAAGTACCCATCACAAACTCATCTCCCTCGGGTTTACATTATTTGCCATTTGCCTCTCGTTTTCCTCTCCCCCACTTCACCCTTGCCGTTTTATTCGCCCTCTCTTTCCCAACCTCCTCCTCTCTTTTCCGCTTGTCTTTTTCCATTTGCTCATGTGTTAGATTGTTTACCTTGTCGTTATGGCTAGTTCTCCTATTCTTGTTATTACTCTCGAACATGAGATTTTCAATTTTAAGCAAAAGGACGGAGAAAATTTAAAAGATGCTTGGCATAGAATTTGCAATGCTCAAAATAAATCCACTAGGAAGCTTTCCACTTTCGTTCTTCTTCGCAATTTTTATGTAGGCATTACTCCTTGGAATAGATGCGTTCTTGATACCGTTGCCGGAGGGGATTTCTTGAATAGTCACACGTTCGAAGCTTATAATGCTATGCTAGATTTGTTTGGCCCACCGCCTCTTTTGGTTAATGGAACTGTTTTAACTTTGGAACATGTTATGCAACGTCTTGAGATCATTGAAAATAAAATTGCCACTGTTGTGTTAATTGAAAACTTGGATAGAAAGATTCATAATCAAATTACCCAATACGGATCTAGGGTTGGGGTTACTTTGAAAAATCTCAAACAAAAAGAACCTATAGTTGATGAAAAAATAGATCTAGATTCTGCAAGAATTGGTAAACTTGAGGATATCATGACTAACTTAGGTTCTGCGTTTTCCTCCATGAAAAATACTCCAAAACCCCCTACCAAAACTGCCAAGTTTATTTATGTTCCTAAAAATAAGGATGAATCTTCTAGTAAGGGAGATGCGGATATCAAATCCATGAGTGTTCATCCCAATTGTCTCTTTATCGTTAAGAAACCTTTTGCTACAAACGAAGTTCTTGAATTTTTGCCTAAAGGTTTTATCATTACTAAAAAGGGACAAACCCCTAAAATATTATAATTGCTCTATTTATGAACCAAGTGCCAAAGATGGCACTACTTAGATATATCTTCGCTTTTATGCCTAGCTAGGGGCGTTAAACGATAGCGCTAGTTGGGAGGCAACCCAATTTTCTTTGTGTTTTTTGTTTTTGTTCCTGTTTAGTAATAATTTTTCTTATACTTTCTGTTTAGATGTGTTTGTTGACACACGAACACGTCATGTGTACCCTCGACGCCGGGGGTGATGCACCGCAAATCACGTCGAAGGAGACCCGACCGACGGGGCGATACGCAAGACAGTCGACGGATGCTTTTGCAGACCCGAAAACCCCACACCCCCGGGAGGGACCCCGTCAGGGAGTGCGGCGGCTATGGGCTGCCCTAGATCGATTCGCTCGCCCCTAGAGCCTCGGAATTCGCAGCTCTCAAACACGAAGAACAGCGAAGAACGAGAGAGAAAAACGGTGGAGAGATAAAACGTAGATGAAAAAGTAGTATATTGATTTGTTCGATTGTGTGTTGTTCAATCGGCCGTCACCCCCAACATATATAAGAGGCGGCTGGACTTCCCGTACAAGTAAAGGATTCATCTAGGCTTTCCTTACAAGAAAAGTTACATCAATTCGTGTCTAGAGTCCTAGTTCTATTCCAACTCGGATTCAGTCTGAATCTGGCCCAAACTCTATCTTCCTTCTTGCGCGGGCCGCCGAGCTTGCATATGATCTTCGATCAAGACGGCCCAAATATCAAACTTGTGCGCCTCGATGATACGAACAACTCTCATGCTGATTACTTTTTCAAATAAGGCCATCTTGAATACTCATCGAGGTCATCTTTACCTTCCAGTCGGACTCGGTCTTGCAGTAGACTGGATTATCCGAGTCTGGTAGTGAACTTGTAGGCCATATACTATCTCTGATGATGATGACTCCAAAACCAAAGTTTACCGTCTTGATGATATGCATAACTTCCGTATTGAACACTTCTTCATCCGAGGTCATCTTGATAAACTTTCGGGCACATGTTCAGTTTCACTCGGATTCGAGCTCATCCACTTGGATATTAGAGACTTTCACTCGGACCATCCGACTGGACTTTTTCACTCGGAAAACAATCTTTCACTCGGATGACTATATTTTTATTCGGATAATAATAAGTTCATCCGGTCAGCAAACTTCCACTTGACCGGTAATTCTCACTCGGATGATAAACTTTTTATCAATCGGTAAGTTTTTACTCGAAAGTTAAGCTTTCACTCGACTGGTAAGTTTTCACTCGGACGGCAAGCTTTTCACTCGACCGAAAACATAGGCTGGTCTTGATTTGTCTCCTCAGGTCCCATACGACATTGGATTGAGAAGAATTATATATGAAAATCGATCGGCTCGACGAGACGAAACTTTCTTGTGTTGAAGTTTTTCCGATTCAAGGACTTCTTAAGGGCCTAATTGCTCGCGCGGCCCATCAGACAGGGTGTCTGGTACTTCGCGCCACATTTCCATTCAACTTCGGTCTGCAGTGTATCCCCTCTAACTTTGCATGTGAACTCGGATTGAGATGATTTATATATCAAAATCGATTGCCTCGACGAGACAAAGACAATTCCTTTAGAGTACTCCTTCATCTGAGGTCGTCTTGAAGGCATGATCGGCCGAAAACCACTCGGAATATTGAATTCTGCCACTCGGAATACAATTTCGGCCCCTAAGATGGAGTCGGACGATGATAAACTAATCATCAAAGTTGTTCCACTCGGTGATGTGAAACTTTTCATGCTGAAAACACTTTCACTCTGTATCTTGCCAAATCAGGCGTCAACAGTGTTTTCATGTTTTCTTTAGTGTTGGTGCCAAGTAGAACCTATAGGATAAACTATGATGATAGTTGATTTGATTCTGCTGAAAAACAGAAACTTTGCGCTCACGAGAAAAAATTCAATAAATCACAGAAACGTGCTTTTGCATTGATTCTTTTGCTTCTGATCAATAAACAAATTTTCCAGTACGTCCTATTTTGGTAGGATTTTTAGAGTTCCAGAAGTTTGCGTTAGTTACAGATTGCTACAGACTGTTCTGTTTTTGACACATTCTGTCTTTCGTGTGTTGTTTGCTTATTTTTATGCATCTATGGCTAGTAAATAGTTTATAAACCATAGAGAAGTTGGAATACAGTAGGTTTAACACCAAAATAAATAAAGAATGAGTTCATTACAGTGCCTTATGTGGTGGTTTTGTTTTCTTTCACTAACGGAGCTTATAAGATTTCCTGTTGAGTTTTGTATTGTGAAGTTTTCAAGTTTTGGGTAAAGCTTTTATGGACTATGGAATAAAGGGTGGCAAGAGCCTAAGCTTGGGGATGCCCAAGGCACCCCAAGATATTCAAGGATAGCCAAGAGCCTAAGCTTGGGGATGCCCCGGGAAGGCATCCCCTCTTTCGTCTTCGTTCATTGGTAACTTTACTTGGAGCTATATTTTTATTCGCCACATGATATGTGTTTTGCTTGAAGCGTCGTGTATTATATTAGTCTTTGCCTTTTAGTTTACCACAATCATCCTTGCTGTACACACCTTTTGGGAGAAGCCTATTTTATTAGAATTTGCTAGGATACTCTATGTGCTTCACTTATATCTTTTGAGCTTGATACTTTTTGCTCTAGTGCTTCACTTATATTTTTTAGAGCACGGCGGTGGCTTGATTTTATAGAAATTGCTAGTATCTAATGCTTCACTTGTATTATTTTGAGAGTCTTTTAGAACAGCATGGTATTTGCTTTGGTTACAAATTTGGTCCTAGAATGGTGAGCATCCAAGTTGGGTATAATAAAAACTATCATAGGAAGTGAATTGGATGCTATGATCAAATTGATACTTGATAATTGTCTTGAGATATGGAGGTAGTGATATTAAAGTCATGCTAGTTGGGTGATTATGAATTTAAAGAATGCTTGTGTTGAAGTTAGCAAGTCCCGTAGCATGCACGTATGGTTAAAGTTATGTAACAAATTTGAAACATGAAGTGTACCTGGCTTGTGCATTCTTATGAGTGGCGGTCGGGGATGAGCGATGTGCTTTTCCTACCAATCTATCCCCCTAGGAGCATGCGCGTAGTGCTTGATTTTTGACGACTTCTAATTTTTGCAATAAGTATATGAGTTCTTTTGACTAATGTTGAGTCCATGGATTATACACACTTTTACCTTTCGCCATTGCTAGCCTCTTCGGTACCGTGCATTGCCCTTTCTCACCTTGAGAGTTGGTGCAAACTTCGCCGGTGCATCCAAACCCCGTGATACGATACACTCTATCACACATAAACCTCCTTATATGTTCCTCAAAACAGCCACCATACCTACCTATTATGGCATTTCCATAGCCATTCCGAGATATATTGCCATGCAACTTTCCATCGTTCCGTTTATCATCATCATGACATACATTACTTTGGTCATATTGCCATTGCATGATCATGTAGTTGACATCGTATTTGTGGCAAAGCCACCATGCATTATTTTTCATACATGTCACTCTTGATTCTTTGCACGATCCAGGTACACCGCCGGAGGCATTCATATAGAGTCATATCTTGTTCTAGTTTCGAGTTGTTATTCATATGTTGTAATCAATAGAAGTGTGATGATCATCATTATTAGAACATTGCCCAAAGAAAAGAAAAAAGAAGAAAGGCCAAAACAAGCCCAAAAAAAGAAAAAAAAGAAAAAAAAGAAAAAGAAAGGAAAAGAAAAAATAAAGAAAATAAATAAAAAGGGCAATGTTACTATCTCTTTTTCCACACTTGTGCTTCAAAGTAGCACCTTGTTCTTCATGTAGTGAGTCTCATATGTTGTGCTTGAAAGTAGCACCATGTTTTTCATATAGTGAGTCTCATAAGTTGTCTTTTTCATACTAGTGGGAATTTTTCATTATAGAACTTGGCTTGTATATTCCTACGATGGGCTTCCTCAAATGCCCTAGGTCTTCGTGAGCAAGCAAGTTGGATGCACACCCACTAGTTTTCTTTTGTTGAGCATTCATTTGTAGCTCTAGTGCATCCATTGCATGGCAATCCCTACTCCTCATATTGACATCAATTGATGGACATCTCCATAGCCCGTTGATTATCCTCGTCAATGTGAGACTTTCTCCTTTTTGTTTTCTCCACACAATCCCCATCATCATATTCTATTCCACCCATAGTGCTATATCCATGGCTCACGCTCATGTATTGCGTGAAGGTTGAAAAAGTTTGAGATTATTTAAGTATGAAACAATTGCTTGGCTTGTCATCGGGGGTATAGAAGTTGGGAACATCTTTGTGTGACGGAAATGAAGCATAGCCTAACTATATGATTTTGTAGGGATGAACTTTCTTTTGCCATGTTATTTTGAGAAGACATGATTACTTTGATTAGTATGCTTGAAGTGTCACTAATTCTTTTATCAATACAAACTTTTATTTTGAATCATTTCGATCTGAACATTCATGCCACATTAAAGAAAATTTCATTGAGAATTATGCTACGTAGCATTCCACATCAAAAATTTCTTTTTTATCATTTACCTACTCGAGGATGAGCAGGAATTAAGTTTGGGGATGCTTGATACCTCTCCAACGTATCTATAATTTTTGATTGTTCCATGCTATTATATTACCCCTTTTGGATGTTTATGGGCATTATTTTACACAATTTTATCATTTTTGGGACTAACCTACTAACCGGAGGCCCAGCCCGTATTGTTGTTTTTCTTGCCTATTTTAGTATTTCGAAGAAAAGGAATATCAAATTGAGTCCAAACGGAATGAAACCTTCGGGAGCGTGATTTTTGGAACGAACGTGATCCAGTGGACTTGGAGTGCAAGTCAAGAAGCAGCTGAGGCGGCCACGAGATAGGAGGGCGCCCCCCCCCTGTAGGGCGCACCCCCCTGTCTCCTGGGCCCCTCGGGCGGCCACCGACGTACTTCTTCCTCCTATATATACATACGTACCCCAAAAACATCTAGGGAGCACACGAAACACAATTTCCACCACCGTAACCTTTTGTATCCGCGAGATCTCATCTTGGAGCCTTCGCCGGCACTCTGCCGGAGGGGGAATCGACCACAGAGGGCCTCTACATCAACATCCTTGCCCCTCCGATGAGTTGTGAGTAGTTTACCACAGACCTACGGGTCCATAGTTATTAGCTAGATGGCTTCTTCTCTCTTTTTGGATCTCAATACAATGTTCTCCCCCTCTCTTGTGGAGATCTATTCGATGTAATCTCTTTTTGCAGTGTGTTTGTCGAGATCCGATGAATTGTTTGTTTATGATCAAGTTTATCTATGAATAATATTTGAATCTTCTCTGAATTCTTTTATTTATGATTGAGTTATCTTTGCAAGTCTCTTCGAATTATCAGTTTGGTTTGGCCTACTAGATTGATCTTTCTTGCCATGGTAGAAGTGCTTAGCTTTGGGTTCAATCTTGCGGTGTCCTTACCCAGTGACAGAAATGGTTGCAAGGCACGTATTGTATTGTTGCCATCGAGGATAACAAGATGGGGTTTATATCATATTGCTTGAGTTTATCCCTCTACATCATGTCATCTTGCTTAATGTGTTACTCTGTTCTTATGAACTTAATACTCTAGATGCAGGCAGGAGTCGGTCGATGTGTGGAGTAATAGTAGTAGATGCGGGTAGGAGTCGGTCTACTTGTTATGGACGTGATGCCTATATACATGATCATGCCTAGATAATCTCATAATTATTCGCTTTTCTATCAATTGCTCGGCAGTAATTTGTTCACCCACCGTAATACTTATGCTATCTTGAGAGAATCCTCTAGTGAAACCTATGGCCACGGGGTCTATCTCTTATCATATTTGCTTCCAATCTACTTTTATTTGCATCTTTACTTTTTGCATCTATATTATAAAATACCAAAAATATATTTATCTTATCTTACTATCTTTATTAGATCTCACTTTCGAAGTGGCCGTGAAGGGATTGACAACCCCTTTATTGCGTTGGTTGCGAGTTCTTTGTTTGTTTGTGTAGGTTCGTGGGACTTGTTGAGGAGCCTCCTACTGGATTGATACCTTGGTTCTCAAAAACTGAGGGAAATACTTACGCTACTACTGCTGCATCACCCTCTCCTCTTCGAGGAAAACCAATGCAAGCTCAAGACGTAGCATGGAGCAGATCACTCGGGAGTACGGCTTAAGCTCCATAGACTAAGAAGAATGGAGTTCGCCCAGTCGACCGATTAGGAGTTGTCCTCAATCCCCAAAGTACTGATGAAAGTTCATCGACCCAGGCGCCAGCTGCATGCTTGAGGTCACGCATCAATCGGGGTTTCAGTCCTTTGAGAATCAATCCATTTGCTCTTTCAGCCTGTCCATTCGAATGAGGATGGGCGACCAAAGCGTAATCGACCCTCGTACCTTGGGAAGCACAAAAGGCTCTGAATTCGTCAGAGTCGAAGTTCGACCCATTATCTGTGATGATGTTGTGCGGAACACCATATCTGAATATCAATTCTCTGATGAAACTTACAGTTGTACTTGCTTCAAGCTTTTTAATGCGCTTGGCTTCGATCCATTTGGTAAACTTGTCGACTGCCACCAGTACATGGGAAAATCCACTCCTGCCAGTCCTCAGAGGTCCAACCATGTCCAATCCCCAGACAGCGAAAGGCCAGACAAGTGGAATAGTCTTCAGAGTTGACGCAGGCTTATGGGACATGTTGGAGTAAAACTGACAGCCTTCACATTTGTCCACTATTTCTTTCGCCATCTCGTTTGCATGTGGCCAGTAAAATCTGGCTCGGTATGCTTTGGCCACGATGGTCCGAGAGGACGCATGGTGACCACAGGTCCCCGAGTGAATATCATTGAGGATCATTCAGCCTTCTTCTGGCGCGATGCATTTCTGGCAGACTCCAGTTACACTTTCCCTGAACAACTGATCTTTTATCACGGTAAAGGCTTTAGATCATCGGACGATCTGTCGAGCCTCTTCTTCATCCTCTGGAAGTTCTTTCCTAAGAATGTATGCAACGTAGGGCACTGTCCAGTCGGGAGTGACGACCAAAACCTCCATGACTAAGTCGACCACGGTAGGGATTTCGACTTCAGTCAGATCTATGGCGCTCTTAGGCTGTGGGGACTCTTCAGTGAAAGGATCTTCCTGAACTAAAGGTGAATGAATGTGCTCCAAAAACACATTGCTGGGAATGGCCTCCCTCTTAGAACCTATATTTGCCAATTCATCTTCAGCTTGATTTTTCAGTTGGGGTATATGGTGAAGCTCCAACCCTTCAAACTTCTTTTCCAGCTTTCTTACCGCATTGCAATAACCAGTCATGGTTGGGCTCCTGACATCCCACTCTTTCATCACTTGATTAACCACCAAATCCAAGTTGCCGTAGACCATAAGGCGACGGACACCGAGTGAAATGGCCAGACGCAACCCGTATAAAAGTGCTTCATATTCAGCTTCGTTATTGGAGGAATCAAAATGAATCTGGAGAACATAGCTAAGCTTGTCTCCACGGGGAGATACCAATACTACCCCAGCACCTAAACCATTCAACATCTTGGAGCCATCGAAGAACATAGTCCAATGCTCCGAGTGAATTTGAGTCGGCAGTTGCTGCTCAATCCACTCGGCAAGGAAATCTGTGATTGCTTGGAACTTGATAGCTTTCTTTGCCTCAAACTTGATATCCAACGGAAGGAGTTCAATCGCCCATTTTGCCACTCGACCATTTGCATCTCTGTTGTTCAGAATTTCAGATAATGGTGCATCACTGACGACTGTAATGGAGTGATCAGAGAAACAATGTGCAACCTTCTTCATGGTCATGTAGATTCCATAGACAAGCTTCTGATAATGTGGATATCGTTGCTTGGATGGAGTCAAGACTTCAGAGAGATAATATACTGGGCGCTGGACCTTGTAAGCCTTTCCTTCTTCTTCTCGCTCGACCGTGAGTACTGTACTGACAACTTGTCCAGTGGCTGCAATATAAAGCAGTAAAGGCTCTTTGCTGATTGGCACAGCGAGCACCAGTTGGGTGGAAAGCAGGGTTTTGAGCTCTGCAAACGCTGCATCAGCTTCCTCAGTCCACTCAAACTTATCGGATTTCTTCATCAATCGGTAAAGAGGTAAGGCCTTTTCACCGAGACGAGAAATGAATCGACTCAAGGCGGCCAAACAACTAGTAAGCTTCTGAACGTCATGCACACGCACATGGCGTTTCATTCGGAGGATGGTATCAACTTTTTCTGGATTGGCGTCAATCGCTCATTCGGAAACGAGAAAACCGAGTAAATTTCCACCTGGAACTCCGAATGTGCACTTTGACGGATTAAGCTTGATATCGTACCTTCTTAGGTTGGCAAAGGTTTCTGCGAGGTCAGTCAGTAGGTCGGAACCTTTGTGAGACTTGACCACAATGTCATCTATGTATGCTTCCACATTCCGACTGATTTGAGTGAGCAGGCACTTCTGAATCATTCTCATGAATGTGGCTCTGGCATTTTTAAGACCAAATGGCCTGGTGACATAGCAAAAGCACCCGAATGGGGTGATGAAGGCTGTTTTTATTTCATCAGGACCATACAGTCAGATCTGATGATACCCAGAATATGCATCTAAAAAGACAAGCGCTCACACCCCACCATCGAGTCGACAATCTGATCGATACGGGGGAGAGGGAAGTGATCTTTCGGGCAGGACCGATTGATATGCTTCAAATCAATGCACATGCGAAGTAAATCATCCTTATTAGGGACCATGACTACATTGGCAAGCCACTCGGAGTGGTAGATCTCACGGATGAACTCTGCTGCTAGGAGCCGAGCCACTTCCTCGCCAATTGCTTCTCTCTTCTATACGGCGGACCACCAAAGATGCTCTTTGACGGGTTATACCTTGGGGTCGACACACAAACGGTGCTCAGCCAGTCCTCTGGGTACACCCGGCATGTCAGAAGGTTTCCATGCAAAGATGTCCCAGTTCTCACAGAGGAACTGGATGAGCGCTTCTTCCTATTTGCTGTCGAGTGTCGTTGATATATGAGTCGCTGTGGCATTGGGATCGGTCGGGTGAATATGAATCGGCTTCGTTTCACCAGACTACTGAAATGCAGAATTTGTGGCAGGCTTCTTAGCTTGGAGCAAATCACTCGGATCTGCATTCTTCTGATATTCTTGAAATTCAACTGCTGCCATTTGCACATCGGCAATTTTGGAACCTTTCTGGAAGCACTCTTCCGCCTTCTCCCGATTGCCAGTAACTGTGATCACACCTCTGGGGCCAGGCATCTTCAACTTGAGATACACGTAACATGGTCGAGCCATAAAATGTGCATAGGCAGGGCTGCCCAGAATGGCATGATAAGCACTCTGGAAATCCACAACTTCAAATGTCAACTTTTTCTTACGGTAATTCTTGTAATCACCAAAAACCACGTCAAGGGCGATCTGGCCGAGTGTTTTGGCTTTCTTTCCAGGGATAACACCATGGAAACTCATGTTGCTTTCGCTAATTTGGACATAGGACTGCCCATCCCCTTCAAAGTTTCAGCATAAAGGATGTTCAGGCCGCTTCCACCGTCCATTAGCACTTTGGTCAGTCTAGTGCTTTCGACCACTGGGTCGACCACCAATGCTTGCCTTCCAGGGGTGGCTATGCCAGCAGGGTGATCGGACTGGTCGAATGTGATGGCTGTCTGGGACCATTTCAGGTATGTGGTCGTCGTCGCCGGAGCGACCATATTCACTTCTCTGTTGATAACTTTCAACCGACTCTTGCTCTCAACATCAGCAAAAATCATGAGGGTGGAATTGACTTTGGGATAACCGTGTCTCCCTCTTCGTCCTCGTCTTTGTCTGACTCTTTCTCCTTCTCACCGGGCTGTTTTTCTCGGAACTGCTGGATCAGGAGTCGACAGTGCCGAGTGGTATGCTTAGGGTAAATCAGATTACCCTCTTCGTCCTTGTTTGTGTGGATGTGACACGGTAAATCCAACACATCATTTCCTGCTTGATCTTTTACCTTCTTAGGGGGCCAGGGCCCTTTAGGTTTTCCCTTAAACTTTGCTGCAATCTCACCGGGTGCTGCGGGCTCGGCCTTACGTTTCTGTTTCCGATTGGAATTGCCTCCACCGGCCTCTTGGCCGACTGGTTTACTCTTTCCGCTACAGAGTTGATCCTCTTCTTCTCCATTAGCGTATCGGGTGGCTATTTCCATCATCCGAGTCAGAGTCATATCTCCAGTCCGACCGAACTTCAGGACCAACTCTTGGTATTTGACGTCTTCCTTGAAGGCACACACTGCTTGATGCTCTGATACATTTTCAATGGTGTGATGCAAAGTGGTCCACCTCTGAATGAAATCCCTTGAAGTCTCACTCAGTTTCTGCACACAATGCTACAACTCTGTCAACCCTGCTGGCCGCTTGCAAGTGCCCTCAAAAGTCCTGACAAACACTCGAGCAAGCTCTTCCCAACTATATATACTACTTGGAGCTAACTGAGTCAACCACGCTCGGGCTGACCCTTCCAACATCAGAGGAAGATGTTTCATTGCTACTTCATCGTTTCCACCACCAATCTGCATAGCCACTCGGTAATCCTCAAGCCAAGTTTCAGGCTTGCACTCTCCAGTGAACTTACTGACTCCGGTCGCCAACCTGAAGTTGGGAGGAATCACCACGGCTATGATGGTTCTGCTAAAACACTCTGGACCGGAAACATGCACTCTACTACCGCTCAGATGATCTCTGCCAGGGTCTTCTCTATGTGCTCTGTTCCGGTTGACTAGACCTTGAACGAGGATAGATCTCGCATGGAAGCCTGTCTCTCTTGGGTCGACTGGTGCTCTGCGCTCGCCACTGTGACGGTGTCTATCATCATTCTGCCGAGGCACATATGATGCACTCCTTGGAGGAGGCGTGGGCACTCGACGACGATTGTCGCGGTCGAGCCAATGATCATACTATCCACGGCCTTCACACCGCAGGGGCGATCATGGGATGTGGGTCGACTGAACTGTATCCGCTACTACGGATCGGCTGTGAATCCTATTCCGCGACTGAGACACTGTTGTGTTATGTTCTCCTGCTGCCTGGAGCAAGGCCCGGATCTGCATCAAACCTCTGTCGGCCTCTGACTGGGAAGGCTGAACTGACTCTGCTATTCGGGCCGCAGTTGTGAGATTTTGGATCGGAGTGCGGTATACCTTAGGTGGAGGTGGGAAAAGCTGTCGTCGACTGGACTCAGGGATCCACTCCCGAGCACGCTCGTCGAGAGTGCGCTGAAGGTTCTCCAGTCGAGTGTGCTCAGCCAAATTAGCCAAGCGCACCTCTTCCAAGGCCCGAGCCTTGGGGGTTTCTCCAACGATGGGCGTGTGGAGTGCATCCATGTTGCGGCGACGAAGTTCCTCCCTCTGCTGCGAAGAAAGGGGTTCAGGATGGTATTCCTCATGGACGCGCGACGGATCGCCGCCACCATCTTCGTCGTCTTCATGGTGGAAACCAGGTGGACCATGCGGCCCATCGACCATCAAGACTTTAGCCGCAGGGTCACTGCTATCGCACTCGGATGCGGTCTCCGCAGAGCCAGTCGACAGATCGAACAGGCCATGGAGAGTTTCGTCGGGCTCGATTGCCGCGACTTGATGGGTGGCCGAACATCGAGCCACCACGTGCTTTACCCACCGCTGAAGCCACAACCGACCGGATTGCTTGCGGCGGCAAACAGCGGGGAGGGAAGACACCATCGAAGCCGACTGATACTGAGTTGACGGCTGCCGGAGAAGGATGCCACGAAAGCACGCGCGAAAGTGCGTCGCCCCCCAGACGGGGAGCGCCTCAACGTCATGGGGAGCTTCCTGAAGCCAAGCGGAGTCGTCAGTGATGAAAACGAGCGCGCCAGATGGATCTCGCGGCCCTCAGCCTATCCGCCGCCGGAAACCATGATGATGATGATCGGAAAAATTTTCAACTTCACCAACAAGTCGCTAAGACACCTGCCCCATGGTGGGCGCCAACTGTCGTGGTTCTAAGACTGACAGTAGAAAGGGGGGTAGGTATGGAGAGGCAAGATCTTAGCTATGATGAAGGTGTACACACGGGTTTTACGAGTTCAGACCCTTCTCGGAGGAAGTAACAGCCCTACGTCTCGGTGCTCGGAGGCGGTCGACTAGATTATATGTGTGTAATGTTACAGGGGATGCGAACCCTTGTGCCAGAGGAGGAGGGTGGCTTATATAGAGTACACCAAGACCCTCACCGTCCTCCGTTACAAGGAGCTTAATGTACATAAAGTAGGGGCGTTACTGATAATGCCAGCCTTAAGTGCTATTAACGACCTTAAATACTACGAAGTGAACGCCTGCCCGTTGCAATGCCGAGTGACTCCTGATCTTCGGTAGGTCGAGTGATTCCTTGAATGGTCGAGTGACAATAGGTAGGGGGTCACCCGAGTGGTATGACTGGTCGAGTGGATTACACTCGACATCTTTGACTGGGGGTCCCTTGTTGCCTCTTGGACTTCTTATCTTCTAGGGTAGTGACTTTGGGTAGGACGTATGGGTCAGGCCCATGACCCTATCCTAGGTCTGTATCCTCATCACTCCCCTCCCCCTCCCACCTATATATACATGGGAAGGGTGCACCTAGAACACACACCAACAATTGTTAGCCGTGTGCGGTGCCCCCCTCCATAGTTTACGCCTCCGGTCATATTCTCGTAGTGCTTAGGCAAAGCCCTGCGCGGATAACTTCACCATCACCGTCACCACGCCATCGTGCTGATGGAACTCATCTACTTCCTCGACACTCTGCTGGATCAAGAGTTCGAGGGACGTCATCGAGCTGAACATGTGCAGAACTTGGAGGTGTCGTACATTCGGTGCTTGATCGGTCGGAACGAGAAGAAGTTTGACTAAATCAACCGCGTTGTCAAACGCTTCCGATTTGAGTCTACAAGACATAGACACCCTCTCCCCCTCTCGTTGCTATGCATCTCCTAGATAGATCTTGTGTGAGTGTAGGAATTTTTTGAAATTGCATGCTACGTTCCCCAACAGTGGCATCCAAGACAGGTAATGCATAGATGATATGCACGAGTAGAACACAAAGAGTTGTTGTCACATCCCTAGTCAGTGCATGCATTAGAGTGTTTGTATCATGTTTAATTTTCTTAGAAAGTTGAAATGGGGATGGCTGAAACCCCGAGCACCACTTAATCCAACTAGGGTTACTAAAATACTTTTTCAATGAACCTAAAATGCCCTTCAAAAATGTTCATCATCTTTTACTTGGTCTAGAACCTCTGACAAAAATGGTTCACATTTTTCTAGGACAGCATTGGGTCACTGAATTAAATCATATTCTATATGCATTTGGGAATTTAAATGTTATATAATATTTTAAATGTCCAAATATTCATGAACTGAAATGTTTGCTGTTGGAAATAATCCAAATAGTAGCCTCAAGCACTTTCATGATTTTTGAGGTTGTGTTGGTATTTTTGATAAAGCCCTAAAGTTACAGAATAAAAGAAAACATGAAATAAAAGGGAAAGGGACTTACCTGGCAAAACTTACCTGGCAGCCCACCTGGCGTCCCAACACTGTGCTGGCCCATGCCAGCCAGCTGCTTCCTCCCGCCAGGTAGGCAGGGAGCTGCACGGCCGCGGGTCCGAGCTCGTCGTGCCACCTCCCAGCTCGCCTGCCTCACCCTGGACGCCGTTTTGCCGCGTGGATGATCCCATGCTCGTCGCCCCGGCCTCACGGACACCCCATTCGCCCCTGCACCTCTCCTTCGCTCTCCCTGCCATGGCTGCCGTCGCCGCAACCGCGCCACCATCGTAACCACAGCCACCGCCATTTACGCGTCGCCTCGCCATGTCTAGGAGCTTCACCGCCGTCCACTTCATCGAGCAGATCGAGCCCCAAGCGCTTGTTCGCCCCAGAGCCACCGCACCGACCTCGCTTCGCCTCGCCATCACTGGAGATCCACTTTGCTGCACCGCTCGCTAAAGCTCGTCCCCGACCCCGCTGACTAGCTCGCTATGACCGCTGTGAGCTGATGCCTCTCCTCCCCCTCTCCGTTCTCGCTGCCGCGCGCCGTAGTTATCGCACCGAGCACACCCGCATGCACTACCGCCTGAGCTCGCCGCTGACGTGGCTCCGACCATGCAACGACCTTGCCATTGTGTCCAACGCACTCACCGCACCGCGTAGGGCTTGTAGGAGCTAGCCCCGCACCTCCACGTTCACCATAGCGTCGAGTTTGAGCTCACCCGAACTCCGGCAGCCGCAAAACTCGTCATCGGCGTCGTTTTCGGGGACCCGAGCCCAACCACCACCACCACTCGACGCGGTCACTCCCAGCTACGCGTAGGTGGCCTCCATTGTCCGTTTGGTCGCCGGAGTGTCGGTGGGAAACGACACCTATGGGATCACAAGAATCCCTACTACTGTTGCGAGGCGCGGGATCGTCAGAAGAGCGGGACTAGTAGACAGCACAAAGGGGATTTTACCCAGGTTCGGGCCGCAAAGATGTGTAAAACCCTACGATCCTGCTTTTGGTGGCTGTATTTAGTGTTCTTGAGCTCTTGAACTAGCTCTGGGTGCTGCCAGGTTCGAAAGAGCCGAATCCTTCTTCGGTGCGCCATGGGCCTCCTTTTATAGGTGAAAGGGGCTGCCACAGTGGCACACAGGAGGTGGAAAGTGCTACATCGTTGTGAGTTTATCGCTGGTATTACAGGACAAAGCGCATTTAATGTGAGGCTTAGGTGTCCCTTCACTTTATCGGGGACGGGAGCGAGGCACGTCCCGTCCGTCGCCGCTCCTCCTTGATTTGACACGCGCCCTGGCCAGCGATGCACGCGGTGCCATGTAGGAAGGCAGGCAGCTGAGGTGGCGCGGTGGTGGAGCCTCCACGAAGGGCTGCATGTTGCCACGCAGGTGCCTGCCCAGCTGGTTGGGTCGGCAGTTGCATGCGAACGGCGGCGAAGACTTGGCTGGTGTGGGCCTGGCAGTGGCCCTGCTGGCACGCATGGCGAGGGCCTTGCTGGGTGGCCCGGCAAGGGTCCCGCCGTGACACTCCGTCGTCCCCGGCAAGGACCTTGCCGGGGGTCTCGTGGGCTTCCTCGATAAAAAAACCTGCCGAGGATTGTTGCCTTCCTATCCTCATTTGATCTTGACTATTCTTTGTCTTCACAAAGATCTGCATGTCACCATGGAGGTGCCTCCCGAGCCCCGTCCCAATGCATTTGCTGGCGTTGGAGACCGTGGCTCGAGGGTGGCCCGCTCCACTGGTGTGGGCGAGCTGCCCCGGCAAGGGGCTTGCCGGGGCTGTGGAGGCCGCCCCCGGCAAGGGCCTTGCCGGGGAGGCCTGCTTCGCCCATCTGCACTTTGTGGCCTTGGTCCTTGATGTTGCTTTGTTTGTCTTGTGCCTTCGGCTTCTCTCCGGCTTCCCTTTCCTGCCCTGTTATGCATGGCCACGGCGGGTGGCTCTGACTGCCCGCACACAAGTAAAGGGGTCAAAAGCAGAGCCCCTACTTTTGTACACCGACAGGAGCCCCCGGGCCTAGGCCATACATAAGTGCAGCACGTTGTTGGGCCAGGCCCAGAATGGTGCGCGGGCAGTTGGGGCGGATTTCACCGCGGTAACAGTTCCTTCTGCCGCGCTTCCCCCATGACCTGCGTTGGACGCGCGTCGTGGGGGAGCATGCGTGACATGGTAGGCATGCGTGGGATAGCGTCCGCACGCATGCGTTGTATCATTGTTAATGGGAAAGGAGGCGGCCCACGCCTTCCCCATAAAAAGGAATAACCGCGGGCGCGCTGGTCACTTTACCCTTCCCCCGCGCCTTCCCCAATCTTGAAACTGCCGCCCCCTTTCTTCCTTCTCGAGCCCCCTGCTTTCGTCCATCGTCGACACGCTTCCGCCATCCCCTGCCCTCTGCTTCTCGCAGCCGCAATGGCGCCCAAATCCACCAAAGAAAAAGGGGCAGCCAAAGATGCCGGGGCGGCGGAGCCGTCGGAGAGTGAGTTGGCAGCGCGACGGGCGCAGTTCACCCTCTTCCCCTCGACGGTCGACGTGTCCATGCTCCGGGAGTACTAGAAGCTTCTGTGGGGGTGAAGACGAGGGGAGAAATGATGGGGCATCCAGCCACACGCGTCGTCCCTGCCAGCGTCGGTCCTGCCCCAAATCGGTATCCCTTCTTCGTCGATTATTTCTCTTGTGGGCTTTGTCCCTCATTCTCTGATTTTTTTCAAGGACATTATGCACACCTTTGGCTTCCGCCTCCTGGATTTTACTCCGAATGCCATGACGTGCATGGCCCTTTTCGCACACCTCTGCGAGGTATTCACCGGTGTGCATCCCAACAAGGCGCTCTTCCGCCATTACTTCTCCCCTCGCATCCAAAAGGGAGGCGCCAATACTGACAGCGTCGCTTGGATCCCAAGGGCCAAGGTAGCATACCCGGATGGCGCCATGAAGGAGAGGTGGGAAGAGTGGCAGGGCCGGTGGTGCTGGATCGAGGAGGAGAACCCGCCAGCATTCTGCGAGGTTCGTCGGGTGGCGCTGGTCCGTGGAAAGGACTGGGGCGGCGTCGACGCCGACGATGAGAAGCTCACAATCGCCACCAGTAGGATTCTCCGGCTTACCCGGGCGGGCTCACCCTTGAGATGATCGGGGCGGACTTCATCCACCGCCGGATCGCTCCTCTGCATGACAAGGGGAGGTCGGCCTGGCTTTTTGTGAATGCTGCTGACATCATGAGGCTCCGCCCCGGCCTCGACCAAAATCTGACGGTGTTGAGGCACGCCCATCTCCGCCAGCAGATTTTCCAGCTCAAGGTCAATGAAGAAGGCGAGGTCGAGTGGTCCGGCAAGGTTGCAAGGGCTGCCTCGAAGGCCGGCAAGGTGGACAAGGAGCCTGTCTTCAAGTTGTTGGTGGGAGTGGTCCAGCTTAGCAACAATTCTCGCCGGTCAGAGATCATCGCCCTGATGCTGCTTTTCAACGCGCATGGCCTTGACCCGAGCTAGGTCGCGCCTGACAAGCTCAAGGTGCAGGAGTTCTTTGACACCTTGCACGAGGCGTACATCGCTGCTGAACCGCGGCTCGTCTAAGACACTTCTCAGGAGGAGCTGGACTACATCGCCGCCAGGGTGCGGGAGGCAAGGCTCGCCGTGGAGTCGGCAAAGGTTGCCGAGGAGGCCGACAATGCTGGCGGCACGGTGGATAGGGCCGCAGTGGAAGCGGAGGAGGAGGACCTTACCCGGTGGGCGGCGGCCGCTGGGGAGGCCAGCAGCGCCAGTACCGGGGCCCCCCTCGTCGAGGAAGCCATCGATGGGTCTTCGAAGGAGGACGAAGGGGATGAGATCGCGGACTCTGACCCTCCTGCCACCGGGAGGGAGCGAGTTCTACAGCGGGCCACCTCCGGCAAGCCAGTTCGTCCTGGCCAGGCCGCGCAGCTGCGAATGCCTCAGGGAGCCTCGGCGCGCCAGACGAGGGCCGTGGTGACGAAGAAGGCGGTGGAGGCTGTGGCAGCGAGGAAGAAGGCACCTGCTTCCTCATCGTACAGGCGTGCCCAGACGCCACCACCCTCCCCGCCGCCAAAAAATGTTGGCGCGGGGATTGCCTTCGACTTTGGGCCCCTCAGCCCGGAGAGAAAGAGGAAAGCAACAGAGGAGGAGCAGGAGGAGGAAGAAAGTGAAGAGTAAGCTTCTGCTTTCCTCCCTCATTCCTTTCACTTCCCCTGACAGCGTTGCTCACTTGTCTTCATCTTGCAGGGATGTGGAGACACTGGACCAGAGGATAAAGAGGGCCAGGATTTCGGCGAGCGGCCAGCCCCCGATAGGTACCTCCGGTACGCCACTGGTGGTGTCGAGCAGCCCGGACTGCAGCCCCCGGCCCAGCCCCAGCGTGAGTCCATCACCCACCCTCTATCAACGTGCGTCATGCGCGATGCTTCAGTGTTAACCATGACGTGAATGCAGGAGGGGAGCAGCACCAAGGGGAGCCATAGAGGACTTCTCCGATCGTGCCGCCTCCGTCAACCACACCGCCCCAAGGGGCGTCCCCGGCAAGGGCACCAAGCACCGAGGTCATGCACACGGAGGAGGGGGAGGAGAACGCAGGCGCCGGTGGCTTTGCCTCGATGCCAGACCTCGGTGGAGAAGGGGCTTCCGCTTCCCGGCCTGGCGCGGGTAAGCCATTTGCTCTCCGTCTCCACATGCATCTTTTATTCTTCTCTCTTTTTGATCTTGGCTTTTGTCTTGTTTCCTTCTTGGCATCCAGATTTCTCCTCGACGGACACAGAGGATGTTGACACCGTGATCAAGGATGTCGCAGAGGATGCCGCGGCGCAGGCCGAGAATATTGCCGCCAAGGAGAGCGCTAAGGGTGCTGCCGAAGGCGCCACCAAGGGGCCTGCTGAAGAGCCCGACAAGGGGCCTGTTGAGGAGCCTGGCAAGGGGCCTGCCGAGGAGGTGGTGGTCGACGACCAGCCTTCCTCCTCCGCTTCCTCCGGCTCCGGCAGGTACTTGAGGGTGAGCGAGGACCTCTTCGTGCATCTCCCAGGCGCGTCGAGCTCCAGGGCTCCCATAGAGGGGGAGATGCTCGACGGCGAGGTGCTTGCCGCCGCTGGGCTCGAAGTTGTCGACAAGCCGAGCGTTGATGGTGATGGATCCCAGGAAGAGCGGCTGCTCCAGGCCATGGGTACTAGCTTTCGGAAGCTCTAGGCTCTCCACCACGCTCGCCTGGACAAGGCCAAGTCCAAAGCGGCAGTGGTGGAGAAAGTGGAGGCAGACTTCGAAGGGCGTGTTGCCGAGGCGCAAGATTGGTGGCGCCAGGCTCAGGATGAGCTGAAGGCCGCCCAGAGAGAGCTAGCCAAGCACGACGTGGAGCTCACCATGAAGCTGGCCGACATCGAGAAGGCCCAAGAGACGGCGAAGAACTTGGCCACCAATGCCGAAGCCGCCCGGACCCAGCGCGAGGCCACACTGAACTCCCATGAAGAAGACCTTTCCGTGCGCGAGGAGAAGCTTGCCACCATGCTCCGCGGCAAGGATGAAGAGGTGGGCAAGCTCTTCATGCAGCAGACCCAAGACCTGGAGCAGAGGCATCAAGAAGCACTCAATGCCCAGGCCCAGGTCTATGCCGGCAGGGTGAAGGAGCTGGAGGAGCAAGCTTTAAAGCTGGCCCAGGAGAAGGACACGCTCAACGGAGCCCTGGTGGAGGCGCAGGGTGCGGTCATCAGCAAGGTCGGAGAGCTCTCCGATGCCAACAAATCAATCAGAGACCTCCAGCTGAAGCTGGGGAATCTCAAGAAGATACTGTCGGAGGCCAGGGCCCGAGAAGAGATCCTGACCAAGGACCTGGCGACGGAGAAGCAGCTGCGGATGAACGAGACCGCTGGCCTCAATGACCAAGTGGCACGCAAGAAGCGCTGGCTCGAATGTCTTGCCGCCATTGCGAATTCGGCCGCCAATCAGCTGGCCATTATGGGAATGCCGGACATGAGGTACGCCCCGGAGGCGAACCTGAGCCCCAACGCCAACCTGACCATATACTTTGAGAAGGTCGTCGGTGCCCTGGGGCGGCTTCATTCCAACCGGGCGGCCTCCCTGGCCGAAGAATCCCGGATACTCTGCCGGGGGACCATGACCAGGGTGCTCACCAAGATTACGCACTGGCACTCAGACCTCGACTTCGAAGTTGTGCTGAAGAGCTTGTAGGAGGATGCCGACATCACGGCACTCAATGAGCATATCCAGCCCATCCTCAGCCGCATCGACAAAATCAAGAGGTTGGAGGGCCAGCGCCGGGACTAGGCACCCCGTTCTTCTTCGCCGCTGTGGGTTCATGACCAAGACAATGCTATCTTTAGTTAGAACCGCGGCGACAAATTGTGTAATATAACTCTGTAGTGCTCCTGAAATTATGCATCTTATTTTCCTATTTGATTTTCCTTTGTATGTACACCCCACACCGACCAGGTAGGCTTGCCGGCACGTAAACCCAGGGCGGCATTTTGAGGATGGATCCTCACTAGCATGTCGGGTGTGCTTGTTGCCGGGTGAAGCACCTTACGCCCTTGGCGCGACCGCTCGATCTGTCGAGCTTGACTCGAGTCAGAACCGAGAGTGTTGCTGATGGCGAAAGGCTACCCTACCGCTCTCGACGCGGCCGCTCGAACTGTTGAGCGGACTCGAAACAGAACAAGGGCGTTGCCGATCGCAGGAGGGCCCCTCTGCGTACAGGCTCTCCATACATAGGCCGAACCGTCGAGGATAATAACCTTATATCTAAGGAGAAAAACTTAAAATTCAGCATGCCTTAGCTTTCTCGTCGCCGCCTCGGCGTCCTTCGCGGCAGCGCCGCCCTCTTGGCCGCCTTCTCCGCAGGAGCTGTGGCGATGATGAACTGCTGGGCCAACTGCTAGACCAGATTCTCATAATTCGCGCGCCCCCTACCTGGCGCGTCAAAGATGTCGGTGGGAAACGACACCTATGGGATCACAAGAATCCCTACTATGGTTGCGGGGTGCAGGATCGTGAGAAGAGCGGGACTAGTAGACAACACAAAGGGGACTTTACCCAGGTTCGGGCCGCAAAGATGCGTAAAACCCTACGATCCTGCTTTTGGTGGATGTATTTAGTGTTCTTGAGCTCTTGAACTAGCTCTGGGTGCTGCCAGGTCCGAAAGAGCCGAATCCTTCTTCGGTGCGCCATGGGCCTCCTTTTATAGGCGAAAGGGGCTGCCACAATGGCACACAGGAGGTGGAAAGTGCTACATCGTTGTGAGTTTATCGCTGGTATTACAGGACAAAGCGCATTTAATGTGAGGCTTAGGTGTCCCTTCACTTTATCGGGGACGGGAGCGAGGCACGTCCCGTCCATCGCCGCTCCTCCTTGATTTGACACGCGCCCTAGCCAGCGATGCACGCGGTGCCATGTAGGCAGGCAGGCAGCTGAGGTGGCGCGGTGGTGGAGCCTCCACGAAGGGCTGCATGTTGCCACGCAGGTGCCTGCCCAGCTGGTTGGGTCGGCAGCTGCATGCGAACGGCGGCGAAGACTTGGCTGGTGTGGGCCTGGCAGTGGCCCTGCTGGCACGCATGGCGAGGGCCTTGCCGGGTGGCCCGGCAAGGGTCCCGCCGTGACACGCCGTCGTCCCCGACAAGGACCTTGCCGGGGGTCTCGTGGGCTTCCTCGGTAAAAAAACCTGCCGAGGATTGTTGCCTTCCTATCCTCATTTGATCTTGACTATTCTTTGTCTTCACAAAGATCTGCATGTCACCACGGAGGTGCCTCCCGAGCCCTGTCCCAATGCATTTGCTGGCGTTGGAGACCATGGATCGAGGGTGGCCCGCTCCGCTGGTGTGGGCGAGCTGCCCCGGCAAGGGGCTTGCTGGGGCTGCGGAGGCCGCCCCCGGCAAGGGCCTTGCCAGGGAGGCCTGCTTCGCCCATCTGCACTTTATGGCCTTGCTTCTTGATGTTTCTTTGTTTGTCTTGTGCCTTCGGCTTCTCTTCGGCTTCCCTTTCCTGTCCTGTTATGCATGGCCGTGGCGGGTGGCTCTGACTGCCCGCGCACAAGGAAAGGGGTCAAAAGCAGATCCCCTAGTTTTGTACACCGACACGGAGTGCAAAACCCGCACCCTCCGCCATGCTCGGTTGTCGCCGGCGGCTAAACGCCTGCGATTTGACCGAGTTGACTAGGGAATTGACCCCCTTGGGTCACTGACATGTGGGCCCCGCCCTCTAGTCAGACCTAGTTTAGCACTAAACTGACCCTAATTATTTAGTTAACTAACTGTGTCACTAACCAGTGGGTCCCACTAGTCAGGTTTGACCTGGACCGCACAGTTGACCTGCTGGCACAACGCTGACGCAATGCTGATGCAGTAGTGGCCTTTTCTGGATTTATTCTTATTCAGGAAATTCCAAAAATTGTTACTAACTTCAAAAAATCATAGAAATTAATCTGTAACTCCAAATGCAAAGACTTATATATGAAAAATGATCAGAAAAATCCAATCTATCCATATGTACTGGTTTCATGCATGTTTAAACAAATTAACCTTGCTGTTTAGTTCAAAACATGATAAAGCACTTTTTAAGTTCATAAGATGAGTTTGGGGTTGAACCTTTGGTTCAAAATGACTCAAACCCATCTGGTTGTAGTTGCATTAGCCCAACACACTCATATTGCCATGTCATATGCATGCATCATATTGTTGCATATTGTCATGTATTGATTGTGTTACCGGTGTGTTCTCTGCGGTAGGTTCTGCTCCTGAGGATTTTCGTGAATATCCAACTGAAGGACAGTACCCATCTACCGATCTGCCACGCAAGCAAACACCATTTGATCATATCGATAAAATACCATGTTCTCGCTCCTGCTCTCATTTACTGCATTTAAGACAACAACATTTCAAACTGCTGTGTGCTTGGGTAGTTGAGCCCATTTCCTCTGCATGACGTGTCATTGCCATAGTAACTAGATGAAACCCCCTAGCATGTGTAGGAGTTGATTGAGCCATGTTTGTGTTTCCTACCTTGCTATGCTTGCTATGCTTAGAGTCGTGTCAGGTCTGGTTCATCTGGGTGATGGGCTAGAGTGAAATGATTATGTCAGTGATGAGAGTGAAGTGTTGAACATGATTTGGTAAAGGTATCGATGAGAGGCCATGTAGGAGTACATGGTGGGTTGTTTCATTGGAACCGTCCCTAGCTAAGAACAGAGATCTGTATGTGTGATTAAAGATTCAGCTACTACCATGCATTGGGCCCTGAAATATGACCCCTCTCGACTTATTAACCGCCCCTGTCCACTGTCCAGGAGTTGCAAGTAGTTTCTGGTGTTTGTAGTATACTGGAGGCCGTGCATAGTGCTGGCCCTTGGGGTGGGCTATGATGCGATAGGTACGTGGTCGGGTGTACCGAGGCTCCCGTTTGGTGTCTCGGGAGCCCTGTACACATCGTTCGGGGTCGTATGTGGAAACCTCGGCCGAACTCCCTGTGGATGGAACCTGAATAGGCGATAAACCTGGACTAGGGATTTGTGTGGTTAGTCAGGTCGTGGTCTACACCTACGTCGGCTTTCGCTTGAAGTCTGCTGAGCACATGTCGTGTGCAGACGCTAAGTGGTGGAAACATGTGTGAAGAAGTACACCCCTGCAAGGTCAACATCATCTGTTTGAATATCCGCGTCCATGGTAAAGGACCACTTGGTTGCCTATACAGTTCATAGATAAGTAAATGGAAACTATTAAAAGCCTCAAGACAAGTGTGAGTGCCGTGGATGGCCCTTCCGTAGGATGACGGGAGAGGATCCGTGGTAGTGTATTGTTGTGGTGAGTAGTGGACTCGTGTGCGCAAAACATTTACAAGTTGTTGTCTCGTAGGGTAGTTTTAGCCAAGAGTCAAAGCTGGCTTGCTGCAATAAACTCCACTAGCCCTTTGTTGATAATGTGCATGTATGTAGGATCTGATGTAAGCCTTGCTAAGTACCTTTGTACTCATGTTTGCTTAATTACTGTTGCAGAAGAGAATGTCGCCCCTTCTGAAGGGTTTTATGTAGGCCTCGACGTTGATGAGTAGCTTGATGCCCAGGTGGTGATCCTGAGCATGTGAAGGACCCTTGTAGATAGATAGGATTCCTCAAGTCTTCTTGCTTTCTAGTTGTTTGTACTCAGACAAGTTTGCTTCCGCATGTGCTTGTATGACTTTAATGTCGGGTCGTGTGACCCCTATCTATATGAATGATATGTATGGCTCTCTGGAGCCTTTTAAATGAAGTACTTGAGTTGTAGAATTTTGTTGTGATGCCATGTTGTATTTGCACATATCAAGCATATTGTGTGTATGATTTGAAATGCTTGGTATGTGTGGGATCCGACAACCTAGTTGTTTATCCTTGGTAGCCTCTCTTATCGGTAAATGTCTCCTAGTGCTTCCATTGAGCCTTGGTAGCTTGCTACTGCTCCAGAACACTTAGGCTGGCCGGCATGTGTCCTTCATTCCTGTGTCTGTCCCTTCGAGGAAATGTCACGCATGGTTCCTTTAAGTCCTGGTAGCTTGCTACGACTTGGGTTCATACGCTGTTGATCGACACGTTCGTTGCTGGGTCATGTATGCATGTCCCTGTAAGTTAGCGCCACTTTGGTTCATGACTAGTCATGTCGGCCCGGTTTCTTTGTCATATGGATGCTAGCGACACTATCATATACGTGAGCCAAAAGGCGCAAATGGTCCCGGGCCAGGTAAGGTGGCACCCGTGGGAATACCGTGTGTGAGGCCGCAAAATGATATGATGTGTTATATGCTAGATCGGTGTGACTTAGAATCGGGGTCCTGACAGTTGTGGGTAGTGATCGTCGTATTTCTTACCACCAATGTCTTATTTTGATCCAGCGGTATTGTTGGATGAAGCGGCCGGGACCAACCTTACATGACCACGTTCATGAGACTGGTTCCACCGACAGACATGCAACTAGTTTTGCATAAAGGTGGCTGGCGGGTGTCTATTTCTCCTACTTTAGTTGAATCGAATTTGACTGCGGCCGGTCCTTGTTGAAGGTTAAAACAGCAAACTTGATAAATCATCGTTGTGGTTTTTGTGCCGTAGGTAAGAACGAATCTTGCTAGAAGCCCATAGCAGCCACGTAAAACTTGCAACAACAAAGCAGAGGACGTCTAACTTGTTTTTACAAGGCATGTTGTGATGTGATATGGTCAATACATGATGTGATATACGTTGTTGTATGAGATGATCATGTTTTGTAAAAGTTATCGGCAACTGGCAGGAGCCTTATGGTTGTCGCTTTATTGTATGATATGCAAACGCCATGTAATTGCTTTACTTTATCACTAAACGGTAGCGATAGTTGTAGAAGCAATAGGTGGCGAGACGATCACGACGCTACGATGGAGAACAAGTGTCGAGCCGGTGACAATGGAGATCATGATGATGCTTTGGAGATGGAGATCAAAAGCACAAGATGATGATGGCCATATCATGTCACATATTTTGATTGCATGTGATGTTTATCTTTATGCATCTTATTTTGCTTAGTACGGCGGTAGCATTATAAGATGATCCCTTAACTAAAATTTCAAGGTATAAGTGTTCTCCCTGAGTACACACTGTTGCGACAGTTCTTTGTGCTGAGACACCACGTGATGATCGGGTGTGATAGGCTCTACATTCTCATACTACGGGTGCAAGACAGTTTTGCACATGTGAATACTCGAGTTAAACTTGACGAGCCTAGCATGTACAGACATGGCCTTGGAACACTAGAGACCGGAAGGTCGAACGTGAATCATATAGGAGATATGATCAACATAGAGATGTTCACCATTGATGACTACTCCATCTCACGTGATGATCGGACATGGTTTAGTTGATTTGGATCATGTATCATTTATATGACTTGAGGGATGTCAATCTAAGTGGGAGTTCTTAAGTAATATGATTAATTGAACTTAATTTATCATGAACTTAGTCTTGATAGTTTTTGCATATCTATGTTGTAGATCAATGGCCCGTGCTACCGTTCCCTTGAATTTTAATGTGTTCCTAGAGAAAGCTAAGTTGAAATATGATGGTAGCAACTACACGGACTGGGTCCGTAACTTGATGATTATCCTCATTGCTGCACAGAAGAATTATGGCCTTGATGCACCGCTAGGTGTACCACCCCCTCCAGCAACTGCAGACGTTGTGAATGCCTGGCAGTCGCATGTTGATGACTACTCGATAGTTCAGTGTGCCATGCTTTACGGCTTAGAATCGGGACTTCAAAGACGTTTTAAACGTCATGGAGCATATGAGATGTTCCAAGAGTTGAAGTTAATATTTCAAGCACATGCTCGAGTTGAGAGATATGAAGTCTCAAACAAGTTCTATAGCTGCAAGATGGAGGATAACAATTCTGTCAGTGAACACATACTGAATGTGTGGATATCATAATCACTTGACTCAGCTGGGAGTTAACCTTCCAGATGCTAGTGTTATTGACAGAGTTCTCCAATCACCGCCACCAAGCTATAAAGGCTTCGTGATGAACTATAGTATGCAAGGGATGGAGAAGACTATTCCCGAGCTCTTCGTAATGCTCAAAGTTGCGGAGGTAGAAATCAAGAAGGAGCATCAAGTGTTGATGGTTAACAAGACCACTAGTTTCAAGAAAAAGGGCAAAGGAAAGAAGGGGAACTTCAAGAAGAATGGAAAGCAAGTTGCCACTCCCGGGAAGAAACCCAAAGTTGGACCTAAACCTGAAACTGAGTGCTTCTACTACAAAGGGACTGGTCATTGGAAGCGGAACTGCCCCACGTATTTGCCTGATAAGAAGGATGGCAAAGTGAACAAAGGTATATTTGATATACATGTTATTGATGTGTACCTTACTAATGCTCGTAGTAGTGCCTGGGTATTTGATACCGGCTTAGTTGCTCATATTTGTAACTCGAAACAGGGACTACAGATTAAATGAAGATTGGCTAAGGACGAGGTGACGATGCGTGTCGGGAATGGTTCCAAGGATTAGTTTTAGACTTGAATAATTGTTATTTGGTGCCAGCGTTGAGCATGGACATTATATCTAGATCTTGTTTAGTGTGAGACGATTATTCATTTAAATCAGAGAATAATGGTTGTTATATTTATATGAGTAATATCTTTTATGGTCATGCACCCTTGAAGAGTGGTCTATTTCTATTGAATCTCGATTGTGGTGATACACACATGTAATATTGATGCCAAAAGATGCAAAGTTAATAATGATAGTGCAACATATTTGTTGCACTGCCGTTTAGGTCATATTGGTTTAAAATGCATGAAGAAATTCCATGCATATGGACTTCTGGAATCACTTGATACTTGCGAACAATGCCTCATGGGCAAGATGACTAATACTGCATTCTCCGAAACGACGGAGCGAGCCAATGACTTATTGGAAATAATACATACCAATGTATGTGGTCCAATGAGTGTTGAGGCTCGCGGCGGGTATCGTTATTTTATGACCTTCACAGATGATTTGAGCAGATATGGGTATATCTACTTAATGAAACACAAGTCTGAAACATTTGAAAAGTTCAAAGAATTTCAGAGTGAAGTGGAGAATCATCATAACAAGAAAATAAAGTTTCTATGATCTTATCACGGAGGTGAATATTTGAATTACGACTTTGGCCTTCATTTAAAACAATGTGGAATAGTTTCACAACTCACGCCACTTGGAACACCACAGCGTAATGGTGTGTCCGAACACCGTAATCATACTTTATTAGATATGGTGCGATCTATGATGTCTCTTACCGATTTACCACTAATGTTTTGGGGTTATGCATTAGAGACAGTTGCATTCACGTTAAATAGGGCACCGTCAAAATCCATTGAGACGACACCGTATGAACTGTGGTTTGGCAATAAATCTAAGTTGTTGTTTCTTAAAGTTTGGGGATGCAATGCTTATGTCAAAAGGCTTCAGCCTGATAAGCTTGAACCCAAATTGGAGAAGTGTGTCTTCATAGGATAACCTAAGGAAACTATTGGGTACACCTTCTACCACAGATCCGAAGGCAAGATCTTTGTTGCCAAGAATGGAACCTTTCTAGAGAAGGAGTTTCTCTCGAAAGAAGTGAGTGGGCGGAAAGTAGAACTTGATGAGGTAATTGTACCTTATCTCAATTTGGAAGGTAGCTCATCCAAGAAATCCGTTCCTGTGATGCCTACACCAACTAGAGAGGAAACTAATGATGATGATGATGATGAACCTTCAAATCAAGTTACTACTGAACCTCGTAGGTCAACCAGAGCACGATCCGCACTAGAGTGGTACGACAATCCTGTTCTGAAAGTCATGTTACTTAACCATGACGAACCTATGAACTATGAAGAAGCTATGATGAGCCCACATTCCGATAAATGGCTTGAGGCCATGAAATCTGAGATAGGATCCATGTATGAGAACAAAGTGTGGACTTTGGTGGATTTGCCCAATGATCGGTGACCCATAGAAAATGAATGGATCTTCAAGAAGAAGACCGACGTTGATGGTAATGTTACTGTCTATAAAGCTCGACTCGTCGCTAAAGGTTTTTGACAAGTTCAAGGAGTTGACTATGATGAGACTTTCTAACCCATAGCGATGCTTAAGTCTGTCCGAATCATGTTAGCAATTGCCGCATTTTATGATTATGAAATCTAGCAAATGGACGTCAAAACTGCATTCCTTAATAGATTTCTTAAAGAAGAGTTGTATATGATGCAACCAGAAGGTTTTGTCGATCCTAAAGGTGCTAACAAAGTGTGCAAGCTCGAGTGATCCATTTATGGACTGGTGCAAGCATCTCGGAGTTGGAATATACGCTTTGACGAGGTGATCAAAGCATATGGTTTTATACAGACTTTCGGAGAAGCCTGTATTTATAAGAAAGTGAGTGGAAACTCTCTAGCATTTCTAATATTATATGTAGATGACATATTGTTAATTGGAAATGATATATAATTTCTGGATAGCATAAAAAGGATACTTGAATAAAAGTTTTTCAATGGAAGACCTCGGTGAAGCTGCTTATATATTGGGCATCAAGATCTATAGAGATAGATCAAGACACTTAATAGGACTTTCACAAAGCACATACCTTGATAAAGTTTTGAAGAAGTTCAAAATGGATCAGCCAAAGAAAGGGTTCTTGCTTGTGTTACAAGGTGTGAAATTGAGTCAGACTCAATGCCCGACCACAACAGAAGATAGAGAGAAAATAGAAGTCATTCCCTATGCCTCAGCCATAGGTTCTATCATGTATGCTATGTTGTGTACCAGACCTGATGTGTGCCTTGCTATAAGTTTAGCAGGGAGGTACCAAAGTAATCCAGGAGTGGATCACTATACAACGGTCAAGAACATCCTGAAGTGCCTGAAAAGGACTAAGGATATGTTTCTCGTTTATGGAGGTGACAGAGAGCTCGTCGTAAATGGTTTCGTCTATGCTAGCTTTGACACTGATCTGGATGACTCTAAGTCACAAACCGGATACATTCTTATATTGAATGGTGGAGCTGTCAGTTGGTGCAGTTCCAAGCAGAGCGTCGTGGCGGGATCTACGAGTGAAGCAGAGTACATAGCTTCTTCAGAAGCAGCAAATGAAGGAGTCTGGATCAAGGATATCCGATCTAGGTGTAATACCTAGTGCATCGGGTCCAATGAAAATCTTTTGTGACAATACTGGAGCAATTGCTTTAGCGAAGGAATCCAGATTTCACAAAAAGACCAAACACATCAAGAAACGCTTCAACTCCATCTGTGATCTAGTCAAGGAGGGAGACATAGAGATTTGCAAAATACATACAGATCTGAATGCGGCAGACCCATTGACTAAGCCTCTTCCATGAACAAAACATGATCAGCACCAAGACTCCATGGGTGTTAGAATCATTACAATGTAATCTAGATTATTGATTCTAGTGCAAGTGGGAGACTGAAGGAAATATGCCCCAGAGGCAATAATAAAGTTATTATTTTATATTTCCTTATTCATGATGAATGTTTATTATTCATGCTAGAATTGTATTAACCGCAAACTTGATACATGTGTGGATACATAGACAAAACACCATGTCCCTAGTAAGCCTCTATCAGACTAGCTCGTTAATCAAAGATGGTTAAGTTTCCTAACCATAGACATGTGTTTTCGTTTGATGAACGGGATCACATCATTAGGAGAATGATGTGATGGACAAGACCCATTCGTTAGCTTAGCATTATGATCGTTCAACTTTTATTGCTATTGATTTCTTCATGTCAAATACATATTCCTCCGACTATGAGATTATGCAACTCCCGGATACCGGAGGAATGCCTTATGTGCTATCAAACGTCATAACGTAACTGGGTGATTGTAAAGATGCTCTACAGGTATCTCCGAAGGTGTTTGTTGGGTTGGCATATATCGAGATTACGACTTGTCACTCCGAGTATCAAAGAGGTATCTCTGGGCCCTCTCGGCAATGCACATCATAAGAAGCCTTGCAAGCAAAGTGACTAATGAGTTAGTTACAGGATGATGCATTACAGAACAAGTAAAGAGACTTGCCGGTAACGATATTGAACTAGGTATGAAGATAACGACGCTTGAATCTCGGGCAAGTAACATACCGTTGACAAAGGGAATAACGTATGTTGTCATAACGGTTCGACCGATAAAGATCTTCGTAGAATATGTGGTAGCCAATATGAGCATCCAGGTTTCGCTATTGGTTATTGACCGGAGAGGTGTCTCGGTCATGTCTACATAGTTCTCGAACTCGTAGGGTCCGCACGCTTAACGTTCGATGACGATTTTGTATTATATGAGTTATGTGATTTGGTGATCGAATGGTGTTCGTAGTCCCGGATGAGATCATGGACATGACGAGGAGTCTTGAAATGGTCGAGAGGTAAAGAATGATATATAGGATGATAGTATTCAGACACCGGAAATGTTCCGGGTAGTATCGGATATTTATCGGACTATCGGGGGGTTACCGGAACCCCCCCGGGGGAATAATGGGCCTTATGTGCCATAGAAGGGGAGCACACTAGCCCACAAGGGGTGGCGCGCCCCCCTTAAGGCAGGAGGCCGAATAGGAGAAGGGGGGGTTCGGCCCCCCTTTCCTTCCTCCCTTCCCTTTTTCCCTCTTTTGGTAAAAGGAAAGAGGGGGATTGGACTAGGGCCCCAAGGCTGCTCCCCTCCCCCTCCCACCTATATATACATGGGGAGGGGGCGCCTAGAACACACACCAACAATTGTTAGCCATGTGCGGCGCACCCCTCCATAGTTTACGCCTCCGGCCATATTCTCGTAGTGCTTAGGCGAAGCCCTGCGCGGATAACTTCACCATCACCGTCACCATGCCGTCGTGCTGAGGACCTCATCTACTTCCTCAACACTCTACTGGATCAAGAGTTCGAGGAACGTCATCGAGCTGAACGTGTGCAGAACTCGGAGGTGTCGTACGTTCGGTGCTTGATCTGTCAGAACGAGAAGAAGTTCGACTACATCAACCGCGTTGTCAAACACTTCCGCTTTCGGTCTACGAGGGTACCTAGACACACTCTCCCCTTCTCGTTGCTATGCATCTCCTAGATAGAGCTTCCGTGAGTGTAGGAATTTTTTTGAAATTGCATGCTACGTTCCCCAACAGTTTTTGCAGGGCATGTTGTGATGTGGTATGGCAAAAAACATGATGTGATATATGTTGATGTATGAGATGATCATGTTTGTAATAGGTTCATGACTTGCATGTCGATGAGTTCGGCAACCGAGAGGATCCATAGGGTTGTCTTTATTTATTAATCGCCATGTAATTGCTTTATTTTATTGTTATGCGTTAGCAATAATTGTAGAAGCAATAGTTGGCGAGACGACCATGTGATGACATGATGATGGAGATCATGGTGTCATGCTGGTGATGATGGAGATCATGCTAGTGCTTTGGATATGGAGATCAAAGGCATGGGATGATAATGATCATGTGCTATCTAGCACCACGGATGCCGGGGCGGCGGCTCCGGATGGCGGTTCGCATGGTTGCTCTCCGGCGGACATCATTGTGATGGTGGTGGCTCTCCTCTGGGGTTGTGTGGGCAACGAGAGGTGCAGCGGCTGGTAGCTCGGATGTACCCTCTCGCTCGGAGGGGCGGCGTCCCGATCTGGATATAGGATTCTAGCACTTTCGCATTACTCCTGGCGACCTCGAGGTGGCACGTGTGAGTTGCCGAGCGAAAGCTCCGTTCCTTGAGGCCGACGACGACGTGGGTGTCGTGCTCTTTTTGAAGACGTCGTCGTGGTTCTTCTCTCCATGTGAGGGCTCCGGGTGAAGACCTTTGTTCGGTGTGGACTCGGTAACGGCGACACTCTGCGCCGTGTTTCCTCTTGGGGGCATTGCCGTGGAGCTAAGGTCTGCTAGGTCGTAGTGTGGGGTGTGTCTAGTTCTCCCAGTGCTCTTTGCTGGCAGTGGTCGCGTGTGTTCTGTGTGTGCTGATTATCTCATAATCGGCTTTTTAAGAGGGTTACCTTACCATCTTGTATCTTTTCGCTGTGTACTTGTCCGGTTATTGCTTTATTTATAAAGCGGGGCGAAAGCCTGTTTCGAGACCGAGCAACAAATCTCTCATTACATATTTAGGAATAGTATAAGATATAAGAGTAATAAATAACCTATTGTACGTCATGCTTTATTACCATCTTTAGATTATCGTGGCAAGTGTAAGATAAGACACTGTTATCAACCGTTGTACATCCTTTACCGGCCAAGAGCAAATTTCGGCTGGAAACAAAACGGCGGGAGGAGACGTATATTTTTTACTGGTATATTTATAAGGAAAACGATAATCCAAACAGGCCTCAAACTAGAAAAACAAAGCGAGACAAACGTTGCCGGGTTGCACTCATGTCGATCTGATCTAAGCACACGTAGGATAAACTGCCAATCTCTCCACCATCGGCGCGTTACTTTTCTTGCTCTCTTCAGCTTCTTCTTCCAGGTGGAGGCCATGAGCGTAGTCATCGAAGCATTCGTCAATTGTCCTGAAGGGAATGTCAGGGTAAAGGGTTGATACTTCAACGTCTCTCGACCCGTCGATGCCGAAGTTGGTCTGGCAGCCGTTTATAAATATGTCGTGCGTCAGCGAAGCGACTATGCTCTCCGGGATGATGTCTTCTGCAATGCATAAGATGAATCAGATTTTCAAGCCAAAATTACGTTGAATCTCAAGCTGCATGAGTAGGTACCTGCAGCCATGGCGAGCAAGTGCTCCTCGCTAAGCGTGACGCGCGGCAGTGTGCGGCCGATCTTGCTCTCCCAGAGGCAGGCCATCTCGTTGGTGCTGAGGAGATTGCATGCGGGGCGGAAGTGGACGACCTTGTTGATGCTCCGGGCGTCGTACGCGGCCTTGACCGTGAACTTGCCAATGTCAGTTCCAGCCACGAAGAAGGCTGTGTAGACAGAATCGCTGAGTCACGGTAAAGGAACAAAGAGAAAGGTAAGGCATGGGTATACCTCTGACGGTGCCATCGCCGTAGATCTGGAAGCGGTCGAGCGGCGGGCGCACCTCGGACGGGTGCATGTTGTCGAAGTATGGCCAGCCGGCGATGGAGTTGCAGCAGATGTAGGTGTAGGGCACGGCGGCCGCCTCCGCCGCCCGCCGGACACGCCGTTTCTCCTCGTAGAACCCCACCCCGGCCCCCACCGGGCGCGCCCTGTCCACGTCGTGCCCAAACTCCGACGGCAGAAACCTCTGTTGTGCGCACCGCGCATACAAAGTCCATTATGCATGCATGCGGGTGTGTACGTGGTTACGTGCACGTCACAGTGCAGTGGACACACAAACTTGCAAGTGTGGGCGCGTGCGTGCGTACCTTGACGGTGCCGGCGGCTTGGATGGCTTTGATGAGGCCGAGCTGGTCGAGGATGTTGGCGCCGCCCATCACCGAGATCACCACCTGGATGCCGTGCGCGCGGAGCGCCGTCTCCACGGACCTCCTGCCGTCTTTCCCATCGACGCGTCCCTGGCATTTCAGAGGGCGCATACTTGAACATCTGTACTACATACAGTATATGGGTGTCTCGTGTCTGCATGATAATACCTCGACGACCAAGGCGCCTTTGCGTAGGAGCGCGTCGACGGAGGCCGCGCGCGCGGGGCAGGCGTTGCCGGGGCGGACGAGGATGAAGGTCCTGCGCCCGCTGTCGAGGCAGGCCTCCGCCACGAAACGACCAATGTAGCCGGTGGCGCCCACGATGAGTGCCGGGCCGGAACGAGGCACTTCCTCTTCCTCACAAGGCGCCATCGCTTCCGTCCTTGTGCCTAGCTTGCTAGAAGCTGATGACCAGATGGTGGAAGTTCAAGCAACCGGCTGGCAGACGCTGACCGGCAGAGTTGGATCTTATATAGAGGTTGCCTTTGTACCCTACTTGCCACTTGTCGAGCAGGTCTGGTTACAGAAGAAGAGTAGGTAAACACATGGACATGGTAGCCCAAACTCAAACGTTAGGTGCTGCTGAATCCTAGTTTTGCCAGATCCAATGGTAAGGGACCAGATCCACATTTGAGTGGTAAATGGTCAGCGACCCTCTGTAGGAATCAGATGCTCCTGTATCGTGCAAAATTTCTGCACAACTGTCTCTCCGTTCGTGTCAAACGGGTAGTATGATCTCCTGTTGGCTGGGCCTGATTCTTCTACACAGACCGGCTGGTAAGAGCATCTCCAGCCGTTCGGCCCCCCAGGGCGCCGAAAAAAAGCGGCCTGGGGTGAGCTGGCGGTATACTCGGCGCTGGGGCGGTTGGGCACCAGCCGTCGCCCCCAGACGCCGATTTCGACCCAGTTTTTGGTTTAATTGTGTTTCGGCGTGAATTTTCGCATAGAAATAGAAATCAATTAGTTCGTCACATAGTTTGGCATGTTTCGGCGTGTTTCATCACATAAATCAAATAGTTCAACGGCCGGTTCTTTGCTTTCACCCGTCCAGGCGCCGAGCCACCTCGCCGCGGCTTTTCACTGCTCGCGAGCAGGCCGAAGAGGGTGGCGAGCACCATGAGATGCTCCTGCTCCTGGACGTCGGCTTCGGCTTCCTCCTCCAGCAACGCCGCGAGCGCCTCCTCATCTTCGGAGTCCATCGCCGGGCCGGGCAAATCACCGAACACCTTGCGTGCAAGGTGGGCGCAAACCCGCCGGTGTACAGGCCCTGTGCGGCCGGAACGCCGGAAAAGTTGCCCGGATGGTGGCGGAGAGGCTGCCTCGGCGAAACCTCTTCTTTTTCCCGGCGGAAAATGATCTATCTATCTGCGGTGGGCGGTGGACGGCGTCGGGATCTGTAGGGTGGCGCGGGGTGGCGGTCGAGCGCTGGAGGGGTCGGAGGCGAATCTGGGCGGGTGTCTTGACTTTTCGCCTGACAATGTGGCCCCAGTAGCATTTTCCCCT
>NC_041387.1:471106444-471119769 GCF_002162155.2 Triticum dicoccoides | reverse complement strand
GTCTGCGATCGCCGGACGCAAAAACGGGCCGAGCCGGCGAAATTCGGCGTCCTGGGGGCACGACTGGGTCGTTTTTTGGGCGCCGACACGGAAAAAACGTCTGGGGAGGGCCTCTTGGGGGCGCGGCTGGTCCTTAGAGCATTTCCAACAGGCGCATAAAAGTTTTGCACGCTAAAATAGTTTTAGCGCGCCACTGACCCACTGTAGCTCTTGTAGCGCGCCTGACCAAACATTGGTTTAGCAGATGACAAAAAACGCGCGCCAAAAAACACGCAGTGTAAATTGTGAAGCGCGCGCAATCCGGCGCCCCAAATTTACAATTTCTGATAGCGCTTTTTAGCGTGTGCCCAATTTTTTTTTGCGCGTGCCCTATTTTACAGCTTCTATTGGAGCTATCCAGCGCTCAAAAAATCCAAATTTTTGCGTGCGGAGTAGTTTTTATGCGACTGTTGAAGATGCTCTTAGTAAAGCCCCACAGCAAATGTTGACGCCGTTTGCCCCGCCGAGAGACGTGACAGTAGTTACCATGTTTGCGCCTCTGTAACTTGACGGGCGCGCTTCCTTTCATTGTGAAAACAAAAAACTAGACGCACCTCTTGGGCCATCTGGAACGAACGTAATGCGAGGGTGTTTCGCCACAAAAGTGCCCCGCCATTTGTAATTTTAGCCCTCATCAAAGAGGAGACGGCACTTTGGGTCGCCGCCGGTGCTAAGAAGTTGAGTTCAATCATGCCGGGAGAGTAGTCCCTTTGTAAGACGGTGTTGTAATCCCTCAAACTCTTTCTTCTCTCTTAATTAATATATGAGGCAAATCTTTTGCCTCCTTTCAAAAAAAAAACTTGACGCACCAGCTACGGAGGGGAACGTGGTCGCCGGCAGAATAGCATATACGACCGCAACGGGAGCAAGAACTGGAGGAAAGAAAGCACGTACGAAGGGGAGAGTAATCGAGGACGATGCAGATCTTTGTCAAGACGCCGACGCGGAAGACCACCACCCCTGGAGGTCGAGAGAAGCCACACCATCGATGTCAAGTCCAAGACCCAAGACAAGGAAGGGATCCCGTGCGTCGTCCATCCCCAACGCCACGGCTTGTTTTCTTGTTTTTTTGTTTTTAATTAATTACCCCGCGTCGCGCCGTCGATCGTCGTCGCAGGGATTTCGCCGGACCAGCAACGTCTCGTCTACGCGGGGAAGCAGCTGCCGGACGGCCGTACCCTGGCCGACTAGGGTGTCCACAAGGAGTCCACGATCCACCTCGTGCTATGCCTCGGCGGAGGCTGGTGCTTCTACAAATACGATCCCGGCCTCAGAGTCCTCGCGGAAAAGTACAACGCCAACAAGATGATCTGCTGCAAGTACGTATTTATTTTTCTTTCAAAAATGGATAACCCCGGCGACACACAGTCATTTTATTAAACAAAATAAGTTTCGGTCATCGGGTCACAAAAAGTTCTCGAAAGAGTCTTTAGTTCCGTTTTATAAAAGCTTACTTCCTCCGTTTGAAATTACTTGTCACAAAAATGATAAAAATGAATGTATCTACAACTAAAATACATCTAGATACATTCATTTATTAGACGAGTAATTCCGAACGGAGAAACTATTTATCATCGTGTCCATACAAAAGATTCAAGTGCACTAGAGTAAAATAGATAGCCGGGGCATTGGCACGAACACACCCCAAAGAAAGCATAAAAGAAAGAAGAAAAGAAAAGATCACCAAGTGGCTGTAGTATCAGAGCTGCTGCGTGGCAAGTCAGCGTACGGTCATAGTCATAGCATCCGTCATAAAGCCCAGGCGATTGTGATCTCGCTGTCTAGATAGCGTGTACCAAAATGTTTAGAGCAAAACATGGCAAAATCAGTCGGAAGTGAAATTACATAGCTCATCCACATAATCTGGTACTAGCGCGTCGGCCAAATTGACAGAACAAAACTCGTGCAACCGTTTCCAAATGGCTGGACCCAAAGGCCATAAGCCATTGCGCGTCCACAGGCTGCAGTGATGACCACATTCAAATTGATGCCTTAGCTCTGTAGATAACCTATAAATTTTTTTTTGGAATAGATGATCACTTAAAAAGCAATTATTCTGGCAATTTCAAATTGCGCAATGAACGACACAAACTTCCACATGGATTTGACTCTTCAGTGGTGAATACCACCTAACCAATTACCAAACCACTTTCCTTAAAAATTTACCAAACTAATTTGATATACTTGTTGGTCGTGATAAATTGAACTAACATGAATCATGCGTCAAATAAATGTAGCGAACGGATATGACAAGAATAAATGATGAATTATTTTCTCTTAATCATAAATGAACATTTTGTGTTACCCTGCCACGTTTTGCAAAATTATCTTTGGTAAGAACGAACTCCCTCTGTAAGAATCACATGAAAACTTTGGTTTTAGAACTTTTGTTTTTCAGATATATGTTGTGCGAAAAATGGACCGAGAATTTATAAAATCCGCATATGACTTCCTTCCTAACCATAATATTATAATGGATCGGGTATTGCAGAGATAATGAAGTGTGACTCAACTAGGTATCTTCCTCAGAACACGTCGATTGGTCACCACCAGCCTTAAAGGAACCTCTCATAAGCTCTTGACAAGTAAGGTGGTGATGTGTGCCGTAAGAGACAAGTGCAGATGTGATGCAATGCAACTATGTGGCAGGGATTATCAACCTTTTTTCTTCTTCCAGAAGGAGGCTCCACCGTGGTCTCTGCGTATCATTTGGACGTGATTATCCTAATTAGCGTTTTGTCACTATTCTCTTCCAGGTGCTATGCTCGGCTGCCTAGAGCATCTTTAGCAGACCTCGTATATCCCCGACCAGCAAAACTCGTGTTTACAGTTCGCGGAAAAACGGTTTTGCGGGTCGTCGCGGGCGTCGGCCGAGCAGACCTCGCACAACGGAACTGTAAAACAGAATATTTGCGGATACTCCGTTTTACAGTTTCGCTATGTGGGGTCTGCTCTGCCGGCGCCCGCACCGGCCCACATATCAGATGTGGTTTTATCTGAATTTGACACATATGCATATATTCAGAAAATACTAATTTGCAATATAAGAAAGATGTTAATATTACAATACAATAATCATTCAAATTATAATAATTATTCAAATCACCAAAGCAAACTAAATAATTCAGTACAAAACTTGTGTTGAGTACAAACCACACATGAATTAAATGAAAATGAATGGAAAAATGAAATGTGTTACTGCCCAGCCCTTTGCCAATGGTGCTCAATGAGATCCTCCTGAAGCTGAAAGTGAGTGTTTGCATTTTCAATCTCCTTGTAGGTAAAGCTCTAATGTGTTTAGGGTCTCTAACTGGTTTGACACGGCCCCACATTGTCGTAGAAGAACTCTAAGTTCATTCCTCTCGCATCTTCTATAATCATATTGTGAAAAATAACACAGCAAGTCATGATGTTTTTCAAGGATCGCTTGTCCCAAAAATGAGCAGGACCACGAACAATGGCAAACCTAGGTTGCAAAACCCCAAATGCTCTTTCAATGTCTTTTTGGACTGCCTCTTGTACCCTTGCGAATTCACACTGTTTCCTAGTTTGGGGGTCTTTGATGCTCTTGACAAATATGCACCAAGGAGGGTATATACCATCTGCAATGTAGTACCACTTTGTGTATTCATGCCCATCGATAGTGTAGTTGCAAGCAGGAGCATCAGCACTAGCAAGCCTACCAAACAAATGAGACCGTTGCAACACATTGATATCATTGAGAGTGCCCAACATACCAAAAAAGCAATACCAAATCCATAAATTCTCGGATGCTACGGCCTCTACCACAATTGTTGCATCACGAGACTTGCCATAATACATTCCCTGTCATGCCTTTGGGAAAATTTTCCACGTCCAATGCATACGATCTATGCTTCCTAGCATGCCAGGCCCAACCTCTTCTATCATTAGATGCCATCAAATTTTTTTGTCTTCCTCGTTGGGTGCTCGAACATATTCAGGACCAAAGACACGGATCATCACTATGACAAACCTAGCACCGACTCAATTGTAGTATCTTCACCAATGCGAAGGTACTCATCGGTATAGTCAGCCGGAATGCTGTATGCAATTACCCACATAGCTGCCGAGATTTTTTGATATGCACTAAATCCCTTCAAGCCCGCGTCATTTATTCTTTGAGTAAAATACCGACAATTGGCCTCGCAAGCTTGAACAATTTTCACAAAGAGGGATCGACACATTCGGTACCTTCTCCGGAAGAGGTGCGATAGATATGTTGTATTCTCCATGAAGTAGTCTTGCATCAACATTTCGTTCCTAAGATGGCGATTTCGAGGAATGCAAAGATGGCCGACAGTCGATCCTCGCCGCCTCCTTCAGTTCTCATCTTTGTGCTCCTTGACGGCAAGGGCCATCACCAACGCCTGCTGGCGGTAGTTGACAAGCAGCGTCTCAACATCCGAGTCGTCCAAATCAGACGAATCGTCGAGCAAAAACTTCTCGCACAGGCTCAATTCCATATAAATTCACAAATATGTGCGCCATGTTAACTAACTATGCATACCACTCCGCACAAGTACAAGTACAAACTCACCGGCTGCTTAGGGGCGGTGGCTCTCCGGTGGTGGATCTCGAGGCGGCAACGGCGACTAGGGGCGGCTCAGGGGCGGTGGATCCCAGGCGACGACTAGGGGTGGCTCGGATCGATGGATCAGGGGAGCCGATGCAGCGGCTCGGTGGAAGAGGGAAGGGGCGCTCCCGCGACGCGATTCCGCCCACATATTTGGCCGGAATCGCCGGCGGAGGACGGGCGAAACCAATGGCCACCAGCGGCGGAAGGGGGTGGGGAAAGGGCGCGGGGTGAAATGTCCCTCCCGCCAACCGTTTTCCTGGTATACGGGGCACCGTAGGGGCGAGGCAGAAACCTGCGTTTTTGCAGGTTGGGGATGGGATTTTGGCGTGCCCCTCAAAACAATTTACGGGTTGGACGCGTTTGCAGGGTCTGGCCGGGCAACATATTCCGCGCCCACCCATATTTTGGCGGTTATTTTGTGGGTCGCGGCTTTATACGGGGTCTGCTAGAGATGCTCTTAGAGCTACAAACTGCCGCAAGAAGAAGTGTGGCCACAACAACCAGGTGACACTTCATCCATTTTCCTTTTACGGAAGAAAGGAAAAGTCATTTCTTTGCCTTATAGATCTTGTTCGAATATAGTCCATTCCATTGCTGATATTTGATACGTCTCCGTCGTATCTACTTTTTCTAACATTTTCCCTCTTGTTTTGGACTCTAATTTGCATGATTTGAATGAAACTAACCCGGACTAACGCTGTTTTCAACAGAACTACCATGGTGTTGTTTTTGTGCAGAAATAAAAGTTCTCATATTGGAATGAAACTTTTTGGAGAATTATTTCATAATAAAGAAAAATACTGGAGCCAAGAACCACCGGAGGGGGGCGCCTGGGTGGGCACAACCTACCAGGGCACGCCTCCCCTCCAAGCGCGCCCAGTTGGGTTTTCCCCACCCGGTGGCCCCGTAGACCCTGAAACCGACGCTATAAAATCATATTTTTCCAGAAAAAAAGTCAGGGAGAAAGAATTACCGTGTTTCACGAGACGGAGCCGCCACCGCCTCTTGTTCTTCATTGGGAGGCCAGATCTGGAGTCTGTTTGGGGCTCTGGAGAGGGGGATCTTCGATCTTCGTCATCACCAACCCTTCTCCATTGCCAATTCCATGATGCTTCCCACCGGGAGTGAGTAATTCCTTCGTAGGCTCACTAGTCGGTGAGGAGTTGGATGAGATTCATCATGTGATCGAGTTAGTTTTGTTAGGGCTTAATCCCTAGTATCCATTATGTTCTGAGATTGATGTTGCTATGACTTTGCCATGCTTAATGCTTGTCACTTTGGGGTCGGGTGCCATGATTTCAAATCTGAACCGTCCATGTTATCACCATTATATCTATGTTTTAGATCCGGTCTTGCAAGTTATAGTCACCTACTGCGTGTTATGATCTGGCAACCCCGGAGTGACAATAGTCGGGACACTTCCCATTGATGACCGTAGTTTGAGGAGTTCATGTATTCACCGTGTGTTAATGCTTTGTTCCGGTTCTCTATTAAAAGGAGGCCTTAATATCCCTTAGTTTCCAATAGGACCCTGCTACCACGGGAGGGTAGGACAAAATATGGCATGGAAGTTCTTTCCATAAGCACGTATGACTATTTACGGAATACATACCTACATTATATTTATGAACTGGAGCTAGTACCGCATCGCCCTAGGTTATGACTATTACATGATGAATATCATCCAACAAATTGCCGATCCAATGCCTACGATTTTCCTACATATTGATCTTTCTAAGTTACTACTGCTGTTGTTACTATCGTTACCGCTACAAAACTATTGCTATCACTGTTACCATTACTGCTGCTGCTACCATTACTATCAAAACTATCATACTACTTTGCTACTTATCACTTTGCTGCAGATAATTAATCTCCAGGTGTGGTTGAATTGACAACTCAGCCGCTAATACTTGCAAATATTATTTGGCTCCCCTTGTGTCGAATCAATAAATTTGGGTTGAATACTCTACCCTCGAAAACTATTGTGATCTCCTATACTTGTGGGTTGTCAAGACCTTTTTCTGGCTCCGTTTCCAGGGTGCATAGCTATAATTGTGGAGTCACTTGGGATTATTATCATACTATCACCATGAAGAATCTAAAGGACACTAAGACTAAGAGTTTTCCCTATAAGACGAGGGGAGGTAAGGAACTACCATCTAGCTCCGCTTTAGATTCACCTTCTGTTATAAGTAAACTTGCATTACCACCACATGCTATTAATTATGATATGTTGCAATTATTGATGATGCTACTTCTGCTATGAATGCTACTCTTGATGATGCTAGTGCCTTGCTTGATGATAATGTGCCACTAGGTGAATTTCTTGATGAACAAATTGCTAGAGTAAGACAACATGAGATTGTTGAAACTGATGAAGAGCTTGGAACTGAAAATCTTGAAACACTTATTACAACTAGTTCTCCTAGATATCAAGCCAAAGGTACTGGAAGGTTATGTTATGAATGAGGAGGAAACTAGGGATATTCTTACTTGTAAGGATGGAGATGATCTATAAAAATTATTATGCAAGTATAAAGAAAAAACTTTGAATGCAAGAATGAAATGTGATCCTCAGTTTGCTACTTCACCTATCTTTGTTGATGATAAGGATTATGAATTCTCTGTTGACCCAGAGTTGACTACTTTGGTTGAATCTGATCCTTTCCATGGTTATGAAACTGAAACTGTTGTGGCACATCTTACTAAGTTGAATGACATAGCCACCTTTTTTGCTCATGATGAGAAGATTCACTATTATTATATTCTCAAGTTATTTACATTCTCATTAAATGGTGATGCTAAAGCTTGGTACAATACTCTTGCTCCTGGTTGTGTGCGTAGTCCCCGAGACATGATTTATTACTTCTCTAAAAAATATTTCTCCGCTCATAAGAAGCAAGCTGTCTTACAGGAAATATTTAACTTTGTGCAAATTGAAGAAGAGAGTATCCCATAAGCTTGGGGGAGGCTTCTCCAATTACTTAATACTTTGTCTGATCATCCTCTTAAGAAAAATGAAATACTTGATATCTTCTATAATAGACTAACCGATGCTTCTAGGGATTTCCTAAATAGTTGTGCTGGTTGTGTTTTCAGGGAACGAACTTTTAGGCAAGCTGAAGAATTATTGAATAACATATTGAAAAATTATGATGATTGGACTCTTCCTGAACCACCGCCCAAACCCACTCCGAAGAAGAGGGGTATCTTATATCTCAGTCCTGAAGATATGCAAGAGGCAAAGAAATCTATGAAGGAAAAAGGTTTTAAAGCAGATGATGTTAAAATTTTGCCACCTATTGAAGAAATACATGGGCTTGATACACCACCACCACCTAAGGTGGTAGAGGTAAATTCTCTAATGAAATTTGATGAAGGTGATATTCCTTATAATAAACATCCTAGCCAATGCCTTTATGAGTTTGATAAATACATTAGAAAACAAGATCACTTCAATGCAAATGTTATGAAAAACTCAAATACAACTCTGCTATGATTGCTCACTTAAGTGACTTGTTATTTAGAATCTCAAATGATGTTATAGGTGTAGGAAAGCATGCCTCTATGGTTCAAACTCAATTAGAACAAGTTGCTAAATCTCAAAGAGAGTTACTTGATGAAATGAACAATAATATAAGTGACTTTGCTGTTAGGGTAGCAACTAGAGGAGGTAAAATGACTCTGGAACCACTTTATCATGAAGGACACCCAAAGAGAATTGAACAAGATTAGAATTAACACTGATGCGCCTAGTCCATATAAAAAGAAAAAGAAGAAGAAAAATGATAGGACTTTGCATGCCTCTAGTGAACCTGAAGTAGAAAAATCTCTTGATAATGATAATGAAGTTTCTTGAACGAACCACCATTAGAATTCGAAAATGACTGACGAAAGAGAATGAATCACTGGGATAATTGAATAATGGTAGCTGAAATGTGAGGACAAGAATTCTTCTGGAACGATGGCCTCCAGTGAAAAGAAATGGAAAAACAACTCCTGACATACTCCGGATGGTAAGAAAAGGAATTTTAACAAACGGAATAATTCGAGAGGGTAACAAGAAGCTAGACCCACGAATCTTCGGAAGAACGGGAAAGATTTAGAGGAAAAACTCTTCTTCGGTCTTCAAAGCTGAGAAAGACGACAAGAAACACCACCAAAATTATTGAGATACTCCGGGAGAATGAAAAGCGAAGAGGTTGAGCCAACAATGAATAGAATTTGAAAACAATCTTGGAGAAGGCATGCGACTGATGAAATCCATTCTTACGTCACACTTTGAAAAGGATTTGAGAATAGCTCCGGGAAATCAGAAGAGTCAGGTAAGATCCTGGGAAAAGACCTGTGGGTTAGGGCCCACTGAAGAGATAACACCGTTGAAAAGGGATTGTTGAAGAGATAGATGATGCACCGGAACAATTGAAATATTAGAATGAGGTGATAACCTCGAATTAATTGGAACACAGACGAATCTCCTGAGATGTCTTGAACACTCCGGAAGGATAAACTGGCAAGAGGCAAAAGAGCAGGGAAAACACTTGATCCAAGGAAAAGAATGTGATCACCCGAAAAACTTGAATTAAATCCACCGTAGAAGAAAAGAGATGAAGAATGCCGAACGAGACTAGAATTCACCGGTTGAAACAATTGACGAAAGACTAAAGAGGTTCCGCATGAATGAGATAGGTAGTCGAGAGAGAGACAGACTCCGGGAAGAAGAGGGTGGGAGGGCGGGAAAACAAAAGCAACTTGGAGGGGGAAATGATGACTATCTTGAAGAGAAAACACCGGTTGAAATCATTGAGGAAAGAAGGCAAAGACTTCGCACGAGTAGGATGGATACTCGATTACGGACTCCGTCTCCAAGAAAAAGAGGGTGGGCAGGTGGGAAAAGAAAACAACTGAGGATTGAAATCAAAGATGAAGAGACTCGAGTCAACTTGACGAAAATGCATCGGATGAAAAGAGCTGAGGAACAACGATCGGAAAACCAACTGCGTGATCCTAAAGAAAGTTTGAAAGGGAAGAGGAGTAATTCAAAACACCTACGTCAAGATTCCTTACCAGAGTAACGAAGGGGCTGAGGAGTAAAAAGAATTCCTACTCTCCGATATAACTAGACTCCGAAAATAGTTTTCTTCTAGACACAACAACGGCCAAACTACACGATCAATCAAGGGGGCTCCTATGGTCGGTAGAGGCTCTGATACCAACTTGTCACGCCCAATATGCGACCCTATCCAAAAGGAACTCGAAGGTCCCACCAATGATAGACCCGCATATTGAAACGCTTTTGCAAGGTGGATATCATTACATCAACATTACATAATAGATGGGGATACATACAAGAGGCATACAATGCCACACGAATACAACATCACATACATAAGATCAACATCCGACTACGGATGAAACACAAACAGAAACTCAAACGACATCCACCCTGCTAGCCCAAGCTGCCGACCTGGAACCTATCCCCTGATCGAAGAAGAAGCAGAAGAAGAACTCCAAACAAGCAAGCATCGCTCTCGCGTCATGATCATCGGATAACCCGTACCTGCAACTGTTGTTGTAGTAATCTGTGAGCCACGAGGACTCAGCAATCCCATTACCATGGGTATCAAGACTAGCAAAGCTTAAAGGGAAAGGAAGGGGTAAAGTGGTGAGGCTGCAGCAGCGACTAAGCATATATGGTGGCTAACATACGCAAATAAGAGCGAGAAGAGAGCAAACGGAACGGTCGTGAAGCTAGCAATGATCAAGAAGTGATCCTGAACTCCTACTTACGTCAAACATAACCCCGAAACCGTGTTCACTTCCCGGACTCTGCCGAAAAGAGACCATCACGGCTACACACACGGTTGATGCGGTTTAATTCGGATCTGGTGTCAAGTTATCTACAACCGGACATTAACAAATTCCCATCTGCCTATAACCGCAGGCACGGCTTTCAAAAGATTATACCCTGCAGGGGTGTCCCAACTTAGCCCATGATAAGCTCTCACGATCAACGAAGGATATACCTTCTCCCAGGAAGACCCGATCAGACTCAGAATCCCGGTTTACAAGACATTTCGACAATGGTAAAACAAGACCAGCAAAGCCGCCCGATGCGCCGACAAATCCCGATAGGAGCTGCACATATCGCGTTCTTAGGGCAACACCGGATGAGACATCCTACAAGTAAAACCAGACCTCGAGTTCCCCCGAGGGGGCCCCGCAGTCTACTCGGTTCGGACCAACACTTAGACAAGCACTGGCCCGGGGGGGGGCTAAAATAAAGATGACCCTTGGGTTGGCCGACCCAAGGGAAGGGTATAGGTGGTGGTGAGGCAAATGGTAAAACCAAGGTTGGGCCTTGCTGGAGGAGTTTTATTCAAAGCGAACTGTCAAGGGGGTCCCATAAATCACCCAACCGCGTAAGGAACACAAAATCCGGGAACATAACACCGGTATGGCAGAAACTAGGGCGGCAAGAGTGGAACAAAACACCAGGCATAAGGCCGAGTCTTCCACCCTTTACCAAGTATATAGATGCATTAATTATATAAGAGATATTGTGATATCCCAACAAAATCATGTCCACCATGGAGAAATCTTCAACTTCACCTGCAACTAACAACGCTATAAGAGGGGCTGAGCAAAGCGGTAACATAGCCAAGCAACGGTTTGCATAGGAAAGGTGTCAAAGGTTAGAGGTTCATGGCAATATGAGAGGCTTGATGAGCAAAAAATAGGTAACACAGCATAGCGATAGAACGAAGCAACTAGCATAGAAATGATAGTAGTGAGATCCAGGGTAGCGGTCATCTTGCCTGAAATCCCGCAAGGAAGAAGAATGAGTCCATGAAGAAGATGAAGCCACGAAGACGAACCAAGCGTAGACGAACGAATCCTCACGATCGCAACGAAACGGGAACTATCGAGAAGAAGCACACAACATGGTAAACACACCACACATAGACAAGACATGAGGCACAACACGCATGATGCATGACAAGACTACATGAAGCTACTCATGGCAAGAGATTATGCAAACAAGAACAACACATTAAGGCAAGTTTAAATGAGGCCGGGAACAACATATAACAATTCCGGTAAGTCCTCATATGCAAATTTCGAAATTGGTCCAGATCTGAATAAACTTTATGTTCAAGTTGTTAAACAGCAAGTTAAGATGCACAAAGATGATCTACACGAGATTCTAGTCAAGTTACATATAAAGTTCATTTAGTTCGGAGCTACGGCCTAGAAGATATGAGCAAAACAAGTTAAACATGGAATTGATGCAAAATGCACCCAAACATCAAGCAAACACCTGAAAACAAGGATGCAACATGATAATATGAAACTACATGCAAAATCAAGCAAGTCTCATATAAAGCACACTCAAAACGGAGCAACGGTTCAACACACACACATGAAACAAGTTTAAAGGACAAGCTGTCCAAAACAGCAACTAGGTATATTGCAAGCACCAAAACAACATGCTACAGCATCTCAACATGAAAACAGAAGATATGGGCATGATGTATAGGTAAATCATTACAAAACATGAACACTGAGTTATCTCTAGAAATCACTAGAACATGCTCAAACACGCATGGCAAGATTGCAAATAATATCAGTTCAGACTTCGCAGAAAATAACATCAGGTTGCAATGTTTAGAGCTATCAAACAACATGTTACAGGAACTTATCATGGCAAACAAAGGCATGACATGATACTACTAAATGCATAGAACAAGAGTCCCTTACTGACCATGAGCCAAAAAGGATCAGAAGATATGATGACACCCATGTAAACATAGCAAGTTATATTACAGATTCAAACATGGCAGAAACATAATTATGAAGACATGTTGGTGAGCTTGTGCAACTCACTACAGAGAAAAACATGGCATGGCAAGGCAACCAACAGTAAGAAGGCATGTTTGTGAAGCTAAGCATGACAAGAGCAAGTTCATAGGGTGCATGTATCACCAACAACAATCATGATAACAACTGAACTTAATGTTAACAGGCTGACAGCATGGATCTCTCTGTAGCATCAAGTTTACATGGCATCAAATTAACAGCAGAACAGGGACTAAAATCAGCAACATCACGATGCCTAGTTTGCATGCTTGTGCTAGTCACCACATTGATCACAAAAATACATGGTAAGCACCTCCGTAAGGAAGACATGGCATAGTTCAAAACACATGTAGACATCAACCTCATAGGATGCACACATCAAACATGGAAAAAATGACAAAAGTGCAAGTTCTGTTAACAGACAGCAGACAACATTATTAAACACTCTTGCAACGATGATTCAGGCATCAAGATGAGCTCAAATGAACACGATGCAATGGAATAAAATGAAGTACTCGTTGAGGCGAACAATTTGACATATTACACGCACGAAATGGAGCTACGGATGCGGAGATATGATGCGATGAACATGGCATGATAATGTCACAGATTCGGGGACTTAGCGAAAATCTCACCCCGAGGAAAAGTCAACGCGGGACGAGGTGGTGCGGGATGAGGGGATCCGGGGCACAGGGAGGCGTTTGGATCGGGGGACTGGTGGATCTCATCCCACTCCCCAGATCCGGCGACGGCGCGGCGGCTCCGGCGAGCTCCGGCTCCGGCCGGAGCGGAGGAGGACGGCGAGGGGCGGCGAGGGGCGGGGAGC
>NC_041387.1:471083752-471106213 GCF_002162155.2 Triticum dicoccoides | reverse complement strand
GGACTCGCCCGGGCGGCGGCGGGCGACCCAGCGGGCGCGCCGGCGGAGGACGGGCCCCGCAGGCCTGATTCGAGCCCCGTGGGCCGGCGGCGGCAGGAGGAAGCGGAGGGGCCACGTGGCACGATGCCACTGGCTCCGGGCGGCGGTGCGGACGTCCGGCGGGCGCGGACATGTCCGGACGCGGAGAAGAATTTCGTCTGGCGGCGCGAGGAGGAGGGGAGCTAGGGTATGGACTGCGAAAATTCGGGGAGGGGCACATATTTACAGATTCTGGGAGCTAGGAGAGTCCAAATGAGGAGCGGTTTTAGGCCATGCGATCGTGATCGAACGACCGAGAGCATGGAAGGGAGTTAGATGGGTTTTGGGCCAGTTTGGAAGGGTGTTGGGCTGCAAGACAACAAAGGCTTTCGGGCTACGCGGTTAACCATTGGAGTACCAAACGAACTCCAAATGGCACGAAACTTGACAGGCGGTCTACCGGTGCTATACCAAGGCCGCTTGGCAAGCCTCGGTCCATTCTGAAAAAGTTTAACACCCGCACACAACAGGAGACAAAAGGGGAACGCCGGAGGGCATAGGAGTGCCGGATTGCGAAACGGACAACAGGGAAAATGCTCGGATGAATGAGACGAACTTGTATGCAAAATGAAATGCACATGATGACATGACAATATGCAACACGTAAGCAAATGACATGGCAACTACGGCGAATAATTGGAAGACACCTGGCGCATCGAATCCGGGGCGTTACATTTTTATCGTACTCTGACAGTGGGGGATGAGAGAGGGGTATCGAGTGCCACTGCCACTAGTTTACACTTCACTGTTGTGCATTATTTTGTTTTATTCATTATGAAGTGTTTACTTGCTAGAGAGAAGGTAGGTGCACTCAGTGCTCCAGACCTTGCTGTTTTACGTCGTGCACTTTTTGGTGACAACACTTATAGCTTGGGAGCTATTGTGGCACATCGCCTTCACATTAAATCCAAAGATAAAATACATGGTGGTATTTATGCTACTCGCTTGGTGAGTCACTTTAACGTTTAGATGCACCTGCATGATTATCATTTGATCAAGGTTTATCTAGATCGCACGGCTATGGAACACCATTAGTTATTGATGGCGAGAACACTAACATTTATGTTCCTTATAACCTGGTATTCAGTGTGGACACTCGTGATATTATTCCATTGCCTGCACCTGCTTTGTTTGATCCTATTGCTAGGGGCGGATTCAGGATTATGCCCGAGGACATTATCGCCTACCAGAACAACCTGCCTGCGGCACGGGAGGAGCCCCAGCAGTGGGACACTTAGGTGCCCGCTTTCCAGCACTTCAAAATAGGACCTCATGGCTTCTTTGAATGGCCCTAGACCAAGTTAGGCCAAAATCCTAAACTTGGGGGAGTATGTATTTCCACCGACATTACTTTCATGTTCACACATTTCATTCTAGTTGTCGGTGTTCATACTTTTCATTGTATTGTCCATGCTAGATTTATTTTCTCGCCTTCTTCTTGTGTGTTTGAAAAACTTTGAGAAAATACAAAAAAAAAATCCTACTTCTTTTTTATTTTTCTTCCTAGCATAGTTAGTTGTGGTACTAAAAAGAAAACTCAAAAATATTTCCTTGTTCTTCTTTTGCTTGTTGGGAGCTTTCCCGTGAAAATAGTTTTTCTCGTTTTTGTTTTTTCCATTTTATTTGCTCGTTCAAGAAAAACCAAAAAATCCAAAAATATTTCAATGTGTTTCTCGGAATTTCTTTTCTTTCTGTTGAGTCATACCGAGAAGAAGACCACGATGAAAATGTTGAGTGACTCTCATATGCATTATTGTTGATCTAATAAAGAGCCCATATTACCTTGTCTTCACTTTTTGAATAAAATGTTTGCATATTCTAGCTTAGTCCATGGCACTCTTGCACTATTATTATTTTCACACCATACGGTCATGCAAGTGAAAGGCAATAATGATGATATTTGATGAACTAGCTGTGGCAGAGAGAAACGGGTGTGAACTCGACTTATTCTGTTTTTGTAAATATGTTTAACCTAGTATCCATGATTCAGCCTATTATGATCAAACATGTTTGCAATGACAATTAGATATTATAGTTTCGCATGCCATGCATAAGTAGCTAGGAGTGGATAATGATTTATCTTGGATGTCAACATCGCGTTAAAATGATTATGATGTAGTATGATGATATGGTATCCTCCTCTGAATATTCGAGTGGCTTGACTTGGCACATGTTCATTCATGTAGTTGAATCAAAACCAACATAACCTCTATGATATTTATGTTCATGGTGTTCATATCCTAGTCATGCTAGTATCCAATGTTACTTATGCATAATGCATGTTCATGACCATTTTCGCTCTCTAGCTAGCCGCTTCCCAACCCAATTGCTAGACTTCGCCTATACTAAGAGGGAATTTTGCTTGTACATCAAAACCATGAAATCCAAGTTATTCCAGATGAGTCCACCATACCTACCTAAATGCGGTATTACCCTGCCGTCCTAAGTAAATTTGCATGTGCCACCTCTAAAAACATCAAATAAATATCCTTTTTTGTGTGCCTGGATTGTTCATAGAGTGACAGGAGGTAGTCAGTATCTTCCATGCTAAGAGGGTTATTCTCATGATGAGTGTTTATTCACTCATCCTTGCATGAGTGGGGCGGTAATAGGGATTCCCAGTCCCGAATTCAAATTAAAAATAATTAAACAAAACTCCCTCAGGACTATTGTTGGTATGGATGACACCCGTTGTTTTGGACAAGCTGTGGACTGTGATTGCTGGTGGAGGGGGAGTAAACCTTTACTTTTGTTGCTTGGGAACCTCCACTAATGTGTTTAGCATGGAAGATACCGATAACTAATGGTCGTGAAGTAAACACGAAGGGTGCATTTCTGAAAATTTCATTAACCTCTGGTTTAAAAACTTGAGCTCTGGCACCGTTGCAAATCACTGCTTCCCTCTGTGAAGGGACTATCTATTTACTTTTATGTTGTGCCATCACCTTCTCAAATAAGCGCCAGAACCTGAGAGCACTATTTTCATCCTCATGCATTATGTGTAGATAATGTTGGGTGCATCATGACTGGATCTTTTCTACCATGAATTAAAATATTTAGTCACTGCTTGAACTTTGGAGGTGCTCTGCATTTATGTTTTGCAGTCTCAGAAAGGGCTAGTGAGATACCACTATTGTCATATTATATCATGGTTGTTTTGACAACGTGTTGTTGTTATCTTATTATTGCTCGCTAGCTGATTATATCATTGATATGATTTAATATAATTTTTAAGAGTTATTGTCGACATGGTTAGTTATAATCTTGGCTGAAAACCTGGGTGCTACTTAAGCTTATTTATGTAAACAAGAGCAAAAGAGTTCGTAAAATATTTTCTTTTTTACTTTCAGTTTATCAACTAAATTGCTTGAGAACAAGCAAAGGTTTAAGCTTGGGGGAGTTAATACGTCTCCATCGTATCTACTTTTACTAATGCTTTTCCTCTTGTTTTGGACTCTAATTTGCATGATTTGAATGAAACTAACCCGGAATGATGTTGTTTTCAGCAGAACTACCATGTTGTTGTTTTTATGCAGAAATAAAAGTTCTTGGATTAGGACGAAACTTTTTGGAGAATTGTTTCATAATAAAAGAAAAATATTGGAGCCAAGAACCACCGAAGGAGGGCACCTGGGTGAGCACAACCCACCAGGGTGCCCCCCTCTAGGCGCGTCCAGGTGGCTGTCCCCACCTGGTGGCCCCGCAGACCCTGAAACTGGCGCTATAAAATCACATTTTTCTAGAAAAAATCAAGGAGAAAGAATTATCGTGTTTCACGAGACGGAGCCGCCGCCGCCTCCTATTCTTCATCGGGAGGCCAAATCTGGAGTCCGTTTGGGGCTCCAAAGAGGGGGGGTCTTTGATCTTCGTCATCACCAACCCTTCTCCATCGCCAATTCCATGGTGCTCCCCACCGGGAGTGAGTAATTCCTTCGTAGGCTCGCTGGTCGGTGAGGAGTTGGATGAGATTCATCATGTAATCGAGTTAGTTTTGTTAGGGCTTGATCCCTAGTATCCAATATGTTCTGAGATTGATGTTGCTATGACTTTGCCATGCTTAATGCTTGTCACTTTGGGCCCGGGTTCCATGATTTCAGATCTGAACCATCCATGTTATCACCATTATATCTATGTTCTAGATCCGATCTTGCAAGTTATAATCACCTACTACGTGTTATGATCCGGCAACCCCGGAGTGACAATAGTCGGGACACTTCCCGGTGATGACCGTAGTTTGAGGAGTTCATGTATTCATTGTGTGTTAATGCTTTGTTTTGGGTTCTCTATTAAAAGGAGGCCTTAATATCCCTTAGTTTCCAATATGACCTCGCTGCCACGGTAGGGTAGGACAAAAGATGTCATGCAAGTTCTTTCCATAAGCACGTATGACTATTTACGGAATACATGCCTACATTATATTTATGAATGCATTGCCCTAGGTTATGACTATTACATGATGAATATCATCAAACAAATTGCCGATCCAATTCCTACGATTTTCCTACATATTGATCTTTCTAAGTTACTACTACTGCTGTTACTATCGTTACTGCTACAAGACTATTTCTATCGCTGTTACCGTTACTGCTGCTGCTACCATTAGTATCAAAACTATCATACTACTTTGCTACTGATCACTTTGCTGAAGATAATTAATCTCCGGGTGTGGTTGAATTGACAACTCAGCCGCTAATACTTGCAAATATTCTTTGGCTCCCCTTGTGTCGAATCTATAAATTTGGGTTGAATACTCTACCCTCGAAAACTGTTGTGATCCCCTATACTTGTGGGTTTTCAATATTGTTCATAAATTAAATTAATTCGTTCATGATGTCTTTCTTTTTTTAAACGGAGGCAAAAGCTTTGCTTCATCTCATTAAAAAACAGGGGGGATAACAAAGTCTGCAGAGGGCCATTACACCTCACACAAATGGAAAGAAAACACAAGCCTACTCTCGCGGCATTAAAGAACCCAAATGCTTCGCCCCTGCGATAGTCTAGAGCCCCGCCTCTGCTTTAATAGCCTCGATCAACATGTTTGGCAACATACATACATGCTGGAACACCCTCACGTTTCTCTCTTTCCACACTTCCCAAGTAACAAGCATGATGAGTGATGAAATCGCCTTCCTCGTGTGGCCACGCCTAAGGACCACTGCCGACCACTAGTCTTTGACCATGGGGATCCCGTTCCAGGCCGTCACATCCAGTTCAGGGGCATCCACCCAAACTTTGATCGCATTCCAAATGTAGTTAGAGAACCTGCATTGGAAGAGAAGATGATCTACGGTCGCTGGCTCCCTCTTGCAAAGTTGACACAAATTGCAGTTGGGCCACCCTCTTCTTTGCAGTTTGTTAGCCGTCCAGATTCTATCCTTGATAACTAGCACACAAAGAACTTGCACTTGGGCGGTGCACAATTCTTCCACACCACCATGGTCATGTTGGAGGCGACCGCACCCTCGAATTGGTCCCTATAGGCGGAGGCCGAGGAATAAATACTGTTGGCGGTGAGGTTCCACACTTCCACTTGATATCATCGTGTAGCTTGTCCTGAAGGTGTACCGTAGTGAGATTCCCCCAAAGGGTTCATAACTATTCAATGTTCGACACAAAGAGGCCTCCAGACAAGTTGATCCATTGGACCCAATGATTTTCAAGCAAGGCTTCTCGCACAGACATGTTCTTGTTGGCAGAGATCATGAAAATGGTTGGTGCAATGTCCTTGGCTTCGCTCCATCTAGACAGGGGGAAAGCCAGAAGCGTGCCATCCTACCGTCGCCGACAGATATTGTCGTGGCGACATAGAATAGATCTCTGTCAGTGGTGTCACATGGCTTTTCGATGCCCACCCATGCCCTATGCGGCTCCTTCCACTCATACCAGAGCCATCGCAGCCTTAGAGCCCGGGCATACATAAAATATCAAGGATACCCAGCCCACCAAGCCTCTTTGTTCTACACACTAGCTTCCAGTTGACTTTGCACTAGACACCAGAGACCTTATCCGAACCAGACCAGAGGAAAGCTCTCTCAATGCCCACAAAGTTGGAGATAGTACCCTCCGGAAGTTTGAGCGTCGTGGCATGAAGGTGCCCAAGGAGGAAAGCATAAACTTGACAAGCTCAGCCCTCCACACAGTCGTGATGAGCCGACCCTGCCAAGGCACTAACTTCCCAGCAGTCTTGTCCATGAGGTGTTGAAGATCGACCTTTTGCAAGCGATGGACCTAAAGAGGCAGTCCAAGGTATCTCAGTGGGAAGGCAGCGCGGGTAGCCGGGAAGCACTCGAGGATGTCGTCTAGATTGACACCATCACAGCAAATACGAGCCACCTTTTCTCCAAATTTGTTACAAGGATGGTGACCTCACTAAAGCCCTCCAATAGTGAGGTAAACTGTTGAACGTCTTCCTTAAAGGGAGCAACAAAGATTGCAGCATCGTCTGCGTATAGGAAGGTGCGCATGCGGGTGCTCCTCTCGCCTATCTGGTGAAGCTTGCCCTTGCATGTGGTGGTGTCAAGGATGCTCCGGATGGGGTCAATTGCTAGGAGAAACAGCATAGGCGACAACGGATCTCCTTGTCGAAGGCCCTTGCCATGCCAAATAGGCCCACCTGGAACACCATTGCTTTGAACTCTTGAGGATGAGGACCGCAATAGGACGACAATCATATCTCTGAATCTGGTTGGGTAACGGCGGCGACGGAGAAGCTCCAACAGATAGCCCCATCACACGGAGTCAAAAGCCTTTTTGATGTCCAGTTTAACAAGAGAGTAGGCTTCCTTAACCGATGCATCCGCCTAGCCATGTTGCACACATACATGAAGTTATCATGGACGCTTCTAGTCCTTATGAAGGCACTCTGGGAGCGGGAAATTAGCACATGCATGAAAGGAGCAAGGCGTGAGGCCATCATCTTCGCCACAATCTTAGCCACTGCATGGATGAGGCTAATGGGCCTGAAATCCGAGATGCACTCTGCGCCGTCCTTCTTGGGTATAAGCACTATATTGTCCGTGTTGACCCACTAGAAATGATCTCCGCGAAGGTTGGAGAAGCTGTTAACCACGACCATCATGTCTGCCTTGATAATCTCCCAGTAGGCCTTGAAAAAGGCTCCATTAAACCTGTCCGGACCCGGAGCCTTGTCCTTTGGCATGTCCCCAATGGCATCCAACACCTCTTTCTCCTCAAAAGGCTCAGCTAGGGAAGCCAAATCACACTAACTGAACGCAAAATTGTCCCAGTTGAAGTCCTTCGACAGGCAGGCGCCCTTGTCAAGCATGGCCGAGAAGTGTTCTTGGGCCACCCTCTCCTTGTCCTCCTGGGCCGTAGCCCAACCGGCTATATTCCATAGGTGGCGGATGAACGCGTTAACCTTGATGTGAAAAAGCTTGGTGTTCGCGTCCCCATCCTTTAGATTCGCAACCCGAGAAACCTGCCGCTTCCTAGCTCTCTCCAGTCTCTTGAGTCTCGTTCTAAGATCCCTCTCCTCCGCCGACAGGGGACGGAGGTTCATAGCAATGTCCAACCTAAGGATGACCTCCGAGGCCATGGCGAGCTGTAGCTTAGCGTGTGAGAAGAACCCATTGCTCCATCGTCTCAACGCCATCCCAGTGTCTTGTATCGCTCAATAGAATCATCAGCATGCTTCTTTACCTTAAACACCCACTTGGAGTCAATGATGTTGACCCCAGACACAGGAGAAAGTAAGCGCCAAGTATCGTTCCTCTATAGTGCCTGAAACTCCTGCTCCATGGCATTGCACCAATAAGGAATCCAACGAGCCGCATGAAAATGCCAAGGCTAAGCAGTGAGGTCAGCATCTGTCTGTGCCATACACACCGCAATCCATGCAACTGTGCCATCAATGCGCTCCTTCGGCCGAACAATACCACTCTGACTGCGCGTACGAGGACACATAATAGCGGTAGGCGGCGGAGATGGAGTCGATGAAGATGGTGAAGAGGCCGCAGACCGCTCCCCAGACGCAGAGCCAGTCGCGCCAGGCGGCCGGTCTGGTGAGGAAGATGTGGACGCCTACTCGACCAACGCGGGCGGGGACGCCGGCTCGTCCCCCACGGTAGAGGACAGCTCGGGCGAAGCTGGCTCGGCCAGCTCGGCCAATGCGTGGCCAGCCCCATGCTGGACCGAAGTATTAGGGCCCGGCTCGACCAGCCCCGTCGGCAAGCCAGGTGACGGATGGGCGTCGCGAGCGAGCTCTGCGGACGTCCGTGGTGATGCGGGCGGCTGCTCATCCAGAAACTCAATGCGTGCTCCGCACCCAGTACCTGCACCATGGTTAGGTAGCAATAAGGGGGTATACGCAGCATCAACAAATTGATCAGGCAAAGGTAAAACAGATTTCTCAGGTGCAGTGGGAGTGGTGGAGGTGATCGGAAGTGCGAAAAAAAATTCTCATCAAACACCATATCACCTGAGATGTAGACGCGGTTAGTGGGGATATGAAGACAGTTGTACCCTTTATGAAGAAAACTATAACCAAAAAACACGCACTATTTACACCGAAACTCCACCTGGCATTGGTTATGTAGATGAAGATGTAACCAACACGCACACCCAAAGACCTTGAGAAATGTATATTCAGGAATTTCATTCAGCAAGAGCTCGAGTGGTGTTTTCATCTGACAGGGTTTTTTTTTTGACCCAACACCGTAGAACAAAATGTTCTACGGTAAATCAATTAAAGCAAAAAATAGTACAAAAAGATACAAATTCCAAAAGAATAAAGATTATAAGCTAGCCAATGCCATGTGTAGCTAATTAGTTACCGGGCCATGTGTAGCAGGCTGCTACGTAACCGACGTTTGACTTTCTAGATCTACCACAGCGCCCCGATCCATCTCCCCATTATTTTTACGAACGCACGATCTTCAATATATTCCTAATAAAGATTGTTTGTTTTCCGATTCAAGTAATTTATGGCGATGCTCTTTGTTTATGCTTTCCCTATGTTATCTACCCATGTGCAGTGATAGGGAGTTCCTCATAATTTTCTTGTGTCCATAGGCATAGCTGTAGCAAGCTATGATTTTTTTGCGGGGTCCAAGCTGCGATATTTGCCATAAATTAATATTGCAGCCAGGTGGTTTTTACTCCAAAGTTGCAAGTTCCATAACCCTCAGTGCGTGCTTAATTGGATATGGTGATATCTGTTCATTCCAGAAAATTAGTTGCAAATGCAATGTACATTTTTTCAAATTGGGATCGTTGTTAATTGGCTAATGATCGCTTCAGGCGGTATGTCACAATGATCACACACGAGCACATAGTGCGCCGGCGGTGGGGCGGCGCCGTAGAGGGCCGGCGGCGAAGGGACAGTGCCGACGAAGATCGAAGACGGCAGGCCGGCTGCACCCATGACGGAGGCAGACATGGGGACCCAAGCCAGGGAAGCCAAAAATGGAGAGGCCAACGCGACCTGAGCGGCGGCAGCAAAGGCCGAAGCGGCGGCCGGGGCAGGAGGAGATCGCGGTGGCGGTGGCGGGGGTGCGGAGGGCATCGATGCAATCGGCAGGGCGGAAGCAGAGGTTCTAGACCTAATTTGATACCATGTTAAACGGTATGTTTGGAAAACTGCTCGACACCCGTAATATATTACTATTCATCACCAAGGATGTAGAATAAGTTATTCTTCATCAGAGAGGTAATCTTACGATCGCTTTCTAAATAAATTGCGTTTAGAATATAAATAGTTACATGCATATTGATTCAATATGTAAAATTTCGTATAGAAAAACAAAAATATAGGTTATAAGACCAGAAAAGTCACATTTTACGTATGTTTTACATTATGTTTTTACATTCTAATTTTACGTAACATAAAATATTTTTTATGGCGAGGACATATTTTCTTACGTTCTCTTTTTATGTATGAAAGTTAGTATAAATACAGCCTGTATTTATGAAGTGTACACTATAATATACAAAACATATACAAAAGTCAGGTATAAATACAGGCTGTTAACAGCCGCGTGCAAGCTGGACGGTTCCCGAGGCTTGCATACAATCAATTATTGATAAAATTAATACTTGATTCTCACGGAATCATAGAGATTAGCATAAAAAGATATATCGTTTGATCGTATCTTGATCTGCCCCATGTGGCCGAGGGCAAGGACGACTCTCCCAGCCTTGCATATAATCAATTCTAAGTACAATGAAGAATTGGGGTCGTTGCTAATTTGATCTATTTAGGGCGTCTTTCTTCAAAAAATAACAACATGCCTCTGTGTTTTTTATAACTAAACATGCCTGTGTTTCGTATAGAGGATTCTCTATATATATCTGCCTGCTTTTTCCTAGTCACATCATTTATTCCAGGGTTTTTTCTTATGATGCCTCGTCTCATGTTACTAATTAGTTACCGGGCCATATGTAGGAGGCTGCTACATAACCAATGTTTGACTTTGTAGATCTGCCACAGCGTCTCGATTCATCTCCCCATTATTTTTACCACGATCTTATATATATCTTTTGTGAATGCATGATCTTCGATATCTGCCTAATAAAGATCGTCTGCTTTCCAAATCAAGTCATTTATGGTGATGCTCTTTGTTTATGCTTTCTCTATGTTATCTATCTATGTGCTAACTGATAGTGCGTTACTCATAATTTTCTAGTGTCCAGAGGCATAGCTGTAGCAAGCTATAATTCTTTTTGCGGAGTCCAAGCTATGATATTTGCCATAACTTAATATTGCAGCCCGGTGGATTTTACTCCAAAGTTTCAAGTTCCATAACCCTTAGTGCGTGCTTAATTGGATATGATGATATCTGTTCACTCCAGAAAATTAGTTGCAAATGCAATGTACATTTTTCTAAATTGGGGTCATTGTCAATTGGCTAATGATCGCTTCAGGTGGTATGTCGCAACGATCACACATGAGCACTTCGATCGCGTGCGCAATTCATGCACGGGACCATCACGCACAATGCCATTAAGGCTGGTATATCCCACATGTCGCTCAGTCATCAACCTTATTTCTTCACGCATAGCTCTCCTCCACTCATTTCCCCTTCTCTGCGCGGGGGACGCAGTCCCCTTCCTCTGTCCATTTTCACTTTCCAAGCAACTCCTCGCGCGATACTGCCGCGAGCTGTCCCAACGACCACCGCGACATGGGTGCTACCACCTACCACCACTAGTGCTGTAATCGGCCACCGCGGGTGATACAAGCTGCCCACCCTGGTGCTGGAACCGAAAACAGTGGGAGCTACATCTGGCGAAACTTTGTTGCTAGAATTGGCCCATCGAATGCTGGAACCGGTTGTTTTTTAAGTACAACCAACGGGAGCAACCGACCCCGGCAATTCTTCTTGTTGGACCTGGTAGCTAGATTTGCTAGAACCAACAACCCAGGTGAGGGAGTCCTGGACTAGGGGGTCTTCGGGCGTCCGGGCTATGTGATATCGGCCAGACTACTGGGTCGTGAAGATACAAGATCAAAGACCTTCCTCCGTGTCCGGATGGGGCTCTCCTTGGATGGCAAGCTTGGCGTTCAGATAATATACTTCCCTTTTTCTGTAAACCAACTCTGTACAATCCTAGGCCCCTCCGGTATCTATATAAACCGGAGGGTTTAGTTTGTAGAGGCAATCATAATCATACAGGCTAGACATCTCGAGGTAGAACAACTCTTGTAACCCCTATACTCATCAAAGTAAATCAAGCAGGAAGTAGGGTATTACCTCCATCAAGAGGGCCCGGACCTGGGTAAACACCGTCTCCCCTGCGTCCTGTTATCTTTGATCCTTAGATGCATAGTTCGGACCCCCTACCCGTGATCTGCCGGTTTTGACACCGACATTGGTGCTTTCATTGAGAGTTCCAATATGCCGTCGCTAGAAGGCTCGATGGCTCCGCTGATCATCTACAACAATACCGCCCTTGGGGAGACTTTTCTCCCCGGTCAAACTTTCATATTCGGCGGCTTTGCACTGCGCGCCAACTCGATTGGCCATCTGGAGCAGATCGACAGCTATGCCCCTGGTCATCAGATCAGTTTTGGAAATCTGAACTATGCCGCTGATATCCGAGGAGACTTGATCTTCCAAGGGTTTGCGGCTGAGGGAGTCCTGGATTAGGGGGTGTCCGGATGGCCGGACTATGACCTTCGGCCGGACTCCCGGACTATGAAGATACAAGATTGAAGACTCCGTCCCGTGTCCGGATGGGACTTTCCTTGGCGTGGAAGGCAAGCTTGGCGATACGATATGAAGATCTCCTCCCATTGTAACCGACTCTATGTAACCCTAGCCCTCTCCGATGTCTATATAAACCAGAGAGTTTTAGTCCATAGGACGAACAACAATCATACCATAGGCTAGCTTCTAGGGTTTAGCCTCTCTGATCTCGTGGTAGATCCACTCTTGTACTACCCATATCATCAATATTAATCAAACAGGAGTAGGGTTTTACCTCCATCGAGAGGGCATGAACCTGGGTAAAAACATCGTGTCCCTTGTCTCCTGTTACCATCCGCCTAGACGCATAGTTCGAGACCCCCTACCCGAGATCCGCCGGTTTTTACACCGACATTGGTGCTTTCATTGAGGGTTCCTCTGTGTCGTCACCTTTAGGCCCGATGGCTTCTTCGATCGTCAATCACGACGCGGTCCAGGGTGAGACCTTTCTCCCCGGACAGATCTTCGTATTCGGCGGCTTCGCACTGCGGGCCAACTCGTTTGGCCATCTGGAGCAGATCGAAAGCTACGCCCCTGGCCATCAGGTCAGGTTTGGAAACTTAAATTACACGGCTGACGTCCGTGGGGACTTGATCTTCGACGGATTCGAGCCATGGCCGAACACGCCGCACTGTCACGATGGGCATGATTTAGCTCTGCCGCCGGACAACGCCCAGAGCGTCGCTCAGGTGTCCGCTCCGACCATTAGCTCGGAGCCTACTGCGCTAGTCGGGGACGGACGGTTGGACGCCACCCCGGGAGCCGCAATCTCTACGGCAATAGAGCCGAATACCAGCCTAGTCCTTTGCAGGGCCCGTGACTCTAAGGTGCCGGACTCCGTTCCGGACTCCGTATATCTCGCACCTCTTTCGATCGAACCCGATTGGGCTCCGATCATGGAGTTCACCGCCACGGACATCTTTCAGCACTCGCCCTTTGGCGATATCCTGAATTCACTAAAGTCTCTCTCCTTGTCAGGAGAGCCCTGGCCGAACTACGGTCAGCAGGGTTGGGATACGGACGACGAAGAAATTCGAGGCCCACCCACCACCCACTTCGTAGCCACTGTCGACGATTTAACCGACATGCTCGACTTTGACTCCGAAGACATCGACGGTATGGACGCCGATGAAGGAGACGACCAAGAACCAGCACCTATAGGGAACTGGAAAGCCACCTCGTCATATGACATATACATGGTGGACACCCCCAAAGCAGTGGATGGCGAGGAAAAAACGGAGGATGACCCCTCCAAGAAGCAACCCAAGCGCCGACGTCAGCGGCGCCGCTCTAAGTCCCGCCAAAGCAAAAATGGCGATTCCGGCACCGGAGATAACAACACGCCGGACAGTGCCGAAGACAACCCCCTCCAGCAGGATTCAGTGCAGGAGGACGAAGGAACCAGCCCTCATGAGAGAGCGGCCGACAGAGAGGTTGAGGACGACAACTATATGCCTCCCTCCGAAGATGAGGCAAGCCTCGACGACGACGAATTCGTCGTGCCAGAGGATCCCGTTGAACAAGAGCGTTTCAAATGCAGGCTTATGGCCACGGCAAGCAGCCTCAAGAAAAAACAGCAGCAGCTTAGAGCTGACCAAGACTTGCTAGCCGACAGATGGACCGAAGTCCTGGCGGTCGAAGAGTATAAACTTGAACGCCCCTCCAAGAGCTACCCAAAGCGCAGGTTGCTACCCCAACTTGAGGAGGAAGCAACTAAACCTACATCACTAGCGTACGATGCGCCCGATCGGCCACCCCGTGGCCGCGATAGAGAGGCCTTCAGGCCCTCGACCCAAGCCGCACCCCGGCACCGCTCAAAACATACCAGAGTACGGGGAGATGCAACAGACCTGCGAGACATATTGGAGAATAAGGCAAGGCAAATAAGATTGATCTACGGATCGCATGGGCACCCAGCTTCACGTGACGCTAGCCGTCACGCCGGACATGATAACTACGGCCAGGCCGAATACAACAGACCAAGCTCATCTGAGCTGCGTCGTGATATAGCCCAGTACAGGGGCGCCGCACACCCACTATGCTTCACAGACGAAGTAATGGATCATCAAATCCCCGAGGGCTTTAAACCCGTAAACATCGAATCATACGATGGCACAACAGATCCTACGGTATGGATCGAGGATTATCTCCTTCATATCCACATGGCCTGCGATGATGATCTACACGACATCAAATACCTCCCGCTCAAGCTTAAAGGACCAGCTCGACATTGGCTTAACAGCCTGCCAGCAGAGTCAATTAGTTGTTGGGAGGACCTGGAATCCGCATTCCTTGACAACTTCCAGGGCACTTATGTGCGACCACCAGACGCCGATGACCTAAGCCACATAATCCAGCAGCCAGAGGAATCGGCGAGCCAATTCTGGACACGGTTCCTCACCAAGAAAAATCAAATAGTGGACTGTCCGGACGCCGAGGCCCTTGCAGCCTTCAGGCACAACATCCGAGACGAATGGCTTGCCCGGCACCTAGGACAGGAAAAGCCGAAATCTATGGCAGCCCTCACGACACTCATGACCCGCTTTTGTGCGGGAGAAGACATCTGGCTAGCTCGTAGCAATAACATAACCAAGAGCCCTGGCAATTCGGATACCAAGGACAACAATGGCAGGTCACGTCGCAACAAGCATAAGTGCCGCATTAACGCGACAATACTGAAGATACGACAGTCAATGCCGGATTCAGAGGATCTAAACCCGGTCAGCGGAAGAAGCCATTCAAAAGAAACCCTCCGGGCCCATCCAGCTTAGACCGGATACTCGATCGCTCGTGCTAGATACACGACACCCCCGAACAGCCAGCCAACCACACCAACAGGGATTGTTGGGTGTTCAAGCAGGCAGGCAAGTTAAGTGCCGAAACCAGAGACAAGGGGCTGCATAGCGATGATGAGGAGGAGCCCGGCCGCCGAACAACAGAGGACAGAAAGGATTCCCCCCACAAGTTCGGACGGTGAACATGATATACGCAACCCACATCCCCAAAAGGGAGCGGAAGCGTGCTCTCAAGGACGTCTATGCGTTGGAGCCAGTCGCCCCAAAGTTCAACCTGTGGTCCTCCTGCCCGATCACTTTTGATCGAAGGGACCACCCCACTAGCATCCGTCACGCGGATTCGCCGCATTGGTCCTAGACCCAATTATCGACGAATTTCACCTCACCAGAGTCCTAATGGATGGCGGCAGCAGCCTGAACCTGCTTTATCAGGACACCGTGCGAAAAATGGGCATCGATCCCTCAAGGATTAAACCCACAAAGACAACCTTCAAAGGCGTCATACCAAGTGTAGAAGCCAGCTGTACAGGCTCGGTTACACTCGAAGTGGTCTTCGGATCCCCGGATAATTTCTGAAGCGAAGAGTTAATCTTCGACATAGTCCCATTCCGCAGTGGCTATCACGCCCTGCTTGGACGAACCGCATTTGCAAAATTCAACGCGGTGCTGCACTACGCATATCTCAAGCTCAAGATGCCAGGACCTCGCGAAGTCATCATGGTAAATGGAAACACCAAATGCTCTCTCTGAACGGAGGAACACACGGCGGCCCTGGCGGCGGAAGTACAGAGTAGCCTCTCAAGGCAATTCTCCAATCTAGGTGTCAAACGTCCGGACAACATCAAGAGAGCAAGAAGTAACCTACAACAAATCTGGCTGGCACGTTCCGAGCAAGCATAGCAGTGCGGCCCCAACCCCATCCCTCGCCAAATGGTGATATCGGTACCACGCGTACATAATTACGCCTTAGAGATACCATGGGCATAAGGGGAGGGGCACAACTACGGCACGCCCAGAATGCGGCTCAACGGCACTAAGGGGCTCCTTATTCCGCCGTTTCCTTTTTACACACTTTCAGGACCCAACTATTCGGAAGGCCTGTCCGGCAATACACTCGCCGAACACACGATGCAACAGCCAGGGAGAGAACAAGCCGCGTCAAATGTCCAGGTGGTCTCTATAACGAGCTTAATACCTGTTTTACTTAAAATCCCGCAGCTTGCCCCTGTAGGAGAACATGTCAAATAATCCCATCTCTTGCTTCTCGCACTACTTGTATCGTCCTGCTTTCGCAGCAGCCCTTTTTTAATAAACAATACATAGCTCTTATCAATTATTGTACTCATCTATTTTCTATATACACAAATATGTTCAGTCATGACATTCTGCAACCGTACACTTTGGTACGGCCAATACACCAGGGGCTTAAACACCCCATAACATGGTGTGAGAAGACCGAACACTCTTATGAGTGCGGCACCCCGAACTTATAGCACTATATGCATCGGCTCTGAATCATGTCTTTGGTTAATAGTTGGGTTTGCCCGGCTCCCATGTTTTGGTACCTTACGTTCCGCAATGTTGGCTAAGGTAGCGCTGGGAGAACTACTGCGATTGTGCCCCAGTTGAGCTGGGTTAACACCTCAGTAAAGAAAGCTAAAACTGACCATCATGATAGTGTGAGAGACCGGTCGCTGTTCGCGAGGTTTTTCGAGTCCTTCAAGACTTATGCCGCTTAGAGTGAGGAACCGAACTTATCTAGCCTAGGCGTGGATAGCGCCCCGAACTCGGTCTTCCGAATACTAGGGGCTTCGCCGAAATTTAAAATTATAGAATTCTATGGCTAAGTGAGAGTGATAAAGCATTATAAATCCGACGGCCTGGTTCGTTGTGCTGAGCACCTCCCTAGATTGACCCAAGAATGGAAACAAGAGCGCTCAAGTTTATCCCGAACACCCCAGCACTCGTGGCATGGGGGTCGAAGCCGACGACTTGCATGTCTCAGATTTGATAAACAACCGCACAGAAGGTAATATTTTAAATTAACAAGCATTGCTTAACGCACATGAACAAAGTTTTCAGCGTACAGGATAACAAATGCGAGTATACTCAAAAATTACATCTTTGGAGCACTCATCCGCTATACGGCGGGCACCCTTCAGGACGCCCTTATAATACATCTCGGGCGTGCGATACTCCTTGCCCGGCGGTGGCGCGTCCGTCAAAAGCTTCTCCGCGTCCAGCTTGTCCCAGTGCACTTTAGGACGGGCAAGGGCCCGACGGGCACCTTCAATGCAGACGGAGCGCTTGATGACCTCAATCCACGGACAAGCGTCCACCAGCCGCCGCACCAGACCGAAGTAGCTCCCAGGCATGGCTTCCCTAGGCCATAGTCGAACTATGAGGCCCTTCATGGCCTGTTCGGCCACCTTGTGGAGCTCGACCAGCTGCTTCAGCTGGTCGCTCAGGGGCACCGGATGCTCGGCCTCAGCATACTGAGACCAGAACACCTTTTCCGTCGAGCTCCCCTCCTCGGCTCGGTAGAACGCGGCAGCATCAGACACACTACGGGGCAGATCGGCGAACGCTCCTGGAGAGCTCCGGATTCGGGTAAGTAATAGATAATTTACTTTTACATGCTTGCTTTGCATAAAGAATGCCTTACCCGCCGCTATTTTCTTTATCGCCTCGATCTCCTGGAGGGCCTTCTGGGCTTCGGCCTTAGCGTTTTTGGCACTCTCAAGAGCCAAGGCGAGCTCGGACTCTCGAGTCTTCGAGTCACGCTCCAAACTCTCGTGTTTTTCCACAAGAGCCTAGAGCTCTTGCCGCACCTCCGCCACCCGCGCCTCCTGCTTCTCTCGCTCGGTGCGCTCCAAAGCCACACTGTTCTCGGCCTTGGACACCGCCTCCTTCAGGGTCGTTGAGGGAGTCCTGGACTAGGGGGTGTCCGGATAGCCAAACTATCATCATCGGCCGGACTCCAAGACTATGAAGATACAAGATTGAAGACTTCGTCCCGTGTCCGGATGGGACTTTCCTTGGCGTGGAAGGCAAACTTGGCGATACGGATATGTAGATCTCCTACCATTGTAACCGACTCTGTGTAACCCTAGCCCTCTCCGGTGTCTATATAAACCGGATGGCTTTAGTCCGTAGGATGAACAACAATCATACCATAGGCTAGCTTCTAGGGTTTAGCCTCCTTCATCTCGTGGTAGATCTACTCTTGTAACACACATCACCAATATTAATCAAGCAGGACGTAGGGTTTTACCTCCATCAAGAGGGCCCGAACCTGGGTAAAACATCGTGTCCCTTGTCTCCTGTTACCATCCGCCTAGACGCACAGTTCGGGACCCCTTACCCGAGATCCGCCGGTTTTGACACCGACATTGGTGCTTTCATTGAGAGTTCCTCTGTGTCGTCACCAAAAGGCTCGATGGCTTCTTCAATCATCAACTACGACGCGGTCCAGGGTGAGACCTTTCTCCCCAGACAGATCTTCGTATCCGGCGGCTTCGCACTGCAGGCCAATTCGCTTGGCCATCTGGAGCATATCGGAAGCTACGCCCCTGGCCGTCAGGTCAGATTTGGAAGTTTGAACTTCACGGCTGACATCCGTGGGGACTTGATCCTCGATGGGTTCGGGCCACAGCCAAGCGCGCTGCACTGTGACGATGGGCATGATTTAGCTCTGCAGCCGGACAGTACCCTGGAGGCTGCACTCGAGTCCGCTCCGATCTTCAATTCGGAGCCGGCTGCGCAGATCGAGGACGGATGGCTAGACACTGCCTCGGGGACTGCAACCTCTACGGTGATAAAGCCGAACACTAACCTTGTCCCTCACGAAGCTAGTGAATCCGAGGAGCCGGACTCCTTGCCGGACTCCGAACCTCCTGCGCCCCCTTCGATCGAATCCGATTGGGCGTCGATCATGGAGTTCACCACAGCGGACATCTTTCAACACTCACCTTTCGGCGACATCTTGAGTTCGCTAAAGTATCTCTCGTTATCAGGAGAGCCCTGGCCGGACTGCGGTCAGGACGGTTGGGATGCGGACGACGAAGAAATTCAAGCCCACCCACCACCCACTTAGTAGCCACTGTCGACGATCTAACCGACATGCTAGACTACGACTCCGAAGACATCGACGGTATGGACGACGATGCCGAAGACTACCAAGAACCAGCACCCATCGGGCACCGGAAAGCCACCCCAATGCACGACGTATACATGGTGGATACACCAAAAGGAAGCGACAACGAGGAAAAACGGGACGTGGCGAAGGACAACTCCCAAAACAAACAACCAAAATGGCGACGCAAGCGCCGCCCGAAGACCGGCCTAGATAAAAACGGCACCCATACGGATCCGGCCCTAGAGCAGGGCGAAGCAGTGGACGACGAACATGCCACCAAGCAACCCATCCCCGACGAAGACGATCTCACATCACCAGAGCATATGAACCTTCATAAAAGGCTCATCGCCACTGCAAGAAGTTTGAAGAAGCAAAAGCAGAAGCTCAAAACAGCGGAGGACGCTCTCAGAATGAGATGGAGCAAAGTACTCAACATCGCAGATAAATATGGCGCTAGTCACCAGACAAAGAGCTACCCGAAGCGCAAGCTGTTGCCCGAATTTGACGAGGAGGCCTTAGAGCCCCCGCAGTCAAAAAAGAAAGAAGCCGTCTGGCCGGATAGACGACCAGATGACAGGCCAAGAACAGCAACGGGCGCCGCACACAAGCCGGCACATGATCAGCACAAAGATCCTCGGAAAAAGGATGACCCGGCCAGGTCTATATATGGGCCAAAAAAGAAGACTCCAGGAAGCAACATCACCCGCCAAGCATTTGAAGACAACGGCACACCTAAATACAGGGGCGCCGCACACCCACTATGTTTCACCGACGAGGTACTGGATCATGGATTTCCAGCGGGATTCAAGCCCGTAAACATAGAGGCATATGATGGAACAACAGACCCCGGAGTCTAGATTGAGGATTATATCCTACACATACATATGGCCAGAGGAGACGATCTCCATGCCATAAAATACCTACCCCTCAAGCTCAAAGGGCCAGCTCGGCATTGGCTCAAAAGCCTCCCAGAAAATACCATTGGAAGTTGGGAAGATCTTGAGGATGCGTTTCGAGAAAAATTTTAGGGGACTTATGTCCGCCCTCCGGATGCAGACGATTTAAGTCACATAACTCAACAACCCGGAGAGTCAGCACGCAAATTCTGGAATAGGTTCCTCACTAAAAAGAACCAAATAGTCGACTGTCCGGACGCTGAAGCCTTAGCAGCCTTTAAACACAACGTCCGAGACAAATGGCTCGCCAGGCACCTCGGCCAAGAAAAACCAAGAACAATGGCCGCACTAACAAGCCTCATGACCCGCTTTTGCGCGGGGGAAGACAGCTGGCTGGCTAGATGCAGCACCAGCGACCCGAGTACATCTGAAGTCAGGGATGGACATGGGAAATCACGACGCAGAAAAGATCAGCGCCGGAACAAGGAAAATGGCCCAAATAGTACGGCGGTCAACGCCGGATTCAAAAGCTCTCGGCCGAATAACAAAACACTGCCCCTCAAGGACAACAGCGACGAGCTATCCAACCTAAACAAGATTCTGGATAGGCTATGTCAAATACATGGTACCTCCGGGAAGCCTGCAAACCATACCCACAGAGATTGTTGGGTCTTCAAGCAGTCCGGCCGACTTAACGCCGAACACAAGGGGCTCGACACACCAAGCGAAAGTGACGAACCCCAAAAGCAGCACTCCGGAAAACAGAAGACTATCCCACTAGAAGTCAAAACAGTGAACTCCCTTCATGTGATAACACGAAAACACAGCGCAGCACCTGCCATACCAGGACACCGTCCGCAGAATGGGGATAGACCCTACCAAAATTCGCCATAACAACACTTCCTTCAAAGGAGTGACGCCAGGCCTTTAAGCCAATTATACGGGCTCTGTACCACTAGAGGTTGTGTTCGGTTCATCCGACAACCTCCGTCGCGAAAAGCTCACTCTCCATATCGCCCCATTTTATAGTGGCCATCGAGCACTACTGGGACGCAAAGCTTTCGCCCGCTTTAACGCAATACCACATTACACGTCTCTTATACTTACAATGCCCGGTCCACGCGGCATAATCTCATTAAAGAGTAACTCCGAGTGTTCCTTGACCACGGAGAGCGTGGGGCTGCCTTGACAGCCACTCCGACCTTGCAGGTCAAGGCCCCTAAAAACAGGTCATTCAGACCCCGGACACGGTTAGGCAAGTCCGGCGTAAATAAACAAGGGGCTTCCCAGCCGCATACCCCCTTTATAAGGGGCCGCGCGTATAAATGATGAGAGCCAATAAAGCTCAATTTTCTTCATCTTCCAAATTATACTTTATTTTAATACAACTTTTGCACGATATATCTTAGAAACTAAGTCCTTCTCTTTTACAGATGAAGCACGTGCTACACCCATCCAGGATACAGCACAACGGAGACACAGGCGCAGACGTGCAGCAGGGACCCGTTGCAAGGATTCTTTTCAGATTAAGACCCTGCGTAAACCTTTCTTACTATCTCTTGTTGATACACATCCCCCGGTTTCCTACTATAGCCGAGGAGGAGGCTGGCGTTTTGGCATTGGCCGCGTCAGAAGTTCCCGCCTGTACCTGGACACTAGGGGCTTAGGGCATTGTTCTGCCCGGTATCATAAAGACCGAACACCTCAGGGAGTGTTCGGCGTCTCGAGTTAGGCCTTATATGCATCCGCTCCGAATCATGTCTTTGGTCAAATGTTGGGTTTGCCCGGCTCCTGTCTTTGCTGCCTTACGTTCCATATCATTGGCTAACACGACACCAGGAGAACTACTGCGATTGTGCCCCGGTTCGGCCAGGCGAGCACCTCAGTAGAGAAAGCCGAAAACTGACTGTCATGATATAGCGAGAGACTGGTCAACCACTCGATCGACCATTGGAATGTTTAGAATTCCTCCGTTTTGACGAAGGACCGCTTCCCGGTCAGGCACACACGCGCCCCAATTTCGGAGAGCGCGGTGCCTCTAGGGGCTATATAGTAGCCCCACCATCGAGCTCCTATGGCTAAGTGAAAGTGATAAAGCATTATAGTCCGGTTGCCTAGTTTGCTATGCTATCACCTCCTTCAAAGGACCAAGACGTTGGATTAAGTGTGAAAAAGCGCTTTTCTTTTTTTGCAAACACCCCCGCACCATGTGCGTGGGGGCTGAAGCCAAAGACTGCAACTTTCAGGTTATTCATATATATATATATATATATATATATATATATATATATATATATATATATATATATATATATATATATATATATATATATATATATATATATATA
>NC_041387.1:470960846-471083449 GCF_002162155.2 Triticum dicoccoides | reverse complement strand
GTTCAATACTTGAACGCACAAGTATAAAAAGCTATTGCATTATAAACATGATCTCACAAATCATACACGTCATTTGAACATGACATCTTTCGAGCACTGCGACTCTATTAAACGAGCGCCCTGCAGGACTTCCTCAAAATAGTGCTCGGCGGGTAATCGGCTCTTATCCGAACCCCGGGATGCAACAGCGGTGGCATCCATGTCCGCCCAGTATGTTTTCACACGGGCAAGAGCCATCCGTGCACCTTCTATGCATGCCGACCGCTTCATCGCCTTGATATGCGGCACCGCCCCAACGAATTGCTGCAACAAGCCAAAATAACTCTTCGGCTTAGGCCTTTCCAGCCATAGATGAGTGACCACATCCGTCATGGCAAGTCCGGACAATCTATTCAGCTCAGCCCACTCAGCCAGCCGATCAGTCAATGGAAGTGGATGCTCCGGACTATGGAATTGAGACCAGTAAAGCTCTTCCATTTTGTGATCCTTCTGGCTTCGGAAGTGCACGACTGCGTCCGCCGCACTCGCCGCCAAATCCAGATAAGGATCCTCCGCACCACACAACTGGCCCAGCTGAGCATACTTCGGATCCGTGAACTTCCTACGCAGAAGAAAGGGCTTTCCAGCCGCAATATCTCCGGCTTGACGCAATTCCTCCTTCATAGCCCGCATCTCACTCCGGGCATCCTTGACTTCGGCGCCGGCCTTCTTCAGGCCCTCTTGCTCCACTCGGCGTTCTCCTTCAAGAACCTCACAACGGTCGGTAGCATCTTTTAATTTCAAGGCCATTCCGGCCAACTCTTCCCTGCTTCGGCAGTGAGCAACCTTTTCGGCTTTTAGCTCTTCTGCTGCCTTCAAGGCAGCCGCATTACTTATCCTGGCTTGCTCCTTGGCTCGAGCAAGCTCTGCTCGAAGATCTTCCACAGCAGCGGCGCCATCTGCATCAAGCATATAAATTGTAAGGAACGGGCACCAGCTCCCTTACTAGGCAACCGCGGAGCAATCACCTACCTTGCGACTCGTTAAGTCGTTTATTGACCAGCGCGATGTCCGCATCCGCAACATCGAGTTGCCTCTTTAGTTTGGCAACTCCATCAGTCCGGCTGGCCACCGAATGTTCCGCCACCTGCATAGGAAAGGCGACATTCTATAACTGAGAATATGACCTTGGCACACTATCGCTTTCGACAGCATACCAAGTCTCAGGGGCTACTATCTATACAGGGCGCACTTCATGTGCAAAACTGTCAAAAGGTATGTCATTTTTTGCGTACCTCAAACCCCGTCAGCAAGCTTCCGACGGCCTCATACAACCCGCTCTCGGCGGATGAGATCCTTTCAATCACCGTACTCATTAATGTGTGGTGATCTTCCGAGATAGACACCCTCTTGAGCAAATCCTGCAGCTCCACCGGCCGTACTCCAACGGGTGCCGGAATCTCCGGCCCCGCCGGACTCGGGGAGACCCTCCGTGACGACACCTCAGGGTTGTCCTCCCCGCCATACGGGGCGGCAGATGGAGGCGTCTCGCTCTCCATCATCTCCGGACGAAGGTCCCCCAAAGTTGAGCTCTGCTGAGATGGGCTGAGATCCGAACTACAAGGTAAAAACTTCGGTTACCTTGGGAAATAATATAGGGGCGTTCCCTAGTACAAAATTCCCCCTTTTTTACTTACGGCTCGCTGGAGGGCTGATTCCTCGAAGGAGACAGTACGGCCCGCTCTTCCCGGCACAGGACCTTCCGGTACAGATTTCTTTCCCCGCTTTGAGGCCTTGGCCCCCGGGTCTTCGGAAGCGGTCCTCTTCTCCCCCTGGAAGGAGGGACTCTCGATTCCTCCCTTACTGAAAACCTCCTTGGCAGAGGTGGTAGTTCCCCTGTGCCCCCCTTCGCCCTCCTCCAAAGGTGCAACCTCCAACATTTCGATTAACACGGGATCCTGCGTGGTCTCAGGGAGGGGGGCCGGACACCGTATCAGTTTTGCTTGCGCTATCCACTCCTGTCCAAGGGATAGCTGGTTAAAAGGCAAACCCACGATAAATAAATGAACGATGTGTCCGGACACAGGGCTACTTACTTGAGTATCCGGGCGATTGCAGCTTAGGCCAGCATCCTCGATCAAGTCTGGACGCATCTCTTGTGATCCGAAGAACAGTTTGTACATCTCCGCGGGTGTCAAACCCATGAAGTGTTGGAGAGCTCGTGGCCCCTCCGGATTAAATTCCCACAGGCGGAGGGGGCGACGTTTGCAGGGCAGAAGGCGCCGGATCAGCATAACCTGTGCCACCACCACTAGATTGATCTCCCTTTCTTGGAGGTCTCGAATCCGGCCCTGCAACAGGGGTACGTCTTTGGATGGCCCCCAGTTAAGCCCCTTGTTGACCCATGACGTCAGCCGTTGTGGAGGGCCCGAGCGGAAGACGGGCGACGGCTTCTGCCTGCTGCCCCTTGGAGCGGTGATATAGAACCACTCCTGTTGCCACGAGCCGAGCTCCTCCTGAAAAGAGCCCTCGGGCCATGGAGCATCTGCCCTCTTGCTTATAACTGCCCCGCCGCACTCTGCCTGATGCCCCTCAATCATCTTCGGCTCCACGTTGAAGGTTTTGAGCCACAAGCCGAAGTGAGGGGTAGTGCGGAGGAAGGCTTCACAAACGACAATGAATGATGAGATGTGGAGGATGGACTCCGGAGCCAAGTCATGGAATTCCAGCCCATAGTAAAATATGAGCCCCCACACGAAGGGATCCATCGGGAAGCCTAAACCCCGACGGAGGTGAGGCACGAACACAACGCTCTCGCCGGGCTCGGGAGTAGGAATAACTTGCCCTCGGGCAGGCAACCTATGCGAAATCTCGTAGGTCAAGTACCTGGCGTCTCTCAGCTTTAGCACGTCTTCTTCCGTGATGGAAGAGGGCATCCACCGGCCTCGTAGGTCGGAGCCGGACATTGTCGAAGGTCGAAGGTACCCGAATCTGGAGCCCTGGGTGTTGGAACTCGGGGGCGAGGGGCGGATTCGATTGAAGATTGAAGAAAAAGAACTGGCCTTGGTCTCATTATAAAGAGGAAGAATACCAAGAGTCGTCCCCATGAACGTTTGGAACCCGCCTTCGATGGAGGGGGCGTGGCAACGGGCGCGGTTGGGTTACCCACGTCCGTATTGATGGGAATCCCGGAATAAGGGGAACACGATCTCTGCTTCGACAAGACGTGCCAAGGAAACCGCTTCGCTAAACGCGCTGAGGTGGTATAATAAAAACAATTCGAGTAAAGGCTTGGTAGTGGTGTGACGTCACGCCACGAAATACGTCAGCAGATTGAACTTGTGTAAATATTATTCTCTCTATGGTGGTATGTGAAAATTATTTTGTAGAGCCGGACACTATCCTGGTGTTCACAATCTTCTATAAATTATTCGGAGGAGGAACCCGCCTTGCAATGCCGAAGACAATATGCGCGTCGGACTCGTCGTCATTGAAGCCTGGTTCAGGGGCTACTGAGGGAGTCCTGGACTAGGGGGTGTCTGGATAGCCGAACTATCATCATCGGCCGGACTCCAAGACTATGAAGATACAAGATTGAAGACTTCGTCCCGTGTCCGGATGGGACTTTCCTTGGCGTGGAAGGCAAGCTTGGCGATACGGATATATAGATCTCCTACCATTGTAACCGACTCTGTGTAACCCTAGCCCTCTCCAGTGTCTATATAAACTGGATGGCTTTAGTCCGTAGGACGAACAACAATCATACCATAGGCTAGCTTCTAGGGTTTAGCCTCCTTGATCTCGTGGTAGATCTACTCTTGTAACACACATCATCAATATTAATCAAGCAGGACGTAGGGTTTTACCTCCATCAAGAGGGCCCGAACCTGGGTAAAACATCGTTTCCCTTGTCTCCTGTTACCATCCGCCTAGACGCACAGTTCGGGACCCCCTACCCGAGATCCGCCGGTTTTGACACCGACAGTCGCCACCTCGGTCGTGGCCCGTGCAACATTTACGTTGGTCCTGTCATTATCTGCAACCAAGTATTTCTATATACATTTAAATGTGGTACTACGTACCCTCTTTATCCTCGAGCTGCTTCTTGGCACGGCCGAGCTCGCTCTCGGACCGCTCGAGGCTTTCCTTCAATGCATTGACCTCCACAGTCAGTGCGGCAGAGGTCAGCAGCGCAGCCTGCATTCCCATATTGACATATTTTTATTAGACTCCTGCGTATATCTTTTTAGATCCTCAGCTCGGCTTTTCTTTCCGAACACCGAACTGAGCATCAGGGGCTACTGTCTATGCGGTAACATTTTTATATGTTTTTGAACACATACCTCAAAGCCTGTTAACAGGCTTGTACAGGCTTCTGTCAGCCCGCTCTTGGCGGACTAAACCTTCTGAATCACCGCACTCATAACAGCGCGGTGTTCCTCGTCGATGGAGGCGCCGTTAAGCACCTCCAGCAAATTGTCCGGCGCCTCCAGATGGACGGAGGTCGTCGGCGTCGTAGGCTTTCCCTTCTTATGAAGGCGCCGCCTGTCGGACTCTGGAACCATTGATGGTTCCGGATCAGTGTCCGGCCCGGGGCCGGACTTGGATCCCTCCGGGGCTTTACCCCCTTTGGGCCTGGAGTCCGGGAGGTCGCCTTGCGGCGCCTCCAGGACCACCTCCTCCTGGTTTAGTCCCTTTCGGGACTCCACCTCGGCGTCGTTCGTAGGGAGAGGGGAGGAGGCCGTTGGAAGTGAAGCGCTATTGACATCCGACGAATCCAAGGAGCCGCTCGTCGAATCATCGAGCTAAGCCTTGGGCGGACTGCATGATCAAACACGGCATCAAAAAATGCCAAATAATGGAGGGGCATCATAAGTTATTTGGATGACCGGATGCTTACGATTTTGCCAGGGGCTTGACCCTGGATGGCCATTCCTCCCCGCCGTCTTCGGCGTCGGAGGTGTAGTCCGGAAGGAGGGTTCTCCCCTTCTTGGACCCTCCGGCCTCCCCAGTTGGGGCGGCTTTCCTTTTCTTGCCTTCCCCCGTTGGAGGGGGGAGGCTTCTTCTTCTTCCTCCTCCTTGTCCTCAGAGGCGGAGGGTGCTTCGGGGTTGTCGGGCGATGAATCCGACACCACCAGGCGCCGGGAACTCTTTCGAGTCCCCGTGGCCTTCTTCTTGGCCTTCTTCTCCGGCACCACATGAGGTGCCGGAACCAGCAACTTCGTCAAGCGAGCGTCTGCTGGGTCTTCGGGCAAGGGAGCCGGACTGTTGATTTGTCCGGCCTTTTTCTGCCAGTCCTGTTAAAGAGATGGGGGTTTAGGTCCCGCATAGAATCAAACCTATGAAAAACAAATACCCCGTAAAGGGAAAATTAAGCTCACCACGCTGGCTTGGCGCTCGGCGCAGAAACCACGATCCTCGGTGACGGGAGGAGAGACCTCGGAGCTCTTGAATAGCACCTTCCAGGAGTCCCCATGCTTTGTGTCGAAGAGCCGGGACAAAGTCTGATGCTGGGCTGGGTCGAACTCCCACAAGCTGAAAGCTCGTCGTTGACACGGGAGAATCCGGCGGAAGAGCATGACCTGGACTACGTTGACGAGTTTAACCTTCCTGCCGATCAGGTCTTTGATGAAGGTTTGAAGTCCGATCACTTCCGCCGAACTACCCCACGACAGGCCCGTCTCTTTCCAAGATGTGAGCTGTGTGGGGATACCAGATCGAAATTCGGGGGCTGCTGCCCATTCAGGGTCATGCGGCTCGGTGATATAGAACCACCCCGATTGCCACCCTTTGATGGTCTCTACGAAGGCGCCCTCGAGCCATGTAACGTTGGCTATCTTGCCCACCATGGCACCTCCGCACTTCGCTTGGCGGCCGCCCACGACCTTCGGCTTGACGCTGAAGATCTTCAGCCATAGGCCAAAGTGAGGCTGGATGCGGAGGAAGGCCTCGCACACGACGATAAACGCCGAGATGTTGAGGATGAAGTTCGGGGCCAGATCGTGGAAGTCCAGGCCGTAGTAGAACATGAGCCCCCGGGCGAACGGGTGAAGAGGAAAACCTAGTCCGCGAAGGAAATGGGGGAGAAATACAACCCTCTCATGGGGCCTAGGGGTGGGGATGAGTTGCCCCTCATCTGGAAGCCGGTGCGCGATGTCGTCAGACAAGTATCCGGCCTTCCTCAGCTTTTTGATTTGCCCCTCCGTGACGGAGGAAGCCATCCATCTACCTCCCGCTCCGGACATGATTGGAGAAGGTTGAGGTGGGAAGTGCAGGCTTGGGCATTGGAGCTCGAGCGCGTAGGGACGAATAAGCAAAGGAGGAAGAAGGCATGAATGGAAAGGGCGGATTCTTATCCCATTATATGGGCGGCCGAAACTACGAGCCCCCACCAGCCTGATAAAACTCGCTTATCTCCCAAGCGCCGCGGTTAATGGCACGGTTGGGTTACCCACGCTCGTATTGATGAGAATCCCGGAATAAGGGGACATGGTCTCCGCTTTGACAAGACGTGCCAAGGAAACCGCCTCGCTAAACGCGCTGAGGTGGAGCGGTATAATGAATAAAAGCCTGGCTGTGGCGTGCTGTCACGTTGCGTAATACGTCAGCAGATCTGATTTGTGCAAATATTATTCTCTCTACTATGGAATGTGGAACTTATTTTGCAGAGCCGGACACTATCCTGGTGTTCAACATCTTCTATGAAGTATTCGGAGGAGGAACCCGCCTTGCAATGCGGAAGACAACTTGCGCACCGGACTCGTCGTCATTGAAGCCTGGTTTAGGGGATACTGAGGGAGTCCTGGATTAGGGGTGTCCGGATGGCCGGACTATGACCTTCGGCCGGACTCCCGGACTATGAAGATACAAGATTGAAGACTCTGTCCCGTGTCCGGATGGGACTTTCCTTGGCGTGGAAGGCAAGCTTGGCGATACAATATGAAGATCTCCTCCCATTGTAACCGACTCTATGTAACCCTAGCCCTCTCCAGTGTCTATATAAACCGGAGAGTTTTAGTCTGTAGGATGAACAACAATCATACCATAGGCTAGCTTCTAGGGTTTAGCCTCTCTGATCTCGTGGTAGATCCACTCTTGTACTACCCATATCATCAATATTAATCAAGCAGGAGTAGGGTTTTACCTCCATCGAGAGGGCCCGGACCTGGGTAAAAACATCGTGTCCCTTGTCTCCTGTTACCATCCACCTAGACGCATAGTTCGGGACCCCCTACCCGAGATCCGCCGGTTTTGACACCGACAGCGGCCCCAACCACCGCTCTGGCTTTAGATCCGGAGCACATCATCAGGTCCGAAGACGGGAGTTTAGAGCTACCCTCTGCACCTATAGAGCTTGACACCGGAGAACCGAAGGGGATCACGTCATCGGCAGGCCTGGAGTTATGCCAGGCTCCCTCTATCCTAACAAAGCCAGACTCGCCCCCGGACACTAGCTCCGAACTCTCGAGGTCCGCATCATGTCGGTTCGTCCAGGGAACTTCTGTCCTGCCCAACTCCACGGACACTCGCTTCCCCGTCCAAACCTCGCTCTTAAACGAGGCCCTGAACTTAATGCGATCTCTCGCCATTGCAGAAGGATCACTGCCGAACTACGCCCAGCCTACACTAGGGGCTGAGAGCGAGGACATGATCGACTACGCTTCCGAAGACATCGACGGTATCGGAAACAAGCAAAGCCAGAACCAGTCGTTCACCGGACACTGGACGACCACTTCCACATATGACGTCTACATGGTGGACACACCCAAAGAGGATGACGACGATGGTGGGAAGAGTCTAGTCGAGGACCAGCCTTCTGAGGCACCACCAAAGCATCAACGTCAGTGGCGCCACTTGAAATCGCGTCGCAAAAAAGACAGCAATACCGGCACTAGAGACAATAATACTCCGGAGAACGCCGAAGACCAAGAAGCCCCTATCGAGCCAATATCCGAACAGGACAATTTGGAGGATGGGCAAGTTAACCCCGAAGATTCTGTCGGGAACGAGGGCTCGGAAGATAGTAATTACCTACCGATCTCCGAAGAGGATGAGGGCCTCGGCGACGAAGATTTCATCATACCAGAGGAACCCCTTGAACAAGAGCGCTTTAAGCGTCGGCTAATAGCCACTGCAAGAAGCCCGAAAAAGAAGCAGCAACAGCTCCAAGCTAATCAGGACTTACTCAATGACAGATGGACTAATGTCCTGACAGCCAAGGAATACGGCCTCGAACGCCCAACTAAGAGTTACTCGAAGCGCAAGCTGCCATCACGATTGGAGGATGAGGCCTGGGAGCCTATACCGCCAATGCGTAACGCTACCGACGGACCGGACCGACCACCACGTGACCGAGAGAGAGCGACACCTCAAGCCGAACACCAGCCCGCGCCACTCCGCCATAGAGGCAAAGAGACATCGGCTGCAGAATACAATTATGACCTATGTCAGGACCTAGACAATAGAGCCGGTCAGACCAGATCAATCTATGGATCAAGGGGGCGTGCCCCAGCGCGAGAAGACGGCCAACAAGCCTGGCGCGACAAGCATAACCTCACACGGGCCAGAAACCGCATACGGACTTCATCCGAACTGCGTCGTGACGTTGCCGGACACAGAGGCACCGCACACCCCCTATGCTTCACTGATGAGGTGATGGAGCACCAGTTCCCAGAAGGGTTTAAACCTGTGAACATTGAATCATATGATGGCACAACAGATCCCGCAGTATGAATTGAAGACTTTCTTCTCCACATTCACATGGCTCGCGGTGAGGATTTACATGCCATCAAATACCTCCCCCTAAAACTTAAGGAGCTAGCGCGGCACTGGCTGAACAGCCTCCCAGAAAACTCTATTGGTAGCTGGGAAGACTTGGAGTACGCCTTTAGAGACAACTTCCAAGGTACCTATGTTCGCCCCAGACGTCAATGACCTTAGTCACATAATCCAGCAACCCGGAGAACCAGCCTGGAAGCTCTGGACTAGGTTCTTAATTAAAAAGAACCAGATTGTGGATTGTCCGAATGCTGAAGCCCTTGCGGCCTTCAAACACAACGTCCGTGATGAGTGGCTTGCCCGACACCTCGGCCAAGAAAAACCGAAATTCATGGCAGCCATTACCGCACTTATGACACGCTTTTGCGCGGGAGAAGATAGATGGCTAGCTCGTAGAAGCAATAGCACCAGCGACCCAGGCACATCTGAAGCCAGGGATGGCAACGGCAAGCCACGACGCAACAAGCACAAGCATTGAAACAATAACAAAGACACGATGGTCAACGCCGGATTCAGTGGCTCCAAGTCCGGTCAACGGAAGAAGCCACTCAAACGAAACAAAGATGGTCCATCCAGTTTGGACAGAATACTTGATCGGCCTTGCCAGATTCATGGCACCCCAGATAAACCTGCGAATCATACCAACAGAAACTGTTGGGTCTTTAAACAGGCCGGCAAGCTCAACGCCGAACACAAGGGGAAAGAGCCGCCCAGCAAGGACGACGATGAAGAGCCTCGCCCACCGAACAAGGGGGACAAAAGAAATTTGCCCCTGAGGTCAAAACGGTGAATATAATCTACGTCACTTACATCCCCAAGTGGGAGCGCAAGCGCGCATTAAGGAACGTCTACGCCGTAGAACAGGTCGCCCCAAAATTCAATCCATGGTCAGCTTGCCCGATCACCTTCGATAGAAAGGACCACCCGACCAGTATCCGTCATGGAGGTTCGGCAGCTTTGGTCCTCGACCCAATCATTGACGGATTCCACCTCACGCGAGTCCTTATGGACGGCGGCAGAAGTCTTAACCTGCTTTACCAGGACACTGTCCGCAAAATGGCTATTGATTCGTCGAGAATCAAGCCCACTAAAACTACCTTTAAAGGAGTAATACCTGGTGTAGAGGCCCGTTGCTCAGGATCGATAACGTTGGAAGTTGTCTTCAGCTCACCAGACAACTTCCACGGCGAAGACTTGATCTTCGATATCGTCCCCTTCCGTAGTGATTATCACGCACTTCTCGGACGAACCGCTTTCGCTCGATTCAACGTGGTCCCACGCTATGCTTATTTAAAGCTCAAGATGCCCAGTCCACGTGGCGTCATAACAGTCAATGGAAATACGGAACGCTCCCTCTGTACGGAGGAGCACACTGCGGCCCTCGCGGCCGAAGTATAGAGCGGCCCTATCGAGCCGCACACCTCATCGACCATCAAACCGTCGGACATTGTTAAAGGTGTCCGGCCAGTCCCGCATGCTGACAGCTCGGTAATTCCAGAGCTACACTAGCAGTTTCGCCTCAGTCGATCACCGCACACACCCGCGGAATTCGAACCGCGCATGCATAATTATGCACTTAAAATACCTTGGGCATCGACGGAGGCACAATGCGGACAGGTCTATAGTACGGTTTGACCCTGTATGACCTTCCACCTTTTTTTCTCTCTTCTATGACAGGTGCATTCAAACCTATATATCCTACGGACTTACCAGGACTCTCTTCGATCCTGTTTTCGTGCGAATAGCCGAAGTCCATTCCTCTAAAGGAATCTCTCTCTACAAGGCAAAAGCGGCGCAGACGTGCGGCGGGAATGTCCAAAGGATTTGTTGGACCAAACTTTATTCAAAGACCTGTATCGAGCTTTTCTCCTTATTCTTAGACCCCCAGCATGTAAAATGGCCTTGGTGCTTATGGTGCCCTCTGTAAGACCATGTTTTAACGTATCAATCAGATTCTAGTGGGGACAATTTTTTTGGTGTCGACCTTATTCATAAAACCGTACTCCCTCTCCCCAGTTGTTTCACTCACACACCTCGGCACCCATTGCCAGGGGCTCTAGGTGGCCACATATGTGTTGCCAAACAAAAGCCCGAATAGCTTTATAGCACACTTCGGCGTCCCAAACTTGGCATTATATGCATCAGCTCCGAATCATGTCTTTGGTCAAAAGTTGGGTTGCTAGGCTCCTGTGTTTGCTACCTTACGTTCCGTTTGTTCGGCTAGGCTAGTAAAGGGAGAATGATACGTCTCCAACGTATCTATAATTTTTTATTTTCCATGCTATTATATTACCGCTTTTGGATGTTTATGGGCTTTATTTTACACATTTATATCATTTTTGGGACTAACCTACTAACCGGAGGCCCAGCCCGTATTGCTGTTTTTTTTGCCTATTTCAGTATTTCAAAGAAAAGGAATATCAAACGGAGTCCAAACGGAATGAAACCTTCGAGAGCGTGATTTTTGGAATGAACGTGATCCAAAGGACTTGCAGTGCAAGTCAAGAAGCAATCAAGGCGGCCAGGAGATAGGAGGGCGCGCCCACCCCTCCTGGGCCCCTCGAGCAGCCACCGATGTACTTCTTCCTCCTATATATACCTACGTACCCCGAAAACATCCGGGGAGCAACCGAAACACAATTTCCACCGCTGTAACCTTCTGTATCCGCGAGATCCCATCTTGGAGCCTTCGTCGGCGCTCCGCCGGAGGGGGAATCAACCATGGAGGGCTTCTACATCAACACCATAGCCCCTTCGATGAGTTGTGAGTAGTTTACCACAGACCTTCGGGTCCATAGTTATTAGCTAGATGGCTTTTTCTCTCTTTTTGGATCTCAATACAATGTTCTCCCCCTCTCTTGTGGAGATCTATTCGATGTAAACTCTTTTTGCGGTGTGTTTGTCGAGATCCGATGAATTGTGGGTTTATGATCAAGTTTATCTATGAGAAATATTTGAATCTTCTCTGAATTCTTTTATGTATGATTGAGTTATCTTTGCAAGTCTCTTCGAATTATCAGTTTGGTTTGGCCTACTAGATTGATCTTTCTTGCCATGGGAGAAGTGCTTAGCTTTGGGTTCAATCTTGCGGTGTCCTTACCAAGTGACAGAAAGGGTTGCAAGGCACGTATTGTATTGTTGCCATCGAGGATAAAAAGATGGGGTTTATATCATATTGCTTGAGTTTATCCCTCTACATCATGTCATCTTTCTTAATGCGTTACTCTGTTCTTATGAACTTAATACTCTAGATGCATGCTGGATAGCGGTCGATGTGTGGAGTAATAGTAGTAGATGAAGGCAGGAGTCGGTCTACTTGTTGCGGACGTGATGCCTATATACATGATCATGCCTAGATAATATCATAATTATTCGCTTTTCTATCAATTGCTCGACAGTAATTTGTTCACCCACCGTAATACTTATGCTATCTTGAGAGAAGCCTCTAGTGAAACCTATGGCCCCCGGGTCTATCTTTTATCATATAAGCTTTCAATCTACTTTTATTTGCCTCTTTACTTTTTGCATCTATATTATAAAATACCAAAAATATATTTATCTTATCATACTATCTCTATCAGATCTCACTTTTGCAAGTGGCCATGAAGGGATTGACAACCCCTTTATTGCGTTGGTTGCGAGTTCTTTGTTTCTTTGTGTAGGTGCGTGGGACTTTTGAGGAGCCTCCTACTGGATTGATACCTTGGTTCTCAAAAACTAAGGGTAATACTTATGCTACTATTACTGCATCATCCTTTCCTCTTCAAGGAAAACCAATGCAAGCTCAAGACGTAGCAAGAAGGATTTCTGGCGCCGTTGCCGGGGAGGTCTTCGTTCAAGTCAAGACATACCAAGTACCCATCACAAACTCATCTCCCTCGCATTTACATTATTTGTCATTTGCCTCTCATTTTCCTCTCCCCCACTTCATCCTCGCCGTTGGAACTCCTCGTGACGTACGGGATCTCATCCGGGACTCCGAACAACATTCGGTAATCACATACAAGTCTTCCTAATAACCCTAGCGTCATCGAACCTTAAGTGTGTAGACCCTACGGGTTCGGGAATCACGTAGACATGACCGAGATAGCTCTCCGGCCAATAACCAACAGCGGGATCTGGATACCCATGTTGGCTCCCACATGTTCCACGATGATCTCATCAGATGAACCACGATGTCGAGGATTCAAGTAATCCCGTATACAATTCCCTTTGTCAATCGCTACGTTACTTGCCTGAGATTCGATCGTCGGTATCCCAATACCTCGTTCAATCTCGTTACCTGCAAGTCACTTTACTCGTTACGTAATGCATGATCCCTTGACCAACCACTTGGTCACATTGAGCTCATTATGATGATGCATTACCGAGTGGGCCCAGAGATACCTCTCCGTCATACGGAGTGACAAATCCCAGTCTCGATTCGTGCCAACCCAACAGACACTTTCGGAGATACCTGTAATGCACCTTTATAGTCACACAGTTACGTTGTGACGTTTGGTACACCCAAAGCACTCCTACAGTATCCGGGAGTTACACAATCTCATGGTCTAAGAAACTGATACTTGACATTAGAAAAGCTTTAGCAAACGAACTACACAATCTTGTGCTATGCTTAGGATTGGGTCTTGTCCATCACATCATTCTCCTAATGATGTGATCCTGTTATCAATGACATCCAATGTCCATAGTCAGGAAACCATGACTATATGTTGATCAACGAGCTAGTCAACTAGAGGCTCACTAGGGACATGTTGTGGTCTATGTATTCACACATGTATCACTGTTTTCGGTTAATACAATTATAGCATGAACAATAGACAATTATCATGAACAAGGAAATATAATAATAATCATTTTATTATTGCCTCTAGGGCATATTTCAAACAGTCTCCCACTTGCACTAGAGTCAATAATCTAGTTACACTATGATGAATCGAACACCCATAGATTCTGGTGTTGATCATGTTTTGCTCGCGGAAGAGGTTTAGTCAACGGATCTACGACATTCAGATCCGTATGCACTTTGCAAATATCTATGTCTCCATCTTGAACATTTTCACGAATGGAGTTGAAGCGATGCTTGATGTGCCTGGTCTTCTTGTGAAACCTGGGCTCCTTGGCAAGGGCAATAGCTCTAGTGTTGTCACAAAAGAGAGTGATCGGCCCCGACGCATTGGGAATGACTCCTAGGTCGGTGATGAACTCCTTCATCCAGATTGCTTCATGCGCTGCCTCCAAGGCTGCCATGTACTCCGCTTCACATGTAGATCCCGCCATGATGCTCTGCTTGCTGCTGCACCAGCTTACTGCCCCACCATTCAAAATATACGCGTATCCGGTTTGTGACTTGGAGTCATCCAGAACTGTCTCAAAGCTAGCATCGACGTAACCCTTTACGACGAGCTCTTCGTCACCTCAATAAATGAGAAACATATCCTTAGTCCTTTTCAGGTACTTCAGGATATTCTTGACCGCTGTCCAGTGTTCCATGCCAGGATTACTTTGGTGTCTTGCAACTAAACTTACGGCAAGGTTTACATCAGGTCTGGTATACAGCATGGCATACATAATAGACCCTATGGGCGAGGCATAGGGGATGACACTCATCTTTTCTTTATCTTCTGCCGTGGTCGGGGATTGAGCCGAGCTCAATTTCACACCTTGCAATACAGGCAAGAACCCCTTCTTGGACTGATCCATATTGAACTTCTTCAATATCTTGTCAAGGTATGTGCTTTGTGAAAGACCTATGAGGCGTCTCGATCTATCTCTATAGATCTTGATGCCTAATATATAAGCAGCTTCTCCAAGTTCCTTCATTGAAAAACACTTATTCAAGTAGGCCTTTATGCTATCCAAAAGTTCTGTATCATTTCCCATCAAAAGTATGTCATCCACATATAATATGAGAAATGCTACAGAGCTCCCACTCACTTTCTTGTAAACGCAGGCTTCTCCATAAGTCTGCATAAACCCAAACGCTTTAGTCATCTCATCAAAGCAAATGTTCCAACTCCGAGATGCTTGCACCAGCCCATAAATGGATCGTTGGAGCTTGCATACCTTGTTAGCATTCTTAGGATCGACAAAACCTTCCAGCTGCATCATATACAGTTCTTCCTTAAGATAGCCGTTAAGGAATGCCGTTTTGACGTCCATTTGTCATATCTCATAATCATAGTATGCGGCAATTGCTAACATGATTCGAACGGACTTCAGCTTCGCTACAGGAGAGAAAGTCTCATCGTAGTCAACCCCTTGAACTTGCCGATAACCCTTAGCGACAAGTCGAGCTTTATAGATGGTAACATTACCATCTGCGTCCGTCATCTTCTTAAAGATCCATTTGTTTTCTATCGCTCGCCGATCATCGGGCAAGTCTGTCAAAGTCCATACTTTGTTTTCATACATGGATCCTATCTCGGATTGCATGGCTTCTAGCCATTTGTTGGAATCTGGGCCCGCCATCGCTTCTTCATAGTTCGAAGGTTCACCGTTGTCTAACAACATGATTTCCAGGACAGGGTTGCCATACCATTCTGGTGTGGAACGTGTCCTTGTGGACCTTCTAAGTTCAGTAGCAACTTGATCCGAAGTACCTTGATCATCATCATTAACTTCCTCTCTAGTCGGTGCAGGCACCACAGGAACATCTTCCTGAGCTGCGCTACTTTCCGGTTCAAGAGGCAGTACTTCATCGAGTTGTACTTTCCTCCCACTTATTTCTTTCGAGAGAAACTCTTTCTCCAGAAAGGACCCGTTCTTGGCAACAAAGATCTTGCCTTCGGATCTTAGGTAGAAGGTATACCCAATGGTTTCCTTAGGGTATCCTATGAAGACGCATTTTTCCGACTTGGGTTCGAGCTTTTCAGGTTGAAGTTTCTTGATATAAGCATCGCATCCCCAAACTTTTAGAAATGACAGCTTAGGTTTCTTTCCAAACCATAATTCATACGGTGTCATCTCAACGTATTTAGACGGTGCCCTATTTAAAGTGAATGTAGCTGTCTCTAAAGCGTATCCCCAAAATGATAGCGGTAAATCGGTAAGAGACATCATAGACCGCACCATATCCAATAGAGTACGATTACGATGTTCGGACACACCGTTACACTGAGGTGTTCCAGGCGGCGTGAGTTGTGAAACAATTACACATTTCCTTAAGTGCATACCAAACTCGTGACTTCAATATTCTCCCCCACGATCTGATCGTAAGAACTTTATTTTTCTGTCACGTTGATTCTCTACCTCATTCTAAAAATCCTTGAACTTTTCAAAGGTCTCAGACTTGTGTTTCATTAAGTAGACATACCCATATCTACTTAAGTCATCAGTGAGGGTGAGAACGTAACGATAGCCACCGCGAGCCTCAACGCTCATTGGACCGCACACATCAGTATGTATAATCTCCAATAAGTTGGTTGCTCGCTCCATTGTTCCGGAGAACGGAGTCTTGGTAATTTTGCCCATGAGGCATGGTTCACACGTGTCAAATGATTCGAAATCAAGAGACTCCAAAAGTCCATCAGTATGGAGCTTCTTCATGCGTTTGACACCAATGTGACCAAGGCGGCAGTGCCACAGATATGTGGGACTATTGTTATCAATCTTACATCTTTTGGTATTCACATATGAATATGTGTAACATCACGTTCGAGAATCATTAAGAATAAACCATTGACCAGCGGGGCATGACCATAAAACATATCTCTCATATAAATAGAACAACCATTATTCTCGGATTTAAATGAGTAGCCATCTCGCATTAAACGAGATCCAGATACAATGTTCATGCTCAAAGCTGGCACTAAATAACAATTATTGAGGTTTAAAACTAATCCTGTAGGTAAATGTAGAGGTAGCGTGCCAACGGTGATCACATCGACCTTGGAACCATTTCCGACGCGCATCGTCACCTCGTCCTTCGCCAGTCTCCGCTTATTCCATAGCTCCTGTTTTGAGTTACAAATATGAGCAACCGCACCGGTATCAAATACCCAGGAGCTATTACGAGTACTGGTAAGGTACACATCAATAACATGTATATCACATATACCTTTGGTGTTGCCGGCCTTCTTATCCGCTAAGTACTTGGGGCAGTTCCGCTTCCAGTGACCGTTCCCCTTGCAATAAAAGCACTCAGTCTCAGGTTTGGGTCTGTGCTTTGACTTCTTCCTGGCAACTGACTTACCGGGCGCGGCAACTCCCTTGTCTTCCTTCTTGAAGTTCTTCTTACCCTTGCCTTTCATGAAACTAGTGGTTTTATTGACCATCAACACTTGATGTTCCTTTTTCATTTCTACCTCTGCTGATTTCAACATTGAAAATACCTCAGGAATAGTTTTCACCATCCCCTGCATATTGTAGTTCATCACAAAGCTCTTGTAGCTAGGTGGGAGCGACTGGAGGATTCTGTCAATGACCGCCTTGTCCGGGAGGTTAATGTCCAGCTGGGACAAGCGGTTGTGGAACCCAGACATTTTGAGTATGTGCTCGCTGACAGAACTATTTTCCTCCATCTTACAACTATAGAACTTGTCGGAGACTTCATATCTCTCGACCCGAGCATGATCTTGGAAAACCATTTTCAGCTCTTGGAACATCTCATATGCTCCGTGCAGCTCAGAACGCTTTTGGAGCCCCGGTTCTAAGTTGTAAAGCATGCCACACTGAATGAGGGAGTAATCATCAACACACGACTGCCAAGCGTTCATAACGTCTTGGTTCGCTGGGACGGGTGCTTCACCTAGCGGTGTTTCTAGGACATATGCTTTCTTGGCAGCTATGAGGATGATCCTCAGGTTCCGGACCCAGTCTATATAGTTGCTGCCATCATCTTTCAGTTTGGTTTTCTCTAGGAACGCGTTGAAGTTGAGGTTGACATGAGCGTGGGCCATTTGATCTACAAGACATTTTTGCAAAAGTTTTTAGACTGAGTTCATGATAATTAAGTTCATCTAATCAAATTATTTAATGAACTCCCACTCAGATAGACATCCCTCTAGTCATCTAAGTGATACATGATCCGAGTCAACTAGGCCGTGTCCGATCATCACCTGAGACGGACTAGTCATCATCGGTGAACATCTCCGTGTTGATCGTATCTTCTATACGACTCATGCTCAACCTTCGGTCTCTTGTGTTCCGAGGCCATGTTTGTACATGCTAGGCTCATCAAGTCAACCTAAGTGTTTTGCACGTGTAAATCTGGCTTACACCCATTGTGTGTGAACGTTAGGATCTATCACACCCGATCATCACGTGGTGCTTCGAAACAACGAACTTTCGCAACGGCGCATAGTTAGGGGGGACACTTTCTTGAAATTGTTATTATTGATCATCTTATTTATTACCGTCGTTCTAAGCAAATAAGATGCAGAAACATGATAAACATCACATGCAATCAAATAGTGACATGATATGGCCAATAACATTTTGCTCGTTTTGATCTCCATCTTCGGGGCGCCATGATCATCATCGTCACCGGCGTGACACCATGATCTCCATCATCATGATCTCCATCATCGTGTCTCCATGAAGTTGTCTCGCCAACTATTACTTCTACTACTATGGCAAGCGGAAGCGTTCAAGAGAACGGGGTTGATGGAGTCGTACTCGTCGTGATCCAAATCACCGATGATCCTAGCGCTGAACGGACGGCACCTCCGCGTTCAACACACGTACGGGGCGGAGACGTCTGCCAGGACCCCGACTCAATGCCACATCGATCTAGCATGTAACACCTCATATCACTTTGCGGCCTCACGCACGGTATTCCGACGGGTGTCGCCTTACCTTTGCCCGGGACCATTTGCGCCTTTTGGCACACGTATATGATAGTGTTGCTAGCATCCATATGATAAGGAGCCCGGGCTGACATGGCAAGTCGTAAACCCAAAGTGGCACAGACTTACAGGGACAGGCATCCATGACCCAGCATCGAACGTGTCGGTCATCAGCGAGCGAATCCAGGCTGTAGCACTGGGCTAACAGGACTCCGGTGAACCGGGCTGTAGTGGGCTAACAGGACTCCGGTATTCATCGCGTGACATTTCCCCGAAGGGACAGACACAGGAACGAAGAAGGACACATGCCGGCCAGCCTAAGTGTTCCGGGGCAGTAGCAAGCTACCATGGCTCAGTGGAAACACTAGGAGACATTTCCCGGTAAGAGAGGCTACTAAGGATAAACAACTAGATAGTCAGATCCCACACATACCAAGCATTTCAATAGCATACACACAATATGCTCGATATGTGCAAATACAACATGGCATCACAACATGACTCTACAACTCAATTATTTTATTCAATAGACTCCGAGGAGCGAGATATTACAAACATGGGTCTCATGACCCAACATTCAGAGCATACAGATCAAAGCACATGCGGAAGCTTAACATGTCTGAGTACAAACATCTACAAATGAAAAAGGCTGAGAAGCCTGACTATCTACCAGATCCTGCCGAGGGCACAAGATCGTAGCTGAGGTAACAAGCTAAACGTCGAAGACCACGCGGAACTACTAGCGAGACTGACGTCTCTCTGCAAAAACATAAAATAGGCAAACGTGAGTACAAATGTACCCAGCAAGACTTACATCAGAACTAACTACATATGCATCATTATCAACAAAGGGATGGTGGGGGTTTAACTGCAGCAAGCCAGGTTTGACTCGGTGGCTATCCTGAACTACGACTGCAAGTAACTCTTTTGAGGTGGCGCACACGAGTCCACATATTCACAATATCAATACACCACTATGGATCCGCTCCCATCTCCCTACGAGAACGCCATCCATAGCACTCACGCTTATCTTGCATATTTTAGGTATCCACTTTCACTTGTCTATGAACTGATATAAGCAACCCAGAAGTCCTTTTTCGCGGACACGGCTATTCGAATAGATGATGTTAACCCTGCAGGGGTGTACTTCTTCATACATGTTTCCACCACTTAGCGTCTGCACACGACATGTGCTCGGCAGACTTCAAGCGAAAGCCGACGTGGGTGTAGACCACGACCTACCTAAACACCTAAGTCTCTAGTCCAGGTTTATCGCCTATCCAGGTTCCATCCGCAGGGAGTCCGGCCGAGGTTTCCACATACGGCCCCGAACGATGTGTACAGGGTTCCCGAGATACCTAACGGGTATCCGGTACACCGTGCCACGTACCTACCGCATCACAGCCCACCCCTACGGTCAGCGCTGTCCACAGCCTCCAGTAGGCTACAAACACCAGAAACTACTTGCAACTCCTGGACAGAGGACTAGGGTGAATAAGAAGTCGAGCAGGGTCATATTTCAGGGCCCAATGCATGGTAGTAGCTGAATCATGGATCACAAACACAGAACTCAGTTCCTAAGGACGGCTTCAATGAGACAACCCACCATGTACTCCTACATGGCCTCTCACCGATACCTTTTACCAAATCGTGTTCACACACTTAGCTCACACATAGTAGGACATGCTCACACACCTCTGATTCATTCCCGATGAATCAGACCTGACCCAACTCTAAGCAGTAGCAGGCATGACAAACAAACATGAATGAGTAGGCACAACAGGGCTCAAGCAACTCCTACTCATACTAGTGGGTTTCATCTATTTACTGTGGCAATGACAGGTCATGCAGAGGATAAAGGGGTTCAGCTACCGCAGCAAGTAACAAATGACTCGTTGTTGTCCTAATGCAGTAAAAGAGAGCAGGGCGAGAGAGTAGGATTGTATCGGAATGAACAAGGGGGTTTTACTTGCCTGGCACTTCTGAAGATAGTATAGCTCTTCATCGGTGTCATCGAACTCATCGTCGGAACCACGTCTATCGAGAGAGGACAAACACCGGCAAACAAGGAAGGACACAATCAATGCAATGCACAGTATGATGCATGATCATAACATGGTAATATGCTGTGGTTTGAGCTAATGCAACTAGCAACAGATTAAATGAAGTTGGTTTGAATCCAAGATTCAAATTCAAACTCCACATGTGGTTATTTAAATGCCATTCATTCCATTTGTCATAAACAGTAGTCACAAGTTGTTCTAAAATGCATGAAAATGGTACGGATGGATAGATTGGATTTTTCTGATCATTTTTCATATATAATTTATTTCATTTGGAGTTACGGTTGAATTTATATGATTTTTAGAAGTTTTGAACATTTTCTGGAATTTCCTGAATTATTTTAAAACCAGAAAATGATTTATTGCGTCAGCACTAGGTCATGCTAACCTCAGCAGGTCAACAGGCGTCGACCAGGTCAAACCTAACGCTGGGACCCACTAGTCAGTGGCTAGACTAATTAACAGGGGGGTTAGTGCTAATTTAATCCTAACTAAAAGTGTCAGTGGGTCAAAGTGCGGTCAAACTCGGGTCAAACTCGCCGGAGTTGACCCGCTGCTCGTCGCCGGCGACGCCAGCGACGGCGGAGGGCGTCGGAAACGCTCCTCCGGCGACCAAATCCGCGACTGAGGGGCTCTACACGTAGCTGGTGTGTGCGCGCATCGAATCGTGGCATCCGTTCGTGCTGGGGAGGTCGGACTTGGCGACGGCGGCGAGTGAGGCGGCGGCCGGAGCTACGGCTGCTCGGCGCGAGGGCTGCTGCGCGTTAGCAAGTGAGTTGAGGAGCGCGGTGGGATCTCGGGCGCTCCAGGAGGACTCGAGGTGCATGGGTTCGGGCGCAAGGGCACGGCAAGGCCATTCCCGACGTCCATGGCGGGCGGCGGCGCTCGGGTTGGCGGGGACGATGGATACGGCATGAAATCGAGCGAAAAGACGGAGGGGAAACGAAGAGGAGCTCACGTCGAGTCTGCAGGGGTGGTCAGTGGGCTCGGGGAGGCTGCGAGGCGAGCGCGGGGTCACCGGCGATCTCGGGGGCCGAAGCTTGAAGACGATGAAGAAGGCGGTGATGTAGTGCGTCCGGCGTAGCTTGGCTCTGCGTAGGTGATGAGGACGACACTGCGGTCCTTCTGGATTAGTCGGCGAGGCGAGTGGTGGTCGGTGGCCGTGGCTATGGCGAGCGGCGGCGACGGCGTTCGGCCGTGCGTGTGAGAGCGAGACAGAGGAGGGGAACGAGGGAGAGGGAGAGAGCGAGGGGGTCCAGGGGGTCGGGGCGGCGCCGAGGAGATGACGCGAGGCGTCGCGGTGGCCAGGCGACGCAGGCAGGCAGCCTGGTGGCGTGGTGAGCTCGGCGGCATCGCGGTGTCCCTCCTCTGCCTACTGGCACGAGGAGGAAGGCGACAGGGGGGCGCCTGGTGGGCTGGGCCGCACAGTAGTGGGCATCTGGGCTGCGAGGTGAGCGCCAGGTAAGATTCCCTCTCTCTCTCTTTTAATTCCATTTTCTATTTTCTGCAATTGTTTTGGCCTTATTAAAAATGTCAGAGCATAATGAAAAATCCTGAAAATATTTGTGGCACTGTTGAAATTATTCCCAACAGCCCTCAACTGGTTTCAGAATTATTAGAGCATTTAAAATATTTATAAGATTTAAATGCCCCAATTCAAATACAATATGAGTTAATTCAAAAATCCAGAAATGCCCTATAAATATGTTCATCATTTTTGGCAGAGGTTTTCACCTTTATCAGAAATCATGAACATTTTCAAAGGCATTTTGGGTTTATTGAAAATGATTTTATTTGAGCCTATCTGAATTCATTTGGTGCTAGGGTTTAAACAATCCCCATTTCAGGTTTAACTGAAATTTAAACATGATGCAACACATGACTAGCTAGCTCAGAGCAAACCAGAAGCTAGGGATGTGACAACGTCTCCCGCGCCTTAATCCAGCAAGGAGGAGGGAGAGGTAGATGAAGAGAGCTCCAACAGCAGCACGACAGCGTGGTGGTGATGGAGAGACGGTGCTCCGGCAGGGCTTCGCCAAGCTTCTGCGGAGGAGGAGTGGTATTGGGGAGGGGAGGGGCTGCGCCTTGGAGGTGTGTGTGCAGCCCTCCCCTCGCCCCTCTATTTATAGGGGGAGGAGGAAGGGGGGCGGCCCCCTCTAGATGAGATCTAGGGGGGGGCGGCGGCCAAGGGGGGGGCTGCCCCCCAAGCAAGGGGGCGCCCCCTTTAGGGTTTCCCCCAACCCTAGGCGCATGGGCCCAAGGGGGGATGCGCCCAGCCCTCTAAGGGCAGGTTCCCTTCCCACTACGGCCCATGAGGCCCTCCAGGAGAGGTGGGCCCTCCCGGTGGACCCCCGGAACCCTTCCGGTGGCCCCGGTACAATACCGGTATGCCCCCGAACCTTTCCGGTGACCGTATGTCAACTTCCCATATATAAATCTTCACCTCCGGACCATTCCGGAACTCCTCGTGACGTCCGGATCTCATCCGGGACTCCGAACAACATTCAGTAATCACATACAAGTCTTCCTAATAACCCTAGCGTCATCGAACCTTAAGTGTGTAGACCCTACGGGTTCGGGAATCACGTAGACATGACCGAGACAGCTCTCTGGCCAATAACCTACAGCGGGATCTGGATACCCATGTTGGCTCCCACATGTTCCACAATGATCTCATCGGATGAACCACGATGTCGAGGATTCAAGTAATCCCGTATACAATTCCCTTTGCCAATCGGTACGTTACTTGACCGAGATTCGATCGTCGGTATCCCAAAACCTCGTTCAATCTCGTTACCTGCAAGTCACTTTACTCGTTACGTAATGCATGATCCCGTGACCAACCACTTGGTCACATTGAGCTCATTATGATGATGCATTACCGAGTGGGCCCAGAGATACCTCTCCGTCATACGGAGTGACAAATCCCAGTCTTGATTCGTGCCAACCCAACAGACACTTTCGGAGATACTTGTAGTGCACCTTTATAGTCACCCACTTACATTGTGATGTTTGGTACACCCAAAGCACTCCTACGGTATCCGGGAGTTACACAATCTCATGGTCTAAGAAACTGATACTTGACATTAGAAAAGCTTTAGCAAACGAACTACACAATCTTGTGCTATGCTTAGGATTGGGTCTTGTCCATCACATCATTCTCCTAATGATGTGATCCCGTTATCAATGACATCCAATGTCCATAGTCAGGAAACCATGAATATCTGTTGATCAACGAGCTAGTCAACTAGAGGCTCACTAGGGACATGTTGTGGTCTATGTATTCACACATGTATCACTGTTTCCGGTTAATACAATTATAGCATGAACAATAGACAATTATCATGAACAAGGAAATATAATAGTAATCATTTTATTATTGCCTCTAGGGCATATTTCCAACACCGCTTTCCCCTCCCTCGGAGGGGGATGCTGATTCAACCCCGGAGCTGTTTGTATCTCCGGAGTAGTATCCGGCCGGGGGTCGGATGATCCAAGACCCCCTTCACTGGTCTCCATGAGGGTTGCGCCCCTCATGTTCTCAGCAGCCGAGGTGTTATCCTCTGGTGCCGTGTTGGTCTTTTCCCGCACTTCTCTGAAGCCTGGAGAGGTCCTTTGGGACGACACCTCGGTGTCATCCGCCCTAGGAGGCGGGGAAGCTTGTGGAGGAATCTGGCTCTCCATCATCTCCAGTGGAAGATCCCCCGATGACGATGATTCTTGAGGGATATCACGGGCCGGACTGAAACACATGATTTAGTATTATTCTTACAATTCGTAAAGGATTGGATGTATGTAAAGCATCTTTAGGTACTTGCGATTCGACAAGGGGCTTGGCCCGGGGGCGGTGCTTGGGTATTGCTTCAGTGTCCGAATCCGAGTCATCCGGGAGGGATAACTTTCCCCTCTTGGACGCCCCCGCCTCCAGATCTGCGGAGGTTGCCCTCTTTTTCCCTTTCAGGGGAGGGTTGTCTTCTTCTTCCTCCTCCTCGTCTTTGTCTTCGTCTCCCTCGTGAAAGGAGGGAGCCTCGGTCCCTCTGGACTTAGCGTCTGAAGTATCTTCATGGTGGAGGCCACTTTCGGCCTCCTTGCCCTTTTTCTTCTTCTCCTTCTTCACCGGTGCCTGGTATGGCACCGGGACAGCATCCACATTAGGAGAGGATCAGCTGGATCTTCGGGGAGAGGGGTCGGACACCTGATCCGCTCCGCCCTCTTTGTCTAGGCCTGTTTAAAGGATGGAATTCTCAGTGTATCCCCTGGGATTGATGAACCAAGCTATGTGTGGAAATTTAACCCTTACCGGGGTGGCCGGATGGTTGCAGTCAAGGCCGATGTCCTCGGACGTCTCCGACCACAATTTTTGAGATTTGAAGAGTTGTTTCCAGATCTCTTTATGTGTTGTTCCGAAGAGTCGCTGCAGAGTCTGCGGCCCTTCCAGATTAAACTCCCACATACGGAGAGTCCGTCGCTGGCAGGGAAGGGTTCGGCATACGAGCATCACCTGGATCATGTTGGTAAGGCGGGCGTCCTTTTCTATAATAATCTTGACGCGTTTTGCAGTGTCAACACCTCGTCGGATGATCCCCAGTCTAGACCCTTATTGCTCCACGACGTGAGCCGCAGCGGGGGTCCGGATCTGAATGTAGGAGCGGCTGTCCACTTGGTGCCGCGGGGTTCGGTGATGTAGAATGATACGTCTCCAATGTATCTACTTTTCTAAACACTTTTGCCCTTGTTTTGGACTCTAACTTGCATGATTTGAATGAAACTAACCAGACTGACGCTGTTTTTAGCAAAATTACCATGATGTTGTTTCATGTGTAGAAAACAAAAAGTTCTCGGAATGACCTGGAAATCCTCGGAGACAAGTTTCAGAAAATATAAAAAATCCTCGCAAAAGATGAAGACCAGGGGGCCCACACCCTGTCCACGAGGGTGGGGGGCGCCCCCCCTATAGGGCGCGCCCCCCTATCTCGCGGGCCCTCTAAGGCTCCGTCGACCTGAACTCCAACTCCATATATTCCGTCTCGCGGAGAAAAAAATCACAGAGAAAGTTTCATCGCGTTTTACGATACGGAGCTGCCGCCAAGCCCTAATCTCTCTCGGGAGGGCTAATCTGGAGTCCGTTCGGGGCTCTGGAGAGGGGGATTCGTCACCGTCATCATCATCAACCATCCTCCATCACCAATTTCATGATGCTCACCGCCATGCGTGAGTAATTCCATCGTAGGCTTGCTGGACGGTGATGGGTTGGATGAGATTTATCATGTAATCAAGTTAGTTTTGTTAGGGTTTGATCCCTAGTATCCACTATGTTCTGAGATTGATGTTGCTATGACATTGCTATGCTTAATGCTTGTCACTAGGGCCCGAGTGCCATGATTTCAGATCTGAACCTATTATGTTTTCATGAATATATGTGTGTTCTTGATCCTATCTTGCAAGTCTATAGTCACGTATTATGTGTTATGATCCGACAACCCTAAAGTGACAATAATCGGGATACTTCTCGGTGATGACCGTAGTTTGAGGAGTTCATGTATTCACTATGTGCTAATGCTTTGTTCCGGTTCTCTATTAAAAGGAGGCCTTAATATCCCTTAGTTTCCACTAGGACCCCGCTACCACAGGAGGGTAGGACAAAAGATGTCATGCAAGTTCTTTTCCATAAGCACGTATGACTATTTACGGAATATATGCCTACATTACATTGATGAACTGGAGCTAGTTCTGTGTCACCCTATGTTATAGCTATTACATGAGGAATCACATCCGGCATAATTATCCATCACTGATCCATTGCCTATGAGCTTTTCACATATTGTTCTTCGCTTATTTACTTTTCTGTTGCTACTGTTACAACTACTACGAAAAACCCAAAAACTATTATCTTTACTTTTGCCACTGTTACCTTTACTATCATACTACTTTGCTACTAAATACTTTGCTGCAGATATTAAGTTATCCAGGTGTGGTTGAATTGACAACACAACTGCTAATACTCAAGAATATTCTTTGGTTCCCCTTGTGTCGAGTCAATAAATTTGGGTTGTACTTCACCCTCGAAAGCTGTTGCGATCCCCTACACTTGTGGGTTATCAAGACTAATTTTTGGCGCCATTGCCGGGGAGCATAGCTCTATTCTCTGAGTCACTTGGGATTTATATCTGTTGATCACTATGAAGAATTTGAAAGACTCTAAAACCAAGATCTTTCCCTCAACTACCAGGGGAGGTAAGGAACTGCCATCTAGCTCTGCACTAGATTCTCCTTCTGTTAGTAATAAGCTTGCGACACCTAAACCTGCTACTGCTATGAATTCTGATATGTCGCATGTTATCGATGATGCCACTTCTGCTATGCATGATGAAACTACTTCTGTGCGTGATACTACTGTGCCATTAGGTGAATTTCTTGATGAACAACTTGCTAGGGCTAGAGAGAATGAAATTATTGAAGATGCTTTTATTGATGATGAAAATTCTCCCAATGATTATGTATTGCCTGTTGTTCCTGAGGGTTATGTTATGAATAAAGAAGCTGTTGAAGCTATTTTTGCCTGCAAAGAAAGATATGATCTTAAGAAATTATTAGCTAAATGGAAGCAGCAATCCCTTAATGCTAGAATGAAACCTGACCCCGCTTTTGCTACTTCACCTATCTGTGTTACTGATAAGGATTATGAATTCTCTGTTGATCCTGAAATTATTACTTTGGTAGAATCCGATCCGTTTTATGGCCTTGAATCTGAAACTGTTGTGACACATCTTACCAAGTTGAATGATATAGCTACCCTGTTTACTCATGATGATAAATCTCGCTACTTTTATATCCTTAAGATATTCCCTTTCTCATAAAGGGTGATGCTAAGACTTGGTATAATTCTCTTGCTCCCGGTTGTGTGCGCAGTCCCCAGGATATGATTTATTATTTTTCTGCTAAATATTTCCCTGTTCACAAGAAACAAGCTGCCTTGCGGGAAATATATAATTTTGTGCAAATCAAAGAAGAGAGTCTACCAAAAGCTTGGGGGAGGCTCCTCCGATTACTTAATGCTTTGCCTGATCATCCACTTAAGAAAAATGAAATACTTGATATCTTCTATAATGGACTAACCGATGCTTCTAAGGACTACTTGGATAGTTGTGCTGGTTGTGTTTTCAGGGAAAGAACATTCGACGAAGCTGAGTTACTATTGAATACTATGTTGACTAATGAAAATAATTGGACTCTCCCTGAGTCAAGTCCTAGGGAAATTCCTGAACCAATTGAGCCAACTCCTGAGCCTATTCCTAAACCCACTCCAAAGAAGAGAGGTGTTCTATTCCTCAGTCCTGAAGATATGCAAGAGGCAAAGAAGTCAATGAAAGAAAAAGGTATTAAAGCTGAAGATGTTAAGAATTTACCTCCTATTGAAGAAATACATGGTCTTAATATACCGCATGTTGAAGAAACGCATTGTCTTGATAACCCGACATAGGTAGTAAAGGTAAATTCTCTCTATAGATATGATAAAGATGAAATCCCATCTACTAAATTTCATAGCCCTTGCTTAGATGAATTTGATGATTTCATGAATAGACAAGCAAATTTCAATGATTATGTTGGTAGACAATTGAAGAATAATGCTTATATGATAGTACGCTTGAATGATTATGTAGCTAGAGTTAAAAGTGAAATTGAACTCACTAGTAAACATGCTTTTATGGTTGCTACTCATGTTGAACAAGTACTTAAGGCTCTGAATGAATTGCTTGCTGAATTAAATAATAAAAATGACTTTGCTGTTAGAGGGGCTACTAGAACTGGAAGAATGACTCAGGAACCTTTGTATCCTGAAGGCCACCCTAAAAGAATTGAACAAGATTCTCAGAATAATAATCTAGATGCTCCTAGTTCTTCTAAGAAGAAGAAAAAGAAGAATGATAGGACTTTGCAAACTTCTAGTGAACCTAATGTAGAAACACCTGAGAATCCTAATAATACTTCTATCTCTGATGCTGAAACACAATCCGGAGATGAACATGAACCTGATGATAATGCTAATAATGATGTTCATGCAGATGCTCAACCTAGTAATAATAATGAAATAGAAATTGAACACACTATTGGTCTTGATAACCCACAATCAAGATACCAACATTATGATAAGAGAGATTTTGTTGCTAGGAAGCATGGCAGAGAAAGAGAACCATGGGTTCAGAAACCCATGCCCTTTCCTCCTCAACCATCCAAGACAAAGAATGATGAGGACTTCGAGCGTTTTGCTGAAATGATTAGACCTATTTTCTTAAGCATGCGCTTAACTGATATGCTTAAAACAAACCCTTATGCTAAATATATGAAAGATACCATCACTAATAAGAGGAAAATACCTGAAACTGAGATTTCCACCATGCTTGCCAACTATACCTTTAAGGGTGGAATACCTAAGAAACTTGATGATCCCGGAGTACCCACTATACCTTGCTCTATTAAAAGAAATTATGTTAAAACTGCTTTATGTGATTTAGGAGCCGGTGTTAGTGTTATGCCTCTTTCCTTATACCGTAGACTTGAATTAAGTAAGTTGACACCTACTGAAATATTTTTGCAAATGGCTGACAAATCAACTGCTATACCTGTTGGCATTTGTGAGGACGTGCATGTTGTTGTTGCGAATGTGACTATCTTAACAGACTTCGTTATTCTTGATATTCCCGAGGACGATAGTATGTCTATTATTCTTGGTAGACCCTTTTTAAATACTGCAGGAGTTGTTATTGATTGCAACAAAGGCCATGTCACCTTTCATGTTAATGGAAATGAGCATACGGTACATTTTCCGAGGAAGCAAATCCAAGTTCATAGCATAAATACTATTGAGAAAATCCCTTCAATTATTATTGGAGGTTTTGAATTTCCTCTCCCTACTGTCAAGAAAAAGTATGACATTCTTATTGTTGGGGATTTTCATATCCCCGTTGAGGTAACTTAGTGTTATTTGAAATTTCTCCGGTTCCGTGTTATTCGGAATGAGTTTGTTAACAAGACTTGATCAACCTTGTTAGTGGATTCATTTTGATGATCATGAGATGGATGAAACTAGAAGGCACAACCTTCTGTACCCTTTTTTTTACTTTCTGTTATTTAGAATAAATAAAGCAAAAATAGTATTATCCGTCTGTTTTCTGAGTTTTCCGTGCAATAAAAATATCCCGAAAATAAAAGTGCTCCAAATGCCTTGCAAATTTAGTATGATTTTTATGGAATATTTGAGGATTTTAGGCACTGAAATCACTGCAGGAGGGGCCAGCACCAGGCCACGAGAGTGGAGGGTGCCCCCCTATAAGGCGCGCCCCCCTGTGTTCGTGGGCCCCTGGTAGCCCCCCTCCACTTATGCCAGCACCCACACACTCCATCTTCTACCCAAAAAAATCCCCATCCAGCTCAAGCACGAGTTCTAGCTCATTTTGCTGCGATTTTCGATCTCCTTGCTCAAAGCTCCAGCTCCATTCACAAAACTGCTTTGGGAGATTGTTGCTTGAAAATGTTAAGGAGACTTTTGAGGGGCTCTTCTAGCCAAGGCTCTCAGGAAAAACAAGCTAAAGAGAAGGAAAAAGCCAAGTATAATCTTCCTCGCTTAGTGGAAGTACGGTCGTGTGAATGGCCATGTGATAATTTCTTGAAAGAAGCTGGAATTCATGAAGATTTTTATTCTTTGATCGAGAATACAAGCCTCAACAATTTTCTCCTCGACCGAATAGATCAGCGGTGTATGCTCATAGAGGCCAAGCATCCACTCTAGAACCTGAACCTGAGCCGGAACCTGCACGGGACCCTTATCGTGCATCATCTTTCTAGTGGGATCCGGAGATGGCCAACCAGTGGTATCCTGATTACACTTCCCAGTACACCGGGGAGAGTAGCAGCGGCCCTTAGTATTAGACCAACTTAGGCCAAAAGCCTAAGCTTGGGGGAGTAAGTATTTCTCACCGACTTTACATTCATGTTCACACACTAGTTGTCGGTGCTCATATTCTTTCATTGTATTATCCATGTTAGTTTAAAATTCCTTTTTCTAGTTTTCTTCTTGTGTGTTTGATAAACCTTGAGAAAAAACAAAAAAATTAGTTAGTTTAATTTCCATGCTTGTAGTAGAAATTAAAATGAAAACCCAAAAATATTTCTCGTTCTTCTTTTACTTGTTGGGAGCTTTTCCGTGTAAATAGTTTTATTTTCTTTTCTTTCCTTTGGGGGGTGAGAAGACCATATTGAAAATGTTTAATGGCTCTCATATGCATGATTGTTTATTTAATTTAGAGCCCATATTACTTTATCTTCTCTCTTGAGTTGAATGGTTGCAGATTCCAACTTAGTCCAATGCACGTACACTCTTATTATTATACACATCATTCGATCGTGCAAGTGAAAGGCAATAATGACGACATATGATGGACTGATTGAGATGAGAGAAGCTGGTATGAACTCGACCTTTCTTGTCTTTGTAAATATGATGAGTTCATCGTTCCTGAGTCAGCTTATTATGAAGTAAACATATTTGCAATGACATTTAGAGATTATAGTTGTTCGTGCCATGCTTGATTAGCTTTGAGTTATAATGGTTTACCTTGCGTGCCAACATGCTATTAAAATGATTATGATGTGGTATAATGGGATGGTATCCTCCTTTGAATGAATTGAGTGACTCGACTTGGCACATGTTCACGCATGTAGTTGAAACAAAATCAACATAGCCTTCACGATATTTATGTTCATGGTGAATTATATCCTACTCATGTTTGTACTCGGTGTAAATTAGTTTTAATGCATGTTTATGACTGTTGTCGCTCTCTCAGTTGGTCGCTTCCCAGTCTTTTGCTAGCCTTCACATGTACTAAGCGGGAATACTGCTTGTGCATCCAAAATCCTTAAACCCCAGAGTTGTTCCATATGAGTCCACTATACCTTCCTATATGTGGTATTTACCTGCCGTTCCAAGTAAATTTGTATGTGCCAAACTCCAAACCTTCAAATGAAACTCTGTTTTGTATGCTCGAGCAGCTCATGTTACAACTAGGGCTGCCTATATCTTCCATGCTAGGTGGGTTATTCTCAGAGGAGTGGACTCCACTCCTCATTCACGAGAAAGGGCCGGTAACCGGGATGCCCAGTCCCATGATCCAAAAAGATCAAAGCAAATCAAAATAATTAAATAAAACTCCCCCAGGGCTGTTGTTAGTTGGAGGTACTCATTGTTTCGAGCAAGCCATGGATTGATGCTTGTTGGTGGTTGGGGGAGTATAAACTTTTACCATTCTGCGTGGGAACTGCCTATAATGCATGTAGTATGGAAGATACAGCCATCTCATAGTTGTTGCGTTGACAGCGAAAGTATGCGGCTCAAAATGTTATTCAATCTCTGTTTCAAAATCGAGCTCTGGCACCTCTACAAATCCCTGCTTCCCTCTGCGAAGGGCCTATCTATTTACTTTTATGTTGAGTCATCACCCTTCTTATTAAAAAGCACCCGCTGGAGAGCACACTGTCATTTGCATTCATTATTATCGGTTTATATTGGATATGACTTGACTGGGTCTCTTTTACCATGAATTACAATGTTTAGTCAGTCCTTGATCTTTAAAGGTGCTCTGCATTTAAGTTTTGCGGTCTCAGAAAGGGCTAGCGAGATACCATTTTGTTATATCATGTTATGATTGTTTTGAGAAAGTGTTGTCATTCGAGTTTTATTATTATGGCTCACTAGCTGATTATGTTATTGATATGAGTAATTGTGAGACCTGAGTGTTATTGTGAGTATGGTTAGTTTATAATATTGTTGAAACATGAATGATGGCTTTTCATGTTTACAACAACAAGAGCAAATAGAGTTTGTAAAAGTTTTTCTTTATCACTTTCAGTCTATCAACTGAATTGCTTGAGGACAAGCAAAGGTTTCAGCTTGGGGGAGTTGATACGTCTCCAACGTATCTACTTTTCCAAACACGTTTGCCCTTATTTTGGACTCTAACTTGCATGATTTGAATGAAACTAACCGGACTGACGTTGTTTTCAGCAGAATTACCATGATGTTGTTTCATGTGTAGAAAACAGAAGTTCTCAGAATGACCTGGAAATCCTCAGAGACAAGTTTGAGAAAATATAAAAAATCCTCGCAAAAGATGAAGCCCAGGGGGCCCACACCCTGTCCACGAGGGTGGGGGGCACCCCCCTGTAGGGCACGCCCCCCTATCTCGTGGGCCCCCTGAGGCTCCGCCGACCTCAACTCCAACTCCATATATTCCGTCTGACGGAGAAAAAAATCAGAGAGAAAGTTTCATCGCGTTTTACGATACAGAGCCGCTGCCAAGCCCTAATCTCTCTCGGGAGGGCTGATCTGGAGTCCGTTCGGGGCTCCGGAGAGGGAGATTCATCGCCGTTGTTATCATCAACCATCCTCCATCACCAATTTCATGATGCTCACCGCCGTGCATGAGTAATTCCATCGTAGGCTTGCTGGACGGTGATGGGTTGGATGAGATTTATCATGTAATCAAATTAGTTTTGTTAGGGTTTGATCCCTAGTATCCACTATGTTCTGAGATTGATGTTGTTATGACTTTGCTATGCTCAATGCTTGTCACTAGGGCCCGAGTGCCATGATTTCAGATCTGAACCTATTATGTTTTCATGAATATATGTGTGTTCTTGATCCTATCTTGCAAGTCTATAGTCACCTATTATGTGTTATGATCCGACAACCCCGAAGTGACAATAATCGGGATACTTCTCGGTGGTGACCGTAGCTGGAGGAGTTCATGTATTCACTATGTGCTAATGCTTTGTTCCAGTTCTCTATTAAAAGGAGGCCTTAATATCCCTTAGTTTCCACTAGGACCCCACTGCCACGGGAGGGTAGGACAAAATATGTCATGCAAGTTCTTTTCCATAAGCATGTATGACTATTTATGGAATACATGCCTACATTACATTAATGAACTGGAGCTAGTTCTGTGTCACCCTATGTTATAGCTATTACATGAGGAATCGCATCCGGCATAATTATCCATCACTGATCCATTGCCTACGAGCTTTTCACATATTGTTCTTCGCTTATTTACTTTCCCGTTGCTACTGTTACAACTACTACTAAAACCCAAAAAGTATTATCTTTACTTTTGCCACTGTTACCTTTACTATCATACTACTTTGCTACTAAATACTTTGCTGCAGATATTAAGTTATCCAGGTGTGGTTGAATTTACAACTCAACTGCTAATACTCAAGAATATGCTTTGGCTCCCCTTGTGTCGAATCAATAAATTTGGGTTGTACTTCACCCTCGAAAGCTGTTGCGATCCCCTACACTTATGGGTTATCATAGAACCACTCCTGCTGCCATGTCTTGACGGTCTCCACAAAGTCCCCTTGAGGCCAAGTAATGTTGGGAAGCTTTCTTACCATGGCGCCGCCGCAATACGCGTGCTCCTCGTCGACCACCTTCGGCTTCACATTGAAGACCTTGAGCAATAAGCCGAAGTGTGGGGGATGCGAAGAAATGCCTCGCACATGACGATGAACGCCGAGATGTGGAGGAAAGAGTTCGGGGGCAGATCGTGAAAATCTAGCCCGTAATAGAACATAAGACTGCAAACGAAGGGATGAAGGGGAAACCCTAACCCGCAGAGGAAGTGAGGGATGAACACAACCCTCTCGCCGGGCTCTGGAGTAGGGATGGCCTACCCCTTGGTTGGGAGCCAATGCGCGATTTCCGCGGTCAAGTACCTCGCCTCTCGGAGTTCCTTGATATCTTTCTTCGTCACAGAGGAAGCCATCCACTTGCCCTGCACCCCAGATCCGAACATGGCTAGAATGTTTGGTGGCGATGAAAAAGATCGAAGCTTGGGGGCTGGAGCTCGGGGACGGAAGGGCAGAGGAAGAAGAAGGTGTGAGGTGAACAGATGGGTCCTTATCCTCTTATAAAGGCAGTGAATATCAAGTGCCCCCTCATAAGCCTTAAACCTCGCCTATTCCCAAGGGGACGTGCGAACGGCATGGTTGGATTAATCAAACCCGTAATGATGAGAATCTCGTAATAAGGGGACACGATCTCTGCTTTGACAAAGACGTGTCAATGGCCGTGCCTCGAAACGTGAAGCGGGGGCTGTAAAACGGTTCAGAATAATAACAAGGCCAGAACATAACGTCTCGCCGAAAAAGTTGCCCATGAGCGTGACTTATTCTGTTTTAAGTATTGTTTCCCTTACTACTTAGGGTTGTAACTATTGGACAGAGCCGGATACATTTCTTATGTGTGGAAGACTGCTTTGGATTATTCGGAGAAGGAACCCGCCTTGCAATGCCGAAGATAATCTGCGTGCCGAATACGTCTTCATTGAAGACCGGTTTAGGGGCTACTGAGGGAGTCCTGGACTAGGGGGTCCTCGAGCGTCCGGGCTATGTGATATGGGCCGAACTACTGGGCAAAAGATACAAGATCAAAGACCTTCCCCCGTGTCCATATGGGGCTCTCCTTTGCGTGGATGGCAAGCTTGGCGTTCGGATAATATACTTTCCTTTCTCTGTAAACCGACTCTGTACAATCCTAGGCCCCTCCAGTGTCTATATAAACCGGAGGGTTTAGTTTGTAGAGGCAATCATAATCATACAGGCTAGACATCTAGGGTTTAGCCATTACGATCTCGAGGTAGATCAACTCTTGTAACCCCTATACTCATCAAAGTCAATCAAGCAGGAAGTAGGGTATTACCTCCATCAAGAGGGCCCGAACCTGGGTAAACATCGTGTCCCCTGCCTCCTGGTATCTTCGATCCTTAGACACACAGTTCGGGACCCCCTACTCGAGATCTGTCGGTTTTGACACCGACACCAGGATGATGTATCCACCATTGTGAGCAGTCGCGGAGGTGCTAGAATCGGCAAAAAAATTTGCCGCTATCGGTGAAAAGGATTGCTGGAACCGGCAAAATGCTCGTCGCATGGAGGGTAGGGCGATGAGTTGTGACTGACGTTCAGAAAAAAAAGGTGCAACTGTCATCTACGAAAGTTATAAAGCCAGTACACGGACTTGTAACCCTGGTGCTATGACCACATTGCTACGAACCGGGTGGAACGAATGGCGACGAGTATGGGTGTGTGGCCATGGCGCGATACGATGACCAGACGGGCACAATGTTGGCCCTGCAGAGGACGCCAACATCGACGAACACGGTCATCGATCCTCGTGACGAGTGTATGGTGGGACGTGGGAGAAACTTGGAAGCGTGTGCCACAAACTAAATAACCGGTCACAAAATCTCGACCCAGCCATACCCCTCAAACCGTCCATATACATCTGGCGGACCAGTAGACCTTATATCCTACCCGTATCTCGGGCGGATATGGCAAGAACCGGATGCGCCCGGCCGCGTCCACCACGTCAGGTCAGGCGAACACAAGCCCAACTCAACCCCACATATATCTGTCCCTATCCGCATCATGGGAGAAACCCCATCGTCTCCACCACACTCCGCCCCCAAGCTCTGTTTCAACAATCTTCAGACTTCTCCGGCATGACGGGAAGCGGATCCGACTACGAGATCTCCTGATCCGTCGACTAGGAACTTTTCTCTTGCGGGAGTACAGAAAATGGCTCTCCGCCTCTCCTGGGAAGAGTGCGCCCGACCGCGGTTGGACTTGATCTTGTGTAAATCCATTGCATCCATGAAATGGCGCTTGAATCTATCGTGGCTGGTGGCCCAAGGCGCGTGACTATGGATTTGCCGTACACGGTGGCTACCTTCCAGTACCACAACCCCAGGGTGGCAGCGTATCCACTTCAGTGGCACGTCGTCCCCGCGCCGTCGGGCTTCGAATCACAGATTACTGCCGGCATGCCTTACAGGCCATCTGTTGTGGACAGAAGGCATGGCCGCCATGCAAGGAAGAGGGCAAGGGAAGCCGCGTACGCCCTTGAAGTAGAGCCGCAGAGGCAAATTCAGAACCGCAACAGGTGACCGGAACCGCCTACCGCGGCAACCGCGAGGCGGTGGTGTCATACTCTGATACGTCCCCGTCGTATCTATAATTTTTGATCGTTCAATGCCAACATTCTACAACTTTCATATACTTTTGGCAATTTTTTATACTATTTTTTGGGACTAACATATTGATCCAGTGCCCAGTGCCAGTTCCTGTCTGTTGCAAAGTTTATGTTTCGCAGGAAAACCATATCAAACGGGATCCAAATGGGATAAAAATGGGCGGAGAATTATTTTGGAATATTTGTGATTTTTGGAAAGTAAAATCAATGCGAGATGGTGCCCGAGGGGGGCAGGAGATAGGGGCGCGCCCTAGGGAGGCAGGCACGCCCTGAACTCTCCTGGGCCCCTCGTAAGGCGGTTGACGCTCTTCTTTTGTTGCAAGAAAGCTAATTTTATGAGAAAGATCTGGGCAAAAGATTCACCCCAATCGGAGTTACGGATCTTCGGATATAAAAGAAATGGTGAAGGGGTAGAATCAGGCAACGCAGAAACAGAGAGAGACCGAGAAATAGATCCAATCTCGGAGAGGCTCTCGCCCCTCCCAAGCCATGGGAGCCAAGGACCAGAGGAGAAACCCTTCTCCCATCTAGGGAGAAGGTCAAGGAAGAAGGAGAAGAAGAAGGGGGGGCTCTCTTCCCCTTGCTTCTGGTGGCGCCGAAACACCGCCGGGGGGCATCATCATCACCGCGATCTTCACCAACACCTCCGCCATCTTCACCAACATCTCCATCACCTTCCCCCCTCTATCTACAGCGGTCCACTCTCCCGCAACCCGTTGTACCCTCTACTTGAACATGGTGCTTTATGCTTCATATTATTATCCAATGATATGTTGCCATCCTATGATGTCTGAGTAGATTTTCGTTGTCCTATTGGTGGTTGATGAATTGTTATGATTGATTTAATTTGCTTGTGGTTATGTTGCTGTTCTTTGGTGCCCATCATATGAGCGTGCGCGTGGATCACACCATAGGGTTAGTTGTATGTTGATAGGACTATGTATTGGAGGGCAAGAGTGACAGAAGCTTCAACCTAGCATAGAAATTGATGCATACGGGATTGAAGGGGGGCCAATATATCTTAATGCTATGGTTGGGTTTTACCTTAATGAACGTTAGTAGTTGCGGATGCTTGCTAATAGTTCCAATCATAATTGCATAAAATTCCAAGTCAGGGATGACATGCTAGCAGTGGCCTCTCCCACATAAAACTTGTTATCGGTCTAGTAAAGTAGTCAATTGCTTAGGGACAATTCCGCAACTCCTACCACCACTTTTCCACACTCGCTATATTTACTTTATTGTTTATTTATCTAAACAGCCCCTATTTTCTATTTACGCGTTCTTTACTATCTTTCAAACCTATCCAACAACACGTACAAAGTACTTCTAGTTTCATACTTGTTTTAGGTAAAGCAAACGTCAAGCGTGCATAGAGTCGTATCAATGGCAGATAGGACTTGAGAGAGTATTTGTTCTACCTTTAGCTCCTCGTTGGGTTCGACACTCTTACTTATAGAAAGAGGCTACAACTATCCCGTATACTTGCGTGTCATCAAGACCTTTTTCTGGCGCCGTTGCCGGGGAGTCATAGCATGGGGTGAATATTCTCGTGTGTGCTTGTTTGCTTTATCACTAAGTAATTTTTATTTGCTGTTTTTAGTTGTTCTCTATCTTTAGTTATGGATATTAAACGCGAAATACCAAAAAAATTATGTGTACTTGCTGCTCGTGGAGATGGGGAACCTCCTAAAACCCTCAATGATCATTATGTGAAAAATATTATGTACTACTTTGATAATCCTGAGAAAACCCTATTCAACTTTATAATGGGAGTAACGTTGGATCAACGTGAATACTTTAGGGATTATCGCTTGACACAAAAAGGGAAACTATTATGGGATCAAATTAATATGTTGCGTTGGTATGCTCGGGATCTATTATTGAGATATGATTATACTTGTTGCTCTAGGATGAAGGCTCCACACCTTCCCTTTTCATGAAAATTTAATGATAATGAAACCTTAGCTTCTTATGCTAATGGTATATATGTACTATGATGTTGAACGAATTGAAGAATCTGTTGCTTTTAAGGCTTCTTATGAAATTGAATCTTTGTTTGAAAAGTATGAAGCTTTAGATGATGATGTTTATAGGCCAAAAATATTTGCTATATTGAAATATTGCTATGACAATTATGAATACAATTACAATATTGATGCATTTATTGAGAAAGTCCCCGCTGTTCAAGAAGAGACTAATATTTTGCAGGAAGCTATGAAAGAAGAAATTGATGAAACTGTGAGCTCATTAGATGAAAAAGATGATGAGGAGAGCGAAGAACAAAAGGAGGAAGAGCGGATTGATCACCCGTGCCCACCTTCTAATGAGAGTAACTCTTCAACTCATACATTGTTTAATTCTCCTTTGTGCTTACCGAAGGATGATTGCCGTGATGATTGCTATGATCCCGTTGATTCTCTTGAAATATCCCTTTTTGATGATGTTTGCTATGCTTGTGGCCAAGATGCCAATATGAATGATGCTTATGGAGATGAACTTGCTATAGTTCCTTATGTTAAACATGAAATTGTTGCTATTGCACCCACGCATGATAGTCCTATTATCTTTTTGAATTCTCCCAACTACACTATATCGGAGAAGTTTGTGCTTATTAAGGATTATATTGATGGGTTGCGTTTTACCGTTGCACATGATGATTTTGATAGATATAATATGCATGTGCTTGCTGCTCCTATTTGCAATTATTATGAGAGAGGAACTACATCTCCGCCTCTTTATGTTTCCAACACGATAGAATTGCAAGAAACTGCTTATACTATGCATTGGCCTTTACTTGGTGTGCATGAATTGTTCTTTTATGACATGCCGATGCATAGGAAGAGAATTAGACTTTGTCATTACATGATATATGTTACTTTGTGCTCACTACTAAATTACAAATCATTGTTAATTAAAATTGGCTTTGATATACCTTGGGATCCGGGTGGATTCATTACTTGAGCACTACATGCCTAGCTTAATGGCTTTAAAGAAAGCGCTGCCAGGGAGACAACCCGAAAGTTTTAGAGAGTCATTTATTTCTTTTGAGTGCTTTTATATAGTCTAAAAACAAAAACAATAAAGAGGGGAACCTAAAAACTTTTCAAAAAGAAAAGTGAAAGTGAGAAAGACAAGCATTGTTGAAGTGGGAGCTAGCCTTGAACTTTGTTCATGCTCACAGAAACTTTGTGAATCTTGATTACAGAAACTTTTCATAAAAAATAATTATCACCTTGTACAATTCCATTATATTATAAAAATAATGTGTCAAGGTTTTCCTTTAGGATGTTTACAATGCTTGTTAGTTCGTACGGTGTAGGACAGAAACTTTGTCTGTAGTGCGTGATTTTACAATTTTTAACTGGAAATTCAAATGGTTCTGATTCTTTTTGCACTGTCTTTATGTACAAATTATTTATTTTTCCTAATTTTGGTAGAATTTTTGAAGTACCAGAAGTATGGTGAATGTTCAGATTGCTACAGACTGTTCTATTTTTGATAGATTCTGTTTTTGATGCATAGTTTACTTGTTTTGATGAAACTATCAATTTACATTAGTGGATTAAGCCATGAAAAAGTTATGTTACAATAGACACAATGCAAAAACAAAATATGAATTGGTTTGCTACAGTACTTAGAGTGGTGATTTGCTTTATTATACTAACGGATCTTACCGAGTTTTCTGTTGAAGTTTTGTGTGGATGAAGTGTTTGATCGAGGATGACTCGATATGAGGAAAAGGAAGAGAGGCAAGAGATCAATCTTGGGGATGCCTGAGGCACCCCAAGTAAATATTCAAGGAGACTCAAGCGTTTAAGCTTGGGGATGCCCTAGAAGGCATCCCCTCTTTCTTCAACAAGTATCGGTATGTTTTTGTATTCATTTCGTTCATGCAATATGTGCAAGTCTTGGAGCGTCTTTTGCATTTAGTTTTCACTTTTCTTTTATGCACCATGCTGGTATGAGATACTCCTTGGTTGATTTATAGAATTCTCTTTGCACTTCACTTGTATCTTTTGAGTATGGCTTTATAGAATGCTTAATGTGCTTCACTTATATCATTTGAAGTTTGGATTGCCTGTTTCTCTTCACATAGACAACCGCCATTTGTAGAATGCTCTTTTGCGTCACTTATATTTGTTAGAGCATGGGCATATCTTTTGTAGAAAGAACTAAACTCTCTTGCTTCACTTATATCTATTTAGAGAGATGACAGAAATTGGTCATTCACATGGTTAGTCATAAAATCCTACATAAAACTTGTAGATCACTGAATATGATATGTTTGATTCCTTGCAATAGTTTTGCGATATAAAGATGATGATATTGGAGTCGTGCTAGTTGAGTAATTATGAAATTGAGAAATACTTGTGTTGAGGTTTGCAAGTCTCGTAGCATGCACGTATGGTTATCGTTGTGTGACAAATTTGAAGCATGGGGTGTTTCTTTGATTGTCTTCCTTATGAGTGGCAGTCGGGGATGAGCGATGGTCTTTTCCTACCAATCTATCCCTCTAGGGGCATGCGTAGTAGTACTTTGCTTCGAGGGCAAGTAGACGTTTGCAATAAGTATGTGAGTTCTTTATGACTAATGTGAGTCCATGGATATACGCACACTTACCCTTCCACTTTGCTAGCCTTTATTATGCCGCGCAACCTTCGCCGGTATCATGCACCCATTATTTACCTTCCTCAAAACAGCCACCATACCTACCTATTATGGCATTTCCATAGCCATTCGAGATATATTGCCATGCAACTTTTCACCGTTCCGTTTATTATGACACGCTCCATCATTGTCATATTGCTCTTTGCATGATCATGTAGTTGACATCGTATTTGTGGCAAGGACACCTTCATAATTTTTCATACATGTCACTCTTGATTCATTGCATATCCCGGTACACCGCCGGAGGCATTCATATAGAGTCATATCTTTGTTCCAGTATCGAGTTGTAATATTGAGTTGTAATTAAATAAAAGTGTGATGATCATCATTATTAGAGCATTGCCCCAGTGAGGAAAGGATGATGGAGACTATGATTTCCCCACAAGTCGGGATGAAACTCCGGCCTTTATGAAAAATAAAAGAGGCCAAAGAAGCCCAAATAAAAAAGGAGGCCAAAGAAGCCCACCAAAAAAATAAAAAAAATAAAAAAAAGAAAAAAAATGAGAGAAAAAGAGAGAAGGGTCAATGTTACTATCCTTTTACCACACTTGTGCTTCAGAGTAGCATCATGTTCTTCATATAGAGAGTCTCTTGAGTTATCACTTTCATATACTGGTGTGAATTTTCATTATAGAACTTGGCTTGTATATTCCGATGATGGGCTTCCTCAAATGTCCGAGGTCTTCATGAGCAAGCAAGTTGGATGCACACCCACTTAGTTTTCAGTTTGAGCTTTCATACACTTATAGCTCTAGTGCATCCGTTGCATGGCAATCCCTACGCACTCACATTGATATCTATTAATGGGCATCTCCATAGCCCGTTGATACGCCTAGTTGATGTGAGACTATCTTCTCCCTTTTTGTCTTCACAACCACCACCATATACCACATATAATGCTATGTCCATGGCTTGCGCTCATGTATTGCGTAAGAGTTAAAAAAGCTGAAGCGCGTTAAAAAGTATGAACCAATTGCTCGGCTCGTCATCGAGGTTGTGCATGATGGAAGCATTTTGTGTGACAAAAATGAAGCATGGCCAAACTATATGATTTTGTAGGGATAAGCTTTCTTCGGCTATGTTATTTGATAAGACATAATTGCTTAGTTGGTATGCTTGAAGTATTATTGTTTTTATGTCAAATGATAGACTATTGCTTTGAATCATTCGTGTCTTAATATTCATGCCATGATTAGACATATGATCAAGATTATGCTAGGTAGCATTCCACATCAAAAATTATCTTTTTTTATCATTTACCTACTCGAGGACGAGCAGGAATTAAGCTTGGGGGATGCTGATACGTCTCCGTCGTATCTATAATTTTTTATCGTTCCATGCCAATATTCTACAACTTTCATATACTTTTGGCAACTTTTTATACTATTTTTTGGGACTAACATATTGATCCAGTGCCCAGTGCTAGTTCCTGTCTGTTGCATGTTTTATGTTTCGCAGGAAACCCATATCAAACGAAATCCAAACGGGATAAAAATGGATGGAGAATTATTTTAGAATATTTGTGATTTTTGGGAAGTACAATCAACGCGAGACGTGTCCGAGGGGGGCAGGAGATAGGGGGCGCGCCCTGGACTCTCCTGGCCCCCCCTAAGGCAGTTGACGCTCTTCTTTTGTCACAAAAAAGCTAATTTTATGAGAAAGATCTGGGCGAAAGATTCACCCCAATCGGAGTTACGGATCTCCGGATATAAAAGAAACGGTGAAGGGGCAGAATCAGGGAACGCAGAAACAGAGAGAGACAGAGAGATAGATCCAATCTCAGAGGGGCTCTCGCCCCTCCCAAGCCATGGGAGCCAAGGACCAGAGGGGAAACCCTTCTCCCATATAGGGAGAAGGTCAAGGAATAAGAAGAAGGGGGGCTCACTCCCCCTTGCTTCCGGTGGCGCCGGAACGCCGTCGGGGGCCATCATCATCACCGCAATCTTCACCAACACCTCCGCCATCTTCACCAACATCTCCATCACCTTCCCCCTTTATCTACAGCGGTCCACTCTCCCACAACCCGCTGTACCCTCTACTTGAACATGGTGCTTTATGCTTCATATTATTATCCAATGATGTGTTGCCATCCTATGATGTCTGAGTAGATTTTCGTTGTCCTATTGGTGGTTGATGAATTGCTATGATTGATTTAATTTGCTTGTGGTTATGTTGATGTCCTTTGGTGCCCATCATATGAGCGCGCGCGTGGATCACATCATAGGGTTAGTTGTATGTTGATAGGACTATGTATTAGAGGGCAAGAGTGACAGACGCTTCAACCTAGCATAGAAATTGATGCATACAGGATTGAAGGGGGACCAATATATCTTAATGCTATGGTTGGGTTTTACATTAATGAACGTTAGTAGTTGCGGATGCTTGCTAATAGTTTTAATCATAAGTGCATAGAATTCCAAGTCAGGGATGACATGCTAGCAGTGGCCTCTCCCACGTAAAACTTGTTATCGGTCTAGTAAAGTAGTCAATTGCTTAGGGACAATTCCGCAACTCCTACCACCACTTTTACACACTCGCTATATTTACTTTATTGTTTATTTATCTAAACAGCCCCTATTTTCTATTTACGCGTTCTTTACTACCTTGCAAACCTATCCAACAACACCTACAAAGTACTTCTAGGTTCATACTTGTTTTAGGTAAAGCGAACGTCAAGCGTGCATAGAGTCGTATCAGTGGCAGATAGGGCTTGAGAGAGTATTTGTTCGACCTTTAGCTCCTCGATGGGTTCGACACTATTACTTATCAAAAGAGGCTACAACTATCCCGTATACTTGCGGGTCATCAGACTCCGACCACGAGGCCGGCCCGTCCAGGTATACCATGCACCTCACCTTGTTTGGCAACATCCAGGGCATGGGCTTTGACAAGGACGAGTTGAGCATGAGAGAGTACAGTGCCTTGTGTCCCCTGTGGGCTAGTCTGCGTCCCATTGCCTACTCTTCCTCGCCAACGACCGCACCTTCATTTCCCGGGGCTCACAGATGCCAGACATGGACACGGAAAGGAACTCGGACTTGGAGAACGTACGTCGGCGAAGATTTAGGCTAGTTTTACGTTGCATGTAATTGTATGGATTTTCAACATTTAATAATAATGTACACGGTTGTGGAAGCAGACATTTGAGGGTCTATGTTTCATGCATCAGAGTCAAACACTAGACAATAGGGTCACTTTGATGCCAGCTAACCGCCTATTTGAGGCTTTAGCGATTTGTATTCCTATTTACTTTGATGTTTATATAACACTAGGCAATAGTGATTTTTTTTTGTTTGCCAGTGAAATCAGATGATGTTTCTTCACGAAGAGGGTATTGTTTCTTCATAACACACGCTAAATATCAGATTGTCTTCATCGTATAGCTAATCCTTCTACCCTCTGCATTAGGCGAAGGCATAAGCCTAGGTTCAGAATATATTATTATATGTTGGACAGTTTAGTATTTACCATCTTCCTAGATTCTTCTATTACTGTTGACTGTATAATCATTTCTTAATCAGAATTAAGAAATCTTTCCGACCAAAATAATTAAGCATGTACTCCCTCAGTGGAGTATGAAGTACTCCAGACTAGCGATTTTTACATTTAAATAAAAGAAAACAATATGAAATTTTCATGTAACTGTTACCGTGTAACTAATCTTCATTTCTAACAAAATACGTATGATCCTTCCTTTCAAAATCTAAGGAGAAATTTTCAGCTAGGGAAAACGTAACTGTAATTTTACATGATACAAAAGGAAATTATCGTGTGCCAAGTATATACATGTTTAGCATTTTGTACATCGAATTGCGCACACACATAATTGTTTCCGGTAACTGTTCTATGTAAGGGATATATGAGGTCACCGAGGAGATCCTTACTGCAATCCCATGCCTCAACGCCCAATGGTCCTATAATTTAGGATGTCAGGTAGCATAAGTAGTACCCTATTAGTTGTTCACTGCAAAACATTCATGCTGGGATGATGCAATCTTGTACTTAATTTAGGATTTCTAGACTGCAATAAAACAAACTGATGAAGTTCGCTGTGAATAGGAATGTGCTACCCTCTACGACGGTGATGTAAGGGAGAAGTGGTAACACAAATGAGTTGTTAGGAGCGTTCTAGAATTTGCTACTCCCATTGCAACGCACGGGCATGTTTCCTAGTCGTTGCATAAAAACCTAAACATCGAGCAAAGGAAGGCCTACGACGATATCCTAGCCACGGTTGACCGCCAAAGAGGAGGTATATTCTTTGTCGATGGGCCGGGAGGCACAGGAAAAACTTTTCTTTATAAGACACTCTTGGCCACAATACGCGGACAAGGCAAGATTGCCGTGGCGACGGCCACTTCCGGTGTTGCTGCTTCCATAATGCCTGGAGGGAGGACTGCACACTCGAGGTTCAAGATTCCACTAAAAATAGATGATGGAGCTATTTGTAGCTTCACAAAACAGAGTGGGACAGCAAAGCTACGCCAAGCAGCATCACCAATAATCTGGGATGAAGCATCTATGACAAAGAGACAGACGGTGGAGGCGCTAGACAAAAGCATGCGGGACATAATGGATAGACCAGATCTTCCATTTGTTGGAAAAACGATCGTATTTGGGGGAGATTTCAGACAAGTGCTACCTGTTGTCCGAAAGGGAACAAGAACCCAGATAGTAGATGCATCACTACGCAGGTCGGAGCTCTAGAACTGCATGCGTCAATTGAAGCTTGTGCGCAACATGAGGGCTCAAAACGACCCATGGTTCGCAGAATACCTACTACGCATTGGAAACGGAACCGAGGAGACAAATGATGATGGTGAAATACTTCTACCTACAAGTATATGTGTGCCAAATAAGACGGATGATACCGGCCTGGATAGACTTATTGACAGTATCTATCAAACGGGAAATGCTTACCTAAAAGATCCAAAGTACATCACGTCAAGAGCAATTTTATCCACAAGGAATGACTGCGTAGACAAGATCAACCTAAAAATGATTGATTGCTTCCAGGGGGAGGAGATGGTGTACCACAGCTTCGATTCTGTAGAAGACGACCCACATAACTACTATCCACCAGAATTCTTAAACACCCTAACCCCAAATGGACTGCCTCCATATATGCTGAAGCTCAAAAAAAATTGTCCAATCATACTACTTAGGAACATCGACCCTGCTAATGGGCTCTGCAACGGCACCAGACTGGTCGTACGTGGATTTCAGAAAAATGCAATTGATGCAGAGATTGTGGTAGGGCAGTACTCTGGAATGCGAGTTTTCTTGCCTCGGATACCATTATGCCCATCTGACGACGACATGTTCCCGTTCAGTTTCAAGAGAAAACAGTTTCCAGTCAGACTCAGTTTTGCAATGACAATAAACAAATCACAAGGCCAGACAATACCAACTATCGGTGTCTACCTGCATGAACCTGTTTTCTCACATAGTCAACTATATGTCGCGCTTTCTAGAGCAACCGCGACATCAAACATAAAGGTACTAACAGGTACACATGATGTGAACAAGGAGACAAACAAGAAGAAAAATAAAGGCGACACGTGCACAAAGGAGAAGAAGAAAAGGAAGAATAAGATCACTACAAGCGATACATACACAAAGAATATTGTCTACACAGAAGTCTTGACTAAATAGGTAATGCAATATTTCAATTTTGTGTTTATAAATTCAGTTTGAACTTAGTACGTACATTCATGACCAACTTAATAATTTATATTACACATTGAATCTCTAATTTTCTAACCTTAATATTACTTCTTGCATTCTTCAGAACAATCAAGCTGTCAACTTCGGAGTTAAAATTCAGAACTACTTGATCGTCTTGAAGGAGGATGTCTTCATGTTCTAAACCACTAGCTCATTCATGGATATTTCTTTATATAATATGTCCAATAACTCATTAATTTTTATTTAAATATTTGATCACTTTGATTATCTCTATTATGGTTGTACAATCTATATATGCAAATTTACCAACGATGAGTAGCTAAGGTGAAATTGAGACTTACCAGTCAAAGTAGAGACATATTTCTCGCCTTGGAGCTGATGTTGTTGCACTGATTTTTCTAAACATCGCTTTATCTAAGTCCAAGAAACCTGAAAAATATCTGATACATTGTAAGAAAATACATATCAATTTCACAACTACTGGTGTACATATTAATAGTGTAGCGTTGCATATTTTTGAAGAAATTGTGATGCTCTGTTTCGTCAGGATTAAGGTGCTTGAACATGTAAGCAGTGTACTAGCGGCCAATAGAGAATTTTCTCATGGTGACTACGTGCTATCAATTGTGCCATACACATTATTTAGTAACTAATCAAAAAGTGTCAAAAGCTAACTACCAAAGCAAATGTGAATCTGCTAACTGTGCTACTACTGCCACAACTAACCAAGGTTGGGGCATAAGGAAGGAGCAGCTCCTCCACCAACCGCATACAGGGGGTGACGAGGTGGGACTGAAGGAGATTGGGAGATCCGGAGAGGTTCTAAAACGCTAAACCAGATCAAATATATAATTAATTAATCTCCATTGCAATCAAAATGAGGAAGAAAAGAGAGAAGAAGGGAAATGACACGCATTACCTTTGCAATATTGGAGGCGACGTCACGGAAGCAGGCGGAGGCGGAGAATGAAGAGGCAAGCGGCGGCTGTCGGAACGCTCGCCGGGATGGCAGCAAGGTGGCGGCGCACATGCGAGGTCGGCCAGGAGGACGAGCTATGCAAAGATCTGGAAGGAGGAAGCCGGCGCTATTCTCCATCGAGAAACGAATGCTGCAGCACCACACCCCAGCGGCGGCGAGCCCCGGCGTCGGACGGCGGCGGCGGCGGAATAGCCCTAGGCGAGTCTGCTGCGGCCGGTGTTGTGGAAGCGAGGAGGGTAGTTTTTTTTTTAGGCAAAAGTGAGGAGGGTAGTGCAAGAGGAAGTGCTCGTGGGCTGGAATGGCCAGATGGATTCAGTTCGGCCTTTTCATTTTCTCCACTCACACCGGGCAGACCAAAGTGGGCCAAGCAAATGTATATATCGCATCGAGCCATTTGTTTTCTTCTTTTTCCAAAAAGAAGTAATTCCCCGGACGCGGATATTTGGCTCTGGGAGCATATTCTCTGTAATGAACAGGAAAATCAAAATAAATATTAAATAAATTTTAAAAATTCTAAATTTTTACTACATGTTCATATTAGTGTAGCAAGCGTGCTTGACAATTTTCATGCCATATGGGATAATAGTGCCTCGTCGGTGAAAAAAAAATTAAGTGTAACACTTGGCGTTCGATTTTTTTCCCCACAAGTTAACATGCTTAAGTTTTTCCCCAGTAAGTTTGTATGTACCATTTGGGTGCGACAATGAACATATCTATCTTTTTTCATATTTTTGCATATTTGTAAATTTATTTTTGGCACGCAAGAGCATGTGCTAACTAGAGCCAAAATGAATTCCCGGAATTCCCCCAGCTACTTATCATCATCGAATGAAAGTGTAGAGCTGAAAAACATCCTAACGAACGATGTTAGGGAGACTTTTACTGAAAAGTGATACTCAAGGAAACATGTTCAGTGAAGTTAGTCAAAATTGAATATAACAAGTGTTGAAATGGACCGAATACTAGTCCAATAATATTATTTAAGAGGAAAGAATCTTGGTATAGATATAGATATAGATGTCAAATAATATAATAAAAAACTACATTCAAATACAAATCCAACAAAAAATATTTTAGTTGACATACATTAAATTTTGCTAGTCCAATATATGGTCAAATCTTGACCCAAAATACGATGGACTAATAAACTCAGACCGAGGTAGTACCACTAAGGCGACTTAGGGTATCTCCAAAGCAAACCGTCAATCCCCCTGCAACGTCCCAACCGTGTTGTCCAGATGTGTTTTGCCATTCAACACGGCTTTGTATCCATCCGCTAGCTCGGAAGTTCCTTTTCCCGCAAACCGAAAATAAACTAGGGAGGCTTTGCGGGAGTCCGGACAGTAAACATGTAGGACTCCGACACCCTCGGCCTACCAGAAACACTTCCGAACCCCGTGCCTTCATCCTTCCATATTTCTCTGCATTCGTTTTCTCTCTTGCCAACGCCGCTATTCCACCACCCAGCCGCCCCCGTCACACCGTTCCTGGAACTCCGCGGCCCCGTCACCTACACCGCTACAACCGGGCTTCACGCCACTTGTCCTACGCCGCCGGTCCACGCCTCTTCTCCATTCGCCTCATAGGTACCATCCGCCCCTACGGTAGTCACCAGGCCCAGCAAGTGTTCGGCGAATTTCATGTGCTAAATTTTTATCCCTTCTTCTTTGAAGCAATGGATTCAGATATGGAGTACATATACAAGCACTATGTCGATCGTCTGACGAGAAAGGGACTACATGGATAAGATGATGATGATGTAGGCGGTCCTTGCACGCGCGGAACATGCGAAAGAGCACTAAATTTCAAGGGATTGATCAGGGGTCATCGAGTGCTCAATTGCAACAGGGTGCGCGACCATTTGACGTTGATGGAGGACTATGTTGTTGGGAAACATAGCATGTAATTTCAAAAAAAATCCTACGCTCACGCAAGATCTATCTAGGAGATGCATAGCAACGAGAGTGGGAGAGTGTTGATGTCTACTACGCAACTTTATTCTTGTAGACATGTGTTGGGCCTCCAAGTGCAGAGTTTTGTAGGACAGTATCAAATTTCCCTCAAGTGGATGACCTAAGGTTTATCAATCCCTGAGAGGTGTAGGATGAAGATGGTCTCTCTCAAACACCCTGCAACCAAATACAAGAAATTTCTTGTGTCCCCAACACACCTAATACAACGGCAAATTGTATAGGTGCACTAGTTCAGCAAAGAGATGGTGATAAAAGTGTAATATGGATGGTAGAAATATATTTTTATAATCTAAATAAATAAAAACAACAAGGTAACAAATAGTAAACAGGCACAAAAACGGTGTTGCTATGCTTTAAAAATGAGGCCTAGGGTCCGTACTTTCACTAGTGCAACCTCTCAACAATGCTAACATAGTTGGATCATATGATTATCCCTCAAAGTGCAATAAAGAATCACTCCCGAGTTTCTATTAGTGGAGAACAAAAGATAGGAATTGTTTGTAGGGCACGAAACCAACTCAAAGCTATTCTTTCCGTTCGATCTATTCAAGAGTTCGTACTAAAATAACATAAAGCTATTTTTTCCGTTCGATCTATCCTAGAGTTCGTACTAGAATAACACCAAAGCAAGTTCATATTCATAATACTTAATCCACACAAAGAACTATAAAGAGACCCCAAAGTTTCCGTCGGAGAAAAACGCGCATCAACCGCTATGCATAGATTACCCCAATATCACCCCGGGAATCCGCGAGTTGAATGACTTAACACATATCAAGTGAATCAATAAGATACCTCATTGTCACCTCAAGTATTCATATTGCAAGACATATATCATGTGTTCTCATCTCTGAATATTCAATCCGACAAGACAAAACTTTGAAGGGTAAAGATTCAATTCATCATAACAAGAGTATAGAGGGGAGAAACATCATATGATCCGACTATATTAACAAAGCCCATGACATAGATCACGAGAGAGAGATCAAACACATAGTTACTGGTACAAACCCTCAGCCCTGAGGGTGGACTACTCCCTCCTCATCATGGTGGCCGTTGGGATGATGAAGATGGCCACCGGAGATGATTCCCCCCTCCGGCAGGGTGCTGGAACGGGGTCTAGATTGGCTTTCGCGGATACAGAGACCTTGCGGTGGCGGAACTTCTGATCTAGGGCTACCCCCAAGGGTTTTGGAATATTTGGGAATTTATAGTGCAAAGAAGGGGTACGGGAGGCCAACGAGGTGGGCACAACCCACCTGGGCGCGCCAGGGGGCCCTAGCGTGCCCTGGTGGGTTGTGCCCCCCTCGGGGCACCCTCCAGGTGCTCTCAGGCCCATTGGGTTCCTTCTGGTCCATAAAAAATCTCCAAAAAGTTACGCGGTGTTTGGACTCTGTTTGATATTGATTTCCTACGATGTAAAAAACAAGCAAAAAAATAGCAACTGGCACTGAGCACTGGGTCAATAGGTTAGTCCCAAAAAATGGTATAAAGTTGCCATAAAATGATTGTAAAACATCCAGGAATGATAATATAATGGCATGAATACGTCATAAATTATAGATACGTTGGAGACGTATCAGCATCCCCAAGCTTAATTCCTACTCGTCCTCGAGTAGGTAAATGATAAAAGAAATAATTTATGAAGTGTGAATGCTAGCAAAGTGCATAAGTTTGATCAATAATAATTTAAATCACTTTTCCTAGAATCATAACAACAATTCTTTCTTATAAAACTTTTCATGTTATAGTAGCAACCAATTCACATGTTAAGGTCCAAACAATGAATTCTCTTGAAACTCAACAAACTATATTCTCAGTCACCAAGAAATTGCAATTCAAATTATTTAACAGAGTCTAAGTAAGAGCTCCATATACTCAACCATCATATAGTCTTCTATGATTGCTAACACTCACCGCATACACATGAGCAAAACGTTTCAACTGGACACATAGAAAGATAGGGGCTTATAATTTTGCCTCCCAACGTATTCACCTTTGGGTGATGTCAACAATAATAACTCATGCTACCCATATTCAACTGGATATGTGTACCTAGATCTTTCCTCACCACATGATGATTGCCAAAGGAGGAAAATAAAAAGGAATAGAAAGAAAAACTTTTGACTCTTTGAATAAAAGTAAATACTGAAAAGTAAAAGATAGGGCCTTCGCAGAGAGAAGCAGAGGTTGCCATGCGCTTATTTGTTTGTATGCTCAACCCCTTAGTGCAAAAGAACGTCACGTTATATTGCCCCTTATGATAGCAACCTTTATTATGCAGTCTGTCGCTTTTATTCTTTGCCATCACAAGTACATACAACGGTCAGTTTTCTCTTACACTAAATGATCTCACATTATTAGAAGCAATTTTTATTACCTTATTGCACCGATGACAACTTACTTGAAGGATCTTGCGCAACCCTTAGGTAGGTATGGTGGACTCTTGAAAATAAGATTTGGGTTTAAGGGTTTTTGGATGCACAAGTAGTATCTCTACTTGGTGCAGAGTTTTTGGCTACCAAAGATGGGGGGGGGGGCAAACACCACATGTTGAAGGATCTATGACAATATAACTTCTATGTGAATATGAACAAACATAAATCATTAAGTTGTCTTCCTTGTCCAACGTCAACAATTTTGGCATATAATATTTTGATGGGGGCTCACAATCACAAAAGATTGCCAAGATAGTATATTTGCATGTGAAAGTTCTCTTTCTTATACTAATTATTCGTGAATTGCTTGTATGACCAATATTGTGATTGTCAAGCTTCAAAAGCTTTCACTTCCTAAACCCAATGTGAAGCTACCACTAGGCATGATATGAACATACAATTTCTTCATGATATTTATTTCATTCAACAATTTACTCAAAGGGTATAAGTGAAGCACAAGAGTAAATGACAAACTACTCCAAAAAGATATAAGTGAAGATCAAGCGAGTAGTCATGTAAATGGGTAGCTATTTGAGGACTCTCTTTTATTTAAAAACTTTAAGATCTAAGTATTTTGTTAAAATAGCAAGCAAAACAAAAAAATGACATTCCAAGAATAGCACAACTCATGTGAAGAAGCAAAAATTTAGGCTCAACCGATACTAACCGATAATTGTTGAAGAAGAAAGGTGGGATGCCTACCTGGACATCCCCAAGCTTAGATGCTTGAGACTTCTTGAAATATTATCTTGGGGTGCCTTGGGCATCCCCAAGTTTGAGCTTTTGTGTCTCCTTAATTCTTCTCATATCACGGTTTTCCCAAATCTCAAAAGCTTCATCCATACAAAACTCAACAAGAACTCGTGAGATAAGTTAGTATAAACCAATGCAAAAATCTTATTACTCTCTACTGTAGCAAATTAATAAAATTATTATTAAACATTGCATACTAAACCTCTGCATATATAATAGTCCTATCCTCAAATAGAATCATTAAACAAGCAAACATATGCAAACATAACAACAATCTGCCAAAACAGTACAGTCTGTAAAGAATGCAAGATTCATCATACTTCCATAACTCCAAAAATTATGAGAAAAATATTAAACTGTAGAAAATTTATCATATATTATTTTTAAAAAGTTTTAACAATTTATCATATTCTGAATTTTCTAGGGAATTTTTGCAACATCGATAAACTTTCTGTTTTCAAACAGCAACAAGTATACGTGCAAAATAAGCATGGCAAAGGCTGTCATTGCCACTTTTATTGAAATAAAAGATGCAAAACATTATTCTAAATAACATCAAGCAAATACTAGCAAAATAAATTGACGCTCCAAGCAAAACACATATCATGTGACAAATGAACACATAGCTCCAAGTGAGGTTACCTTTAATGTTGGAGACGAAAGAGGGGATGCCATCCGGGGCATCCCCAAGCTTAGTTGCTTGTATCTTCCTTGAATATTACCTTGGGGGTGCATTAGGAATCCCCAAGCTTAAGGTTTTGTCACTCCTTATTCTCCTCATATCGACATCTCACCCAAAACTTGAAAACTTCAATCACACAAAACTTAACGGAACTTTGTGAGGTAAGTTAGTATGATAAAGAGCAAACCATTTCACTTTGGTACTGTCAAAGACAAGATTCATAATTGTTTCCACACAATGCATACTGTATGATATCATTTCCACAATTTATATTGAGCAATATAAGCCATAGAAATAGGGAAACAAGCAAACTATGCATTGAAAACAGAATCTGCCAAAAACAGAACAGTCTGTAGTAATCTGTACTCAAACCATACTTCCACTACTCCAACAGTTATGAAAAAATGGAACACGTGATAAATTTGTATATTAATCTTTTGCAAAAATAATCAACTCAAAAGCACCCTTCTGTTAAAAATGAGAGCTATTTCCGTGAGCGCAAGAGTTTCTGTTTTTCAGCAAGATCAAATTAACTATCGCCCAACATGATCCCAAAGGCTTTGCTTGGCACTTTATTGAAACAAAAGAAATAAAACATGATTACTACAGTAGCCTAGTAATGTTAACACACAAAAATAGTAGATAAAGGTGTTGGGTTGTCTCCCAACAAGTGCTTTTCTTTAATGCCTTTTAAGCTAGGCATGATGATTTCAATTATCCTCGCATAAAAGATATGAATTGAAACATAACAAGAGCATCATGAAGCATATGACTAGCATATTTAGGTCTAACCCACTTCCTATGCATAGGGGTTTTGTGAGAAAACAACTTATGGGAACAAGAATCATCTAGCATAGGAAGGCAAAACAAGTGTAACTTCAAAACAATAACCACATAGAGAACAAACTTGATATTATTGAGATATGTATGAGCATAAGTTCCTCTCTCATAATGATTTTCATAAGCATCATGAATGGATTCAACAATGTGACTATCACACACAACACTCTTTTCATGATGCACAAGCATAGAAGATTTATTACTCTTTATGGCATACATGTCATCATAATAATCATCATAGATAGCAACTTTATTGTCATAGTCAATTGAAACCTCTTCCAAAATAGTGGATGTATCACTAAATAAATTCATGACCTCTCATAATACACTTTCATCAATATTGTAATAAGATTCAACACCCTCCAAAATAGTGGGATCACTACTACCTAGAGTTGACACTCTTCCAAACCCACTTTCATCATTGTAATCATCATAAATAGGAGGCATGCTATCATCATAATAAATTTTATTATTGAAAGTAGAAGGAATCAAAGGGTCATATTAATTATGCAAAGCATCTCTAAGCTTGGGACAAGCATTATTTTTAGCAAATAAATCTTCAAACATTTCATACTCATCAAACATAGCATCCCCAAGCTTGTGGTTTTGCATATCATCATAATTTTTCTTATCAATAGCATGAATGGCACCAATAGTATAACAAACATTATTATCATATTCTTCCAAGCAAGTGCCAAAAAGATTTTCAAGATCATAAAAGACATCATTGTCTTCCCAAGCATAATCATTACAACAAGTATTAGGCATCACAAAATCATACTCAGTATCATCATCCTCCATCAACATATTTGATTCACTTTCATGAGGCACAATGATGATAGGAGCAATATTACTTGGGAGAGTTACCTTTTTACGTCTACTTTTTCTTCTTCACCACCTCATGTCTGGGTTTAATCAATTTTTCTGAGCACCTTGTTGAAGCTTGGATAGGAAGATCCTCCTCGTTACATCATTCATCATAAGAAACACTAGGAGGGTATTGGGAAATATTTTCCCTTTCATTAATACTCTCTTAATATTCTATTTGTTTTATTTTCTTTATATAGTTGGCAATATAAGGATTCTCAAAGCAATTTACCGCACAAAACATATAAATTTCCTCTAGATCAAAATCAAGAATTCCCTCAAGGGCAAATTGTGGAATATCCTTAGTTATACGTTTCATTTCTTCATAGCCCAGAAGTAAACTAACTTCATTGTGATGCGCAAGGGAAATCAAGTCATCACAATTTTTGGACACGATTCGATCATGAAACAATTTGCATTGGGTATTTAAATGACCACGTTCATTGCAAAGTTCACAAGAATGGCTAAGAAAATATAAATTTTCAGCACAAACATCTAGCTCTCTTACAACCATTTAGTTTCTAAATACTTATGCCTGTTGCAAAATATATCTTCCCTTTTTGGTGTGTGTGTGCACTCCCAATTTACTCCGCAAAAATTGGCATTCTTATAGGAGACATCATTATCATGGCTAGTGCACTCATCATTAGCATTTTGGATATTCAAAGAATTCATACTAACAACATTGCAATCATGCTCATCATTCATGCCAATCATTTTATTAAGTTCTTCTTCTATCAATTGAGCACAATTTTCCGAACCATCATTTTCAAGAAAGATATTATAAAGATGATCAATAAAATGATGCAACCTCAATTCCTTTTTTTTATGTAGTTTTCTTTTATAAACCAAACTAGTGATAAAACAAGAAACTAAAAGATTTGATTGCAAGATCTAAAGATATACCTTCAAGCACTCACCTCCCCGTCAACGGCGCCAGAAAAGAGCTTCGTTGCCGGAGTGTGAGTGTCGGTTTCCTTACCTCCCTGGCAACGGCGCCAGAAAAGAGCTTAGTTGCCGGAGTGTGAGTGCCGGTTTCCTTACCTCCCCGGCAATAGCGCCAGAAAAGAGCTTGATGTCTACTATGCAACTTTATTCTTGTAGACACGTGTTGGGCCTCCAAGCACGGACAATAGCAATTTTCCCTCAAGTGGATGACCTAAGGTTTATCAATCTGTGAGAGGTGTAGGATGAATATGGTCTCTCTCTCGAACGACCCTGCAACCAAATACAAGAAACCTCTTGTGTCCCGAACACACCCAATACAATAGCAAATTGTATAGGTGCACTACTTCGGCGAAGAGATGGTGATAGAAGTGTAATATGGATGGTAGAAATATATTTTTATAATCTAAATAAATAAAAACAGCAAGGTAGCAAATAGTAAACGGGCACAAAAACAGTGTTGCAATGCTTTAAAAATGAGGCCTAGGGTCCGTACTTTCGCTAGTGCAACCTCTCAACAATGCTAACATAATTGGATCATATGATTATCCCTCAAAGTGCAATAAAGAATCACTCTCGAGTTCCTCTTAGCGGAGAACAAACGATAGGAATTGTTTTTAGGGCACGAAACCAACTCAAAGCTATTCTTTCCGTTCGATCTATTCAAGACTTTGTACTAAAATAACACAAAGCTATTTTTTCCGTTCGATCTATCCTAGACTTCGTACTAGAATAACACCAAAGCAAATTCATATTCATAATACTCAATCCACACAAATAACTATAAAGAGACCCCAAAGTTTTCGTCGGAGAAAAACGTGCATCAACCCCTATGCATAGATTACTCCAATATCACCGCGGGAATCCGCGAGTTGAATGCCATAACACATATCAAGTGAATCAATAAGATACCTCATTGTCACATCAAGTATTCATATTGCAAGACATATATCATGTGTTATCATCTCTTAATATTCAATCCGACAAGACAAAACTTTGAAGGGTAAAGATTCAATTCATCATAACAAGAGTATAGAGGGGAGAAACATCATATGATCTGACTATATTAACAAAGCTCATGATATTGATCACGAGAGAGAGAGAGAGATCAAACACATAGCTACTAGTACAAACCCTCAGCCCGGAGGGTGGACTACTCCCTCCTCATCGTGGTGGCCGCCGGGATGATGAAGATGGCCACCAGAGATGACCCCCCCCTCCGGCAGGGTGCCGAAATGGGGTCTAGATTGGTTTTCGCGGATACAGAGTCCTTGCGGCGACAGAACTTCTAGTCTAGGGCTACCCCCAAGGGTTTTGGGATATTTGGGAATTTATTGTGCAAAGAAGGGGTACGGGAGGCCATCGAGTTGGGCACACCCACCTGGGCGCGCCAGGGGGCCCTGGCGCGCCCTGGTAGGTTGTGCCCCCCTCGGGGCACCCCCCAAGTGCATCTCAGGCCCATTGGGTTCCTTCTGATCCATAAAAACTCTCCAAAAAGTTACGCGGTGTTTGGACTCCGTTTGATATTGATTTCCTGTGATGTAAAAAACAAGCAAAAAACAGCAACTGGCACTGGGCACTGGGTCAATAGGTTAGTCCCAAAAAATGATATAAAGTTGCTATAAAGTGATTGTAAAACATCCAATAATGATAATATAATGGCATGAATACTTCATAAATTGTAGATATGTTGGAGACATATCAAGTGTGTCCACATACCCTCGTAGACCGAAAGTGGAAGCGTTATCTTAACGTGGTTGATGTAGTCGAACGTCTTCTCGATTCAACCGATCAAGCACCGAACGTACGGCACCTCCAAGTTTTGCACATGTTCAACTCGATGACGTCCCTCGAACTCTTGATCCAGCAGATGGTCGAGGGAGCAGATGAGTTCCGTCAGCATGATGGCGTGGTGACGGTGATGGTGATGTGATCCGCGCAGGGCTTCGCCTAAGCACTACGACAATATGACCGGAGGAGTAAATAGTGGAGGGTGGCACCACACACGGCTAAGAACAATTGGTGTGCCTAGAGGTGCCTGCCGCCTCTGTATATAAAGGAGGGATAGGGGAGTAGGCCGACCTAGGGTGCACCAAGTGGGGAGGAGTCCCACTTGGACTCCTAGTGGGATTCGGCCCTTATTTTCCTTCTACCGGAGGGGGAAAGGGTGAAGGAGAGGGAGAGGGAGAAGGAAAGGGACGCGCCACCCCCTTCCCTAGTCCAATTCGACCTCCTCCCTTGTGGGGGGGGGGGGCACCAGCCCCTTGTGGGCTGGTTAGCGTCCCTCCTATGGCCCATATCTTCCACCGGGGGGTTCCGGTAACCCCTCCGGTACTCCGGTATGTACCCGATACACTCTGGAACCCTTCTGGTCTCCGAATACTACCTTCCAATATATCAATCTTTACCTCTCGACCATTTTGAGACTCCTCGTCATGTCCGCGGTCTCATCCGGGACTCCGAACAACCTTCGGTCACCAAAACATATAACTCATATAATACATATTGTCATCTAACGTTAAGCGTGCGGACCCTACGGGTTCAAGAACTATGTAGACATGACCGAGACACCTCTCCGGTCAGTAACCAATAGCGGAACCTGGATGCTCATATTGGTTCCCACATATTCTGTGAAGGTCTTTTTGGGTTGAACCATAATGTCAACATACGTTATTCCCTTTGTCATCGGTATGTTACTTGCCCGAGATTCAATCCTTGGTATCTCCATACCTAGTTCAATCTCGTTATCGGCAAGCCTCTTTACTCGTTCCATAATGTATCATCCCGTAACTAACTCATTAGTCACATTGCTTGCAAGGATTCATATGATGTGCATTACCGAGAGGGCCCAGAGATACCTCTCCGATACTCAGAATGACTAACAATAATCTCGATCTATGCCAACCGAAGAAACACCTTCGGAGATACCTATAGTGCATCTTTATAATCACTCAGTTACGTTGTGACATTTGATAGCACACAAGGCATTCCTCCGGTGTCCAGGAGTTGCATAATCTCATAGTCGGAGGAATAAAATTGAGCATCATTATGCTAAGTTAACAGATGGGTCTTATCCATCACATCATTCCACTAATGATGTGATCCCTCTCATCAAATGACAACTCATGTCCATGGCTAGGACTTAACCATGTTTGATCAACGAGCTAGTCTAGTAGAGGCATACTAGGGACACGATGTTTTGTCTATGTATTCACACATGTATCAAGTTTCCGGTTAATACAATTCCAGCATGAATAATAAAAATTTATCATGATATAAAGAAATATAAAAAAACAACTTTATTATTGCCTCTAGGGCATATTTCCTTTAGTCTCCCACTTGCACTAGAGTCAATAATCTAGTTCACATCGCCATGTGATTTAACACCAGTAGTTCACATCTGTATGTGATTAACACCCATAGTTCACATCGCCATGTGACCAACACCCAAAGGGTTTACTAGAGTCAATAATCTAGTTCACATCGCTATGTGATTAACACCCAAAGAGTACTAAGGTGTGATCATGTTTTGCTTGTGTGAGAAGTTTAGTCAATGGATCTGCCACATTCAGAGCCGTATGTATTTTGCAAATTTTCTATGTCTACAATGCTCTGCATGGAGCTACTCTAGCTAATTGCTCCCACTTTCAATATGTATCCAGATTGAGACTCGGAGTCATCTGGATTGGTGTAAAAGCTTGCATCGACGTAACTCTTTACGATGAACTCTTTATCACCTCCATAACCGAGAAATATTTCCTTAGTCCTCTTAGCTAACTAAGGATAACTTTGACCGATATCCAGTGATCCACTCCTCAATCACTATCGTACCCCCTTGCCAAACTCATGATAAGGTACACAATAGGTCTGGTACACAACATATCATACTTTATGGAACCTATGGCTGAGGCATAGGGAATGACTTTCATTCTCTTTCTATTTTCTATTGTGGTCGGGTTTTTAGTCTTACTCAACTTTACACCTTCCAACACAGGCAAGAACTCCTTCTTTGACTGTTACATTTTGAACTACTTCAAAATCTTGTCAAGCTTGTACTTGTTGAAAATCTTATAAAGCGTCTTGATCTATCTCTATAGATCTTGATGCCCAATATGTAAGCAGTTTCACCGAGGTTTTTATTTTAAAAAACTCCTTTCAAACACTCCTTTATGCTTTCTAGAAAATTCTACATCATTTCTGATCAACAATATGTCATTCACATATACTTATCAGAAAGGCTGAGCGCTCCCACTCACTTTCTTGTAAATACAGGCTTCACCGCAAGTCTGTATAAAACTATATGCTTTGATCAATTCATCAAAGCGTATATTCCAACTCCGAGATGCTTGCACCAGTCCATAGATGGATCGCTGGAGCTTGCACACTTTGTTAGCAACTTTAGGATCGACAAAACCTTCTGGTTGCATCATATACAACTCTACTTAGAGATATCCATTTAAGGAATGCAGTTTTGACATCCATTTGCCAGATTTCACAAATGTGGCAATTGCTAATATGATTCGGAGGGACTTAATCATCGCTACGATTGAGAAAGCCTTATCATAGTCAACCCCTTGAACTTGTCGAAAACCTTTCACGACAAGTCGTGCTTTGTAGATAGTAATATTACCATCAATGTCAGTCTTCTTCTTCAAGATCCATTTATTCTCTATGGATTGCCGATCATTGGGCAAATCCACAAAAGTCCACACCTCGTTCTCATACATGGATCTTATCTCAGATTTCAGGGCCTCAAGCCATTTATCAGAATCTGGGCTCATCATAGCTTCTTCATAGTTCGTAGGTTCGTCGTGGTCAAGTAACATGACCTCCAGAGCAGGATTACCGTACCACTCTAGTGCAAATCATACTCTGCTTAACCTACGAGGTACTGTAGCAACTTGATCTGAAGTTTTATGATATTTATCATTAGCTTCTTCTCCAATTGGTGTAGGCATCACGGGAACAGATTTCTCGGATGAGCTACCTTCCAAATTTGAGAGTAGGTACAATTACCTCATCAAGTTCTACTTTCCTCCCACTGACTTATTTCGAGAGAAACTCCTTCTCTAGAAATGTTCCGTTCTTAGCAACAAATATCTTGCCCTCGGACTTGTGGTAGAAGGTGTACCCAATTGTTTCCTTAGGGTATCCTATGAAGACGCACTTCTCTGATTTGGGTTCGAGCTTATCAGGTTGAAGCCTTTTGACATAAGCATCGCATCTCCAAACTTTAAGAAACGACAGCTTAGTTTTGTTGCCAAACCACAGTTCATACGGTGTCGTCTCAACGGACTTTGATGGTGCCATGTTTAACGTGAATGCAGTTGTCTCTAATGCATAACCCCAAAACGATAGTGGTAAATCGGTAAGAGACATCATCAATCGCACCATATCTAATAAAGTGCGGTTACGATGTTCAGACACACCATTACGTTGTGGTGTTCCTGGTGGCATGAGCTGTGAAACTATTCTAGATTGTTTTAAATAAAGGCCAAACTCGTAACTCAAATATTCTCCTCCACGATCAGATCATAGAAAAATTATTTTCTTGTTACGATGATTCTCCACTTCACTCTGAAATTCTTTGAACTTTTCAAATGTTTCAGACCTGTGTTTCATTAAGTAGATATACCCATATCTGCTCAAATCATCTGTGAATGTCAGAAAATAACGATACCCGCCACGAGCCTCAACACTCATCAGAGCGCATACATCGGTATGTATTATTTCCAATAAGACATTAGCTTGTTCCATTGTTCCGGAGAACGGAGTTTTAGTCATCTTGCCCATAAGGCACAGTTCGCAAGTATCACATGATTCATAATCAAGTGATTCCAAAAGTCCATTTACATGGAGTTTCTTCATGCGCTTTACACCGATATGACCCAAACGGTAGTGCCACAAATAAGTTGCACTATCATTATCAACTTAGCATCTTTTGGCATCAATATTATGAATATGTGTGTCATTACGATCGAGATTCAATAAACCATTAACATTGGGTGTATGACCATAGAAGGTTTTCTTCATGTAAACAGAATAACAATTATTCTCTATCTTAAATGAATAACCGTATTGCAATAAACATGATCTAATCATATTCATGCTCAACGCAAACACCAAATAACATTTATTTTAGGTTCAACACTAATCCCTAAAAGTATAGGGAGTGTGCGATGATGATCATATCAATCTTGGAACTACTTCCAACACACATCATCACTTCACCGTCAACTAGTCTCTATTTATTCTGTAACTCCTGTTTCGAGTTACTAATCTTAGCAACCGAATAGGTATCAAATACCCAGGGGCTACTATGAGCACTAGTAAGGTACACATCAATAACATATATATCAAATATACATTTGTTCACTTTGCCATCCTTCTTATCCACTAAATATTTGGGGTAGTTCTGCTTCCAGTGACCATTTCCTTTGTAGTAGAAGCACTCATTTTCAGGCTTGGGTCAAGCTTTGGGCTTCTTCACGGGAGTGACAACTTGCTTGCCATTCTTCTTGAAGTTCCCTTTCTTTCCCCTTTGCCCTTTTCTTGAAACTAGTGGTCTTATTTAATCATCAACACTTGATGCTTTTTCTTGATTTCTACCTTCGTCGATTTCAGCATCACGAAGAGCTCGGGAATTGTTTTCGTTATCCCTTGCATATTATAGTTCATCAAGAAGTTCCAGTAACTTGGTGATAGTGACTAGAGAACTATGTCAATTACTATCTTATCTGGAAGATTAACTCCTACTTGATTCAAGCAATTGTAGTACTCAGACATTCTGAGCACATGCTCACTGGTTGAGCTATTCTCCTTCATCTTGTAGGCGAAGTACTTGTCAGAGGTCTCATACATCTCAACACAGGCATGAGCCTGAAATACTAATTTCAGATCTTGGAACATCTCATATGCTCTGTGGCATTCAAAACGTTTTTTGAAGTCCCGTTCTAAGCCGTAAATCATGGTGCACTAAACTATAAAGTAATCATCATACCGAGCTTGTCAAACATTCACAACGTCTGCATCAGCTCCTGCAACAGGTCTGTCACCTAGCGGTGCATCAAGGACATAATACTTCTGTGTAGCAATGAGGATAATCCTCAGATCATGGACCCAGTCCGCATCATTGCTACTATCATCTTTCAACTTAGTTTTTTCTAGGACCATATAAAAAATAAACGGGGAGCTACAACACGAGCCATTGATCCACATCATAATTTGCAAATACTATCAGGACTAAGTTCACGATAAATTAAAGTTCAATTAATCATATTACTTAAGAACTCCCACTTAGATAGACATCTCTCAAGTCATCTAAATGATACGTGATCCAAATCATCTAAACCATGTCCGATCATCACGTGAGATGGAGTAGTCATCAATGGTGAACATATCTATGTTCATCATATCCACTATATGATTCACATTTGACCTTTCGGTCTCCAGTGTTCCGAGGCCATATCTGTATATGCTAGGCTCGTCAAGTTTAACCCGAGTATTCCGCATGTGCAAAACTGGCTTGCACCCGTTGTATTTGAACGTAGAGCTTATCACACCCGATCATCACGTGGTGTCTATCGGTGTCAAAACCGACAGATCTTGGGTAGGGGGTCCCAAGTTGCGTGTCTTAGGATCGATGGTAACATGGAGACGAGATTTTACCCAGCTTCGGGCTCTCTCGAAGAGATAATACCCTACATGCCGCTTTTGATTGTATTCGATGTGTATGATTACATAGTTGATCTACCTCGAGATCATATGTTGTGGTCTAAACCCTAGATGTATGATGAGCAATGTCATGATGCTCTATCGACTAGCCCGGCCTCGGCTTATATAATGTACCAGAGGCCTAGGATAACAAGATTTCTAGTCGAATACGCCGGTGGAGAGGAGTCCTTGTATTGATCACCAAATCTTGTGGAATCTTCCTCGTATACACATCGGCTGTCAGAACTGGCCCATGAGTAAACAGCCATGGGGGTCCTCGGCCCAATCCAACTGATCGGGAAACAACGTGGTGAGTACCCCCTAGTATAGGACACCGTCACTAGCCCCTGAACCGGTCTTGAAGTTGGGGACGCTCCTCGATTCTTCCAAACTGTTCTTCATATTTGATCGTCGGTCTAGAAAACTGGTTCAACAAATCATCTCATCTTTGATCTTGAGGATCGCCGAAGTGAATCCGAAGATCGAGTTTACATGTCAGGTATCCGAGGAGCCCCTTTAAGTTCTCATCCTTTATCAATGCCTTGTTATTTTTTACGCCACACCTCGGGTTTGAAGTTGCTCCCGTGCGGCGGTGTCCTCTTGCATCCGAGCTCCAACACCGGACTGCATTCGAGATATCTTTTGCAGCCGAGCACCAACGTTGGACTATATCCAAGCTCCAACATCGGACTGTATCCGAGCTCCGATGCCGGACTATATACGAGGTGTCATAGATCACCTTGGCTTGAAAAAGTTTGAAGGAGGTTATCTGAGTTTAACGCTGAAGTTCTCTACGGAACGAGCCATTCGAATCTGAGCTTTATGCCGGACCTCTTCCGAGCTCCAACGATGGTCAGCGTCCGAGGTGTTGCAAACTACCTCGGTCTTTCAAAAGATTGAGCGAATTCAGCCGAGCTTAATGCCGGAAATGCCCTCATGGAGCCAGCCACTGGCGTCCAAGCTTTATGCCGAACTGCTTCTAAGGTGGTGCACCACCTCGACCGCGGGCTGATTTTTTGTGAATATTTTTGATTGGTCCAATTTATTCTCTACCGAGATATATAGCAAGTATATGTATATCCAGTAGCCCTCAAGGTGTGTGTCGGTCTAAAACCCAAGATGCACCTGAAGGAAAACATAAAACTGCTGATCCTAGTAGCCCCTGAGACTTAGATCAATTTGCAAAATCGGCCTCAGAATCAACTCCTAGATCGGTAGCATACGTAGGAATAGAAATGCAGTATAATATATTAGAAATAATGATCGGCGGACAGGACCCTGAGGGGGTTGTGAGAAGTCGCCGTGATATATTAGCTTGATGCCGGATAAGTCCCATATGGTACTTATTATTGTCCGAAGACGCGCTTGCCCATAGTTTGGTCATGCCGAACACTGAGCACTTTGAATTCTCTACATTGAATAAGCAATGCAGTAGCCCCCGAGACACTGGTCGGGTGGCAACACCAGATCAGGGGATCGATGTGCCCCTTTAATATTTATAAATAATGAGCGTGAAGCCTAGTAGCCCCCGAGCCTTAATGTGGGCACGGGTGGCCGAATCAAGGATCAATATCCGTTTGACAGAAAACTTTGTTGTGTTTAACACAAACTTCTCAAAAAGAGAATAAATATCTCTTAAAGGAGCTTAGAGCTGGTCAAAATCCGAGCTCGCCAAGGTAGACCCCAAGGGGTTTAAAAGATGGATTACAGTAAATGGATTTCACTCAAAATTTTTATGTGTAATGATTCTATGTATCCAAGTACTTTACATCATTAATGCTCGGATCCGCATTGTATAAAACTTTGTTGACCGACCATTGGCTTCAAACTCCTCGGCCAGTAGCTGGGGAGTGTTTGTCCTACTTTATAAAGCCTTTACAAGGGCAAAGTTTTATGACAAACAAGGCAACCCGACCATATGGTTTAATAAACAATGGTATGCAGAGAGATATGCTATATTGCTATTAAATGTAAAAAACATCTTCCAAAGAAAATAGTCCCACTATCGGTTCCTTTCTTTGGGTTGTCATGCTGATCATGATCATGAAACCTCACCTCCGATCAATGTGGGAGGAAAATATTGAGGATTTAGTTTGGGGAAAGTTCCCGAACTATGTGGTCTATAGCGAACCTAAATTTTCACTTCCGTCGTTGCCGACCAATATATCCTTTAAGATTGCTAGCTTTCGGCTTCACCCAATCTGAGGTACTAACTCGGATGACCCGGTAGTAACAATCACAGAGGTGCTCCCTTTACCGCCTAGCCGAACAATCGGGAACGTAGGGGTAAGCACAGGAGCCGGGCAATCCAGCTTGGCCAAAATCTTAAGTCAAATTGATGCATATTTATGGCTTTATATAACGATGATTACGGAAGGCAGCCCTCGTATATTAAATACAAATGCAGATGGTATGTTTATTTTGACTCTGTTGCGACCGTTTATCAGTTGAAAGTGCCCCATCGTCGGCTTCCATCCCTTTGTAGATGCTACGCAAGGTGTTTCCGCAATAACAAAACAACCCTTAGCCGACGTCTCGGTGCCCGAAGGCGGTTGTGTTAGCGGAAACAAGGCAATCGGATATGCGGGCTTTATAACTTTCAGTTAGTCATAGGAGCTTAAAGTTGGGAGGCCAGCTACTAGCCCCTGGTTAGTGTTCGGCGACAGCCGAGGTCAAGCCGTAAACACTTCGGCCAATGTTATGCATGGCCCGTCATTTAACACAGTCATCGGATTGCTGAACAATTTACACTTATTGTGACAGTTAGTTTTCAGCTTTCTCCACTAAGGTGCTTAACCATGCGGGCTGGAAGCACAATCACAGTGGTTCTCTCTTTGCAAACCTAGCCGAACAAAGCGGAACGTAGGAGGCAAGCACAGGAGCCAGGCAACCCAACTATTGACCAAAGACACAATTCGAAACCGATGCATATATAGCAATATCCGAGAATGTTTTTGCAGAATCTCTAAAGGTGTCCGACATTGCACTACGAGACTTACGCTGAAAACACACAAATAGTTTAAAAGTGCCATAGGCTCGAAAAGCCAAAACTTATGTAAAAGCTTGATGTCCGGACTAAACCGAGATTTTGATCCCAATCCGGAAATTGGTCCTTTTAGAAAAAAAATTGTGCTCATGTCGTGCTTTAACATGACACATCCGATCTCAAGACTTCAAGCGGGCCAGCCTATGGCTTCAAGCTCCTTATCCCGAAGGCGGAGTGCTACTCTGAGGCCAGTTTAGCAAACTAAACTCGAGCGGCTTTAGAGAGAAGCTAGGCTATCCGACCATTGACCATACACTCGAGTCAAAAAAGGAGCGATAGAAAAAGACTTTGCAACGACCAAGAAGAAAACACATTATTATAGAACAGCTCGTGTAAATTTTAAGAGCCCCCAGTTAACATGGGTAAGAGAAGTTTCGAACAACGTGTGTGAGCATGGTCGAACCGAACACAAGTTAAAAATTTAAAACTTTGAGCATGAAAGCGACTTAGCTGGTTAATGTGTTCGGCATTGATGATGTTGTTCGAGCTTGATGAGGGACAAGGTTCCACCCCCAAGCCGGTCCCGAGGTGGCGGAGCGAAGAGCTCGGCACTCCGAAGTGGTGACATAGCACGACCAATGCAGGCCTGCAGAGTGACGCCAAAGTCCCCGGTGTGGGGTAATGAAGTGTTGACGAAGCCCCCCGTCCAGCCGAGGTGACGTGGTATGTCAGTAGGCCGAGGTGAAAACACTGCCCGACCTGGATCATTTTCCTGTGCACAAAAAATAGTGCAAGACGGAGATAATAGTAATAATAATAATAATAATAAAAATGTTGCATAATAAATAATTTATGCAAAGTGAGTAATAAAAGAAATATGGCCTGTGCGCCGAACACTCAATGAGGTAGAGCTCTCTCGGCGATGCTGAAGTCCCCGAGGCAACCGAACACGTCGATATGGCAACTCGACCAACAAGGTGATCATGCGAGCCGATTTATGCCGATTGGGACAACAACGTCGGCTTGCCGAAGAGACCACGTGATGCAGTCGAAGTCCATTACCTGCACATGTAAAATAGTGCAGGCCAACAATAATAATATAAATATATAAAAATCCTTGCATAATAAATTTATGCAAAATAATTTATTTAAAGATATATGGCCTGGCGCCGAAGTCAATGTCGATGCAGGGCGTCGGCGTGATGCGGTAAAGGCGTGATAAAACCTGAATTCACAGGTCGGTCCGAGTTCCGGATGCGGCATTTGCCGAACTATGTACGGAAACTGACCGAACCACCACGTGACCGTCGTTAATGCGGCCACCATTTGATGGACCTGTGTACAGATGATAGAACAAACCAGAGTAATAATTTCTTGGGAAAAATAAACTCAAACAAGCAAACATTGCTAGGATTAATAGCACCTGGTTTATTTGTTGTAGCAGTCCGAAGAAAAGTGACTTCCAAAATTGGGACTCGATTCGCACACCCATTGCCTGATGGGCGGTGAAGCGATGGCATGGCGATGTTGGTAAAGGTTGGCTCGCCAAGGCAAAGCCCCCAGTCCAGCTAACGTGACGAAGATGGTCGGCGGACGACGCCGAAGTCTCCGGAGTAGGTTGATGAAGGGATGGCGAAGCCCCTGGTCTAGACGAGGTGACGGAGCAGGTCGGTAAGGAGATGTTGCAGCTGCCATGTCAGCCGAGGTGTTGAAGTAGTTCGGCGTGATGGACATAGGCTCGAAGAAGCAACGGTGCGGCCATGCCGATGCAGGTCGTAACTCGTGATGTGGTCAATGCCGGCTTGATGAAGTGACCATGCGGCGATGCTGGTGTGCCCGCTCCGTGTAATCCGTGGGGTGGCGATGTCGGTGATGATTTATCCTTTGCGATGCCAAACTCTTGTTCGGCTTGCCGAGATGATGATCCGAAGAAGTTAAGCTCGGCTCAACAAAATGACAACGTGTCTAGCGTAGGTCAGCAGCCGTGGAGCAACGTTGTCGGGCTGGTTTGACACCGGCGCGATGGTAATGATCATATTGGAAAAGACTTATAGTGGGATGTGTTTGGGAACAAAACTCAATGCCCCATACAAAACTTCCTTCAAAAGGATGTCCGAAATCCCGTTCATAAAAAAGATGAACTCGGGTTGGATTCTTTCTCGCGCATAAAACAGATCTGAAAAGTGATGCACTAATCAGAAGGTTCCCGGAGTTTGGACAGTCGGATCTAGCTGTAATTTTGAGGGCTGGTAGATATAGGAATTCCGCAGCCGGTCAACGGTTGGATCTTCCAAAGGTCGTCTGAGCTAGATGTTGTACACCACGCTCCAAACTCGTCCATATTTCCGTCCTAGTTCGGCGGATCTCCAGTATATCGGAGGCCGGTGGAGATTACTCCATCGGAATGCGATGAAATTTTACAGTGTTGTTGTAGAATCAATTCCACACAATTACACTGAAGGAATCATCAAAGCGATGCTCGAGGAGGTGGTGCTAGAGGATACAAGTTCGCTGTTCGAAAAAACAGCACGGTCGCCCGAGGGCAATGTTGACGTCGAGTCCCCGAGCTCCATGGATGATTCCTCCATGATCTTGATAGAGATCGGAGTTGATGTTGATGAAGGCCCTCGTCCAAACATGATAGTTGGCCGAACATGATAATTGGAGGTAGGGCACAGTCCTCGGTCAAGCGAAGGTGACCAGTCAAGGTGGCGACAAAGACGCCGATGTCGCAGTTGATCTGCAGGCGAGCCATTGATCCTTTTGCCGACCACACAACGGAACTCTCAATGAAAGCACCATTGTTGGTGTCAAACTGGCAGATCTTGGGTAGGGGGTCCCAAGCTGTGTGTCTTAGGATCGATGGTAACATGGACACGGGATTTTACCCACCTTCGGGCTCTCTCGAAGAGATAATATGCTACATGCTGCTTTTGATTGTATTCGATGTGTATGATTACAGAGTTGATCTACCTCGAGATCATATGTTGTGGTATAAACCCTAGAGGTATGATGAGTAATGTCATGATGCTCTATCGACTAGCCCGGCCTCGGCTTATATAATGTACCAGAGGCCTAGGATAACAAGAGTCCTAGTCGAATACGCCGATGGAAAGGAGTCCTTGTCTTGATAACCAAGTCTTGTGGAATCTTCCTCGTGTATACATCGGCTGTCCGAACTGGCCCATGAGTAAACGACCATGGGGGTCCTCGGCCCAATCCAACTGATCGAGAGACGATGTGGTGAGTACCCCCTAGTCCAGGACACCGTTAGTGTCTCAGTACGAAGAACTTTCGCAACAGTGCATACTCGGGGAGAACACTTGTACCTTGAAATTTTAGTAAGGGATCATCTTATAATGCGACCGCTATACTAAGAAAAATAAGAGGCATAAGGATAAACATCACATGCAATCAAAATATGTGACATGATATGGCCATCATCATCTTGTGCTTTTGATCTCCATCACCAAAGCAACGTCATGGTCTCCATCGTCACCGGCTTGACACCTTGATCTCCATCGTAGCGTCGTGGTCGTCTTGCCAACTATTGCTTCTACGACTATCGCTACCGCTTAGTGATAAAGTAAAGCAATTACATGGCATGTGTATTTCATACAATAAAGCGACAACCATAAGGCTCCTGCCAGTTGCCGATAACTTTTACAAAACATGATCATCTCATACAACAATGTATAACTCATCATGTCTTGACCATATCACATCACAACATGCCCTGCAAAAACAAGTTAGACGTCCTCTACTTTATTGTTACAAGTTTTATGTGGCTGCTACAGGATTCTAGCATGAACCGTACTTACCTACGGCACAAAAACCACAACAGTGATTTATCAAGTTTGCTGTTTTAACCTTCACAAGGACCGGCTGCAGTCAAATTCGATTCAACTAAAGTTGGAGAAACAGACACCCGCCAACCACCTTTATGCAAAACTAGTTGCATGTCTGTCGGTGGAACCAGTCTCATGAACGTGGTCATGTAAGGTTGTTCTGGGCTGCTTCATCCAACAATACCGCTGAATCAAAATAAGACCATGGTGGTAAGCAGTATGACGATCACCGCCCACAACTCTTTGTGTTCTAATCGTGCATATCATCGACGCATAGACCTGGCTCGGATGCCACTGTTGGGAAACGTAGCATGCAATTTCAAAAAATTTCCTATGCTCACACAAGATCTATCTAGGAGATGGATAGCAACGAGAGGGGGAGAGTGTGCCCCACGTACCCTCGTAGACTGAAAGCGGAAGCGTGAGCTTAACGCCGTTGATGTAGTCGAACGTCTTCTTGATTCAACCGATCAAGCACCGAACGTATAGCACCTCCGTGTTCTGCACACGTTTAGCTTGATGACGTTCCTCGAACTCTTGATCCAGCAGAGGGTCCAGGGAGTAGATGAGTTCTGTCAGCACGACGGCGTGGTGATGGTGATGGTGATGTGATCCGCGCAGGGCTTCGCATAAGCACTACGACAATATGACCGGAGGAGTAAACGGTGGAGGGGGGCACCGCACACGGCTAAGAACAATTGGTGTGCCTAGAGGTGCCTCCCGCCACTGTATATAAAGGAGGAAGAGGGGAGGAGGCCAGCCTAGGGCGCACCAAGTGGGGAGGAGTCCCACTTGGACTCCTATTGGGATTCGGCCCTCCTTTTCCTTCTACCGGAGGGGAAAGGGGGAAGGAGAGGGAGGGGGAGAAGGAAAGGGGGCGCCACCGCCTTCCCTAGTCCAATTCGGCCTCCTCCCTTGTGGGGGGCGCACCAGCCCCTTGTGGGCTGGTTAGCCTCCCTCCTATGGCCCATATCTTCCACCGGGGGGTTTCGGTAACCCCTCCGGTACTCCGGTATGTACCTGATACACTCTGGAACCCTTCCGGTGTCCGAATACTACTTTCCAATATATCAATCTTTACCTCTTGAACATTTCAAGACTCCTCGTCATGTCCGTGATCTCATCCAAAACTCGGAGCAACCTTCGGTCACCAAAACACATAACTCATATAATACATATCATCATCGAACGTTAAGCGTGCAGACTCTATGGGTTCGAGAACTATGTAGACATGACCGAGACACCTCTTCGATCAATAACCAATAGCGGAACATGGATACTCATATTGGTTCCCACATATTCTACAAAGATCTTTATCGGTCAAACCGTAATGTCAACATACGTTATTCCCTTTCTCATCGGTATGTTACTTGCCCGAGATTCGATCATCGGTATCTCCATACCTAGTTCAATCTCGTTACCGGCAAGTCTCTTTACTCGTTCCGTAATGCATCATCCCGTAACTAACTCATTAGTCACATTGCTTGCAAGGCTTCATATGATGTGCATTAGTGAGAGGGCCCAGAGATACCTCTCCGATACTCAGAGTGACAAATCCTAATCTCGATCTATGCCAACCCAACAAACACGTTCGGAGATACCTGTAGAGCATCTTTATAATCACCTAGTTACGTTGTGACGTTTGATAGCACACATGACATGAACAAAGCAGTAGCAATAAAACTGAACAATCATCATGCTAAGCTAACGGATGGGTCTTGTCCATCACATCATTCCACTAATGATGTGATCCTTTTCATAAAATGACAACTCATGTCCATGGCTAGGAAACTTAACCATCTTTGATTAACGAGCTAGTCTAGTAGAGGCATACTAGGGACATGGTGTTTTGTCTATGTATTCACACATGTACCAAGTTTCCAATTAATACAATTCTAGCATGAATAATAAACATTTATTATGATATAAGGAAATATAAAATAACAACTTTATTATTGCATCTAGGGCATATTTCCTTTATATGTTGCCATTGATGCCATATTTGCTGGCAATTTTTGGCGGCACTTTCAGATGTGAAAAAAATGCCTTTGATCATCTCTACCATGGCATCCGGTCCTTTTGTGACTATTTCATCTTAAAGAAGGATGTCAGAGGAAGGAATGGATTCTTTGGTTACTAGAAGTGCATGGTCACATTGCGGATGCTTGCATATGGCACAACCGTTGATTTGTGGGATGAATACCTACGAATGTCTGAGAGCACATGCCAAGACACCATGGTCAGATTTGCTACTGTCATGGTCTCAGTGTTTGGATCTCAGTACCTGATAGAAGCAACTGTTGCACACACCGAGAGAATCTTGACAATGTTGGAAGTAAGAGGGTGGCCAGTTTGCTCGAATCTCTTGACTATTTGCATTGAAGATGGAAGAACTGCCCAAAAGCTATACGAGGGCAATATCAAGGGCTTGTTAAGAAGCCCACCATCATTACTGAAGCAACTGCATCACAAGATTTGCTGATTTGGTACACCTTTTTGATATGTCTGGGTTTCACATTGACATAAATGTGCTGCAGTGATCACCATTGTTTGCTAGGCTGACCGAAGGGAATGCCCCTCCTTGCAACTATATTGTTAATGGGCATGAATACAACATGGGCTACTACCTGGTTGGTGGTATCCCCCATGGGCTATCTTTGTCAAGACCTTCTCTGAGCCACTTGGTCAGAAAAGGTCTCACTTTTCTCAAAGACAAGAAGCAGCTGGAAAGGATGTTGAGAAGACATTTGGAGTTCTTTAGTCTCGTTTGTAGTTGTTCATGGACATGCTAAACAATGGAATCTGAAGACCTTGTGGGAGATGATGACATTTTATGTGATCACGCACAACACGATTATGGAGGATGAGAGTGAGGATGTTGCCGCAACTCTTGAATTTGAGAACTTCTAGAGTAGAATCCGGCCATGTTTGATGAGTTCGTTCCGATGCATGAACAAATTCGACATCGAGCAACTCATGAGCAACTGAAAGAAGATTTGATTGAGTATCTGTGACCGTGAGCGATTAAAGGGGGCAACTAGTACATATGTGGTAATTGAATTCAAATTTGAACTACTATAATTTGAATACTTTGTTGGATTGTAACATTTAAATTAGAACTACTGCTGCATTTGGATTTTTTTAGCTAAATTGATACTTGATATCTGGTCATTTTGAGCATGCAGATTCTGTTAAAAAAAGCTAATATCTGCAGCGGCCAGCTTCCGTATGAGTGTCCGCGGATAGATACAATATATGATTTTAGGATCAGCGTTGAAGACGGCCTCGTATCCCAAAAAAGGGCGGCTCATAAGCTCCATCACATGCAATTTTTCCTTGCAGGTCTAAGAAAGAATACATTGAACGCATTTACCATTAAAACCCGTCTGATATATTCCATATTACAGCGTCTATAGGAAGATATAGCTAACTTCCCTCAAATGTCCAGGGACACGCCCGCGGACAGTGACCGGCGGGCCTTAATTTTTTTTATTTTCAATCACAAACCCTATTTTCAAAACATTAAATGCATGCAAACACATGCACGTCGATTATTTTGGATTTGGATGTCAGTTCTAGTGTAGATGACCCCAATTAATAGTCTGTGTTGGCCTGGCGAGGTTGTTCGTAATTAAGATTTCCAGTGTAGATGACCCGTGTTGGGCCGGTGGGATTGGGGTTTAGTCCCACCTTGTCGTGTAAGGAGTGAGGCGATTGGCTTAAATAGGCGCGTCATCAAAGGCGATAAGCATTGGTCATCATTGCATCCTTTCTGAAGGTTATGGACTCTTTTTGCTCCATTTCATGAAGCTTCGTTCGGCCGCTAGAGCTCGTCTGACGACTAAAATCTGGTCAGACAATATGTCGAACACATAAGGCAAGGTGCAGTCCGATGCAAGGGTGGCGGCAGAGCTAGCAAACGTCCGGCCGGAGGAGCAAGTGGGAAGGGTAGGTCGGAGGGGATTTGATTCACTTTTTGTGGGGGTCGGGCTGTTAGTTCCACGTGGCGGTCGCACGCGGGTCACTCCATATCCATCCCATATATGGGTTGGATATGAGAGGTGCCGGTCAGTCCAGATGTTTGAGGCCGGTTTAAGGCGTCTGTCTGGGCCGCATTTTTTGAGCAGTCAATAACTGGGGCATCGACATTTACGGTGAGTTTGAGGCGCCCGGCTGTAAATGCTCTTAATATGCAAAAGGTCCAGGCAAGCATCAGTTATTTAATACACTACCTCGATCTATAAAAAGTTTCGCAATTTTGAGTTAACCCTTGTTTAAAAATAGTTCAAAACTGCAGATTTATTTTGGATTGGAGGGAGTAGTTGTTTATGGATCTCATCACCGGCCATGCAGGAGTACCTAGGCTCCTGCATTAGTAATCCCAGGACGGCGCCGACCCCGTCTGGGTGCCGCAGCATACACCGTTGACATCCGAAAAAATAATCATGCGCCACAATGCTAACCATGTCAGTTTACAACCAGATTAGTACAAGACTTATCAGCAACTTAACAGTCGAGTATGAACATAGGCTGTAGCAGCTTAGGCATCAGCGATTTCATCCCATGATGCATGCCATGAGCTATCTTGTGGCAACGTCCATGGCAGTAGGATTACTCCTCGGTGCCGTCTTCCCAACAGTCAAGGCAGCTTCAGGCAATGCAACGGCGAGCCGGAACACGACGGCGTCGGCACTGACACCGTTCGGCACGAACCACACCGTCGGCGACGGTGCCGGGTGGCTGTTTGACGGCAAGGCGAATGCCTCGGCGGCCAACTACTCGGCCTGGGCAGCCAACCGCACCTTCTACCTCGGCGACTACCTCAGTATGTCTTCTTTCACTGCATTTCCTTTGCCTTTCACGTGCAGGGGCAACTCCAAATCTTCTTACGCTCTGTTTGGAACAACTGAATTCGGTGCGGATCTAGCACGAATTTCCCACATTTCTGGGATCATGTTGGTCACATGATCATCTCGTCGTGCATTTACAGGCTTTAGGACCCGCACGGATAACACGGTCGTGCACACGACCAACGCTACGGTATACAAGCTCTGCGGCTACGACGGTGGCACCATCGGTGGCGGGTGGAAGGCAGAGGAGGCCTTCTTGACGGTGATGCTAGCTGCGGAGGGCGCAAATTACTTCTTCTCGGACGCCGGCGAGGGGGAGCACTGCCGGAGGGGGATGCGGTTCGACGTCACCGTGGCGCGCGGCCGCGGCCTCCCACAAATACCACCGTCGTACTACGAGCCGCTGTCCGGCGGGACGGCAGGGAGGGGGCCCGGCGAGGTGGTGCCCATCTGGGTTGCTGTGAACGCTGCCTTTGCTGCTTTGCTGATGCTGTGAATGGTCTTCATTTCCATCAGGTGTTAACACCGCTTTTCCCCCCGTTGAGACGCCCGCAAGTTTTAAGTTTAGTTCTCGTAGCTTGTACTCCCTCCGTTCCGAATTACTCCCTCCGTAAACTAATATAAGAGCGTTTAGATTATTATTTTAGTAATCTAAATACTCTTATATTAGTTTACAGAGGGAGTACTTGTCTTGGATTTGTCTAGATACGGATGTATCTAGACTCATTTTAGTGCTAGATACATCCGTATCTAGACAAATCTAACACAAGTAATTCGGAACGGAGGGAGTAAAATTTAAAATCTTAGTCGCCTATAAAGTTGGTGGCCGAGGTCGACGACCAGAGACGGGCATCTCACGGCGCGGCGGCGGCGGATGCAGCAAGAAGAAGACTTCAGCATCTTCAAAAATTTATATGTATTTCTACATTCTTGTAAATGTGTGTTTGTAAGGACATGTGATACTTAATATATGACCTTAGACCTTTTCGCAAAAACAAGTTTTGCAGCTTTAGAGTAATGTTAGTGCAAAATTTATTTCATAATGCTATAAACAAAGGTGCCTTCCCGAAGCGGTCACACTCACCCATGGAGGCCCGCCGACATGGGATTTGGTCACGTGTCATGTGTGTAGAGGGCATAGCCCCGGAACTTTCCTCTCCCCCAGCCATTGCCAGCCCTAGGCTCCTTCTCTTCCCCCTTCCTGCTCATCGCCACCGCCAGATCTCATTGACGGGCAAAGTCATATCAGCATGGGCGTCGGCGGGGTCTCTTCTTCCCCGACGTCATTGGGCGGAGACGCGGCGCAGCCGGTGATTGCGCCGGCGGCAGCGGCCCCCTGCCTAAGGTAGCGAGCTTAGTGGTGGTGTTCTCCCCCTCGGGTCAGATCTGTTGGTGCTTCTGCACAAGCATGGCTTGCTCTATGGCGGCACGTCCTCGTCCTGCCTTTTGCGCTGATGATAGGACCTCTGCTTCCGTGGACTGGTAGCGCGGGCCAACTAGGTCCAGCGAGGATCCGTCTAGATCTAGTAGGCGGCACCGTGTGCCCATCAGATCCGGCGCGTTCCAGCCTACTTTTGTGTGTGGTGGCATGGATCGGCCAGTTCGGCGTGCTTGGCGCATGTCATTGCTGACGGTTGCGGCGTCACTTGTTGGCTGACGGGACGGTGCAGCGGCTAGGCGGGCTGTAGCACCCTGCCTCTTGGCCGCCGGACAAATTGCCTTCCGTGTCTCAGATCCGCCCATGCCAAAATCGATGGATCTTGGCAGGGCTCTCTCCAATGAGGTGGCATTCAATGGTGGTGTGCTCTGCCGATTGTGTTGGTCCGTGGTGACCACTCTGACCTTCGGCGCCGACCTCACTACGGATTGTGGTGACTACTCCGATCTTTGTGAGGGTTTGTCTCTCTAGATCCGATGGTTGTCTTCAGCAGTGAGATGCAATCCATGGATATCGACTTGACGCAGAGGATATGGTTGCGCAGCATGACGGTCTGTTTTCTAACCCATCGCATGTAATTGCTGAGATTGTGGAAAAATGGTGGCGACAACACATGATTAACTTCGATGATGGTGCTTTTTGAGTATCCGGTTTCGAGCTCCGAGGTGAAAACCTAGGTCATACCCGAGTTGGTTATACCTAGCAATGACAATGTATTTGCGTCGTTACCTTGTTGAAGGCATTGCTCGGATATGCTCGGACTCGTTCTTCCAGGTGGAAACCTAGAATCGGATCGTTGATTATTGGATCCGGTGACGAAAGCGCTCGAGTGTCGCTCCCTTCCATAAGGTGTTGTTGCTGAAGAACATCATTGTCCTTGTGGTCTGATGATAGTTGGTGCGGATATGGTCATTGCTATAGATTGTCGATCCTGATCCCTTTGTTTTTCCCCTTTTTCTCGTTTAGCCATAGCTTTGGTCTATATGACTTTGCTATTGACCAATGTATTTTAGTGTGTGTTGTGATGTTGGTTGTGTGCATCCTAATTAGAGCATCTTCAACAGACGCGCGTTTGCACGGTGCGCTAAAAAACTTTTACAGTGCTGGTATAGCGTCTTCGCGCTCTGGGCAGGTGTTCTGCTTTAGTAGAAGCGCTATATTTCGCGCCACAGGTAGCGCTCCAGCAGGCGCGCTAAAATTACAGCACGCGCGCCCAGCACAAACAACATTTTCCACTCAACTTAGAACCAGAAAGATCAAACACACAAAAAAATCGACAATAAAATAGTTCAATTATTATTACAACTCAAACAAATAGTTTATCTTCCAATACAACAAATAGTTCAACAATACAACATCAAACTAATTTTGTCGCCCATTCCATGCCCACCACTCCTCGATTAGGTCCTTTTGAAAGATTATCGTGCGTTTCGGCACGTCGAATGGCATGATAGGAGGCAATAAATTGGGCCAACCTCGTAGCCCTCCTCCGCACTCGCACGAGACGTCCCAACAACTCATATTGAGAATAGCCTAAATCTTGCCCACGCTCATTCTCGATGATCATGTTATGCATGATCACACAAGTGTTCATGATATACCAAAGGATCTTTTGATCTCAAAATCTAGCTGGTTGGGTTTGCAAAATCCCCAAAACTCTCTCCACATCTTTCCTAGCCGACGCATGAGCATTGTGGAAATCAAAAAATTTCTTACCTTGCGGTGCCATCAACGGCTTCATAAATGTTTGCCACCTTGGGTAGATACCATCCGTAAGATAGTAGCCATAGTTGTATGTATGACCATTTGCTACAAACTCCACCGGTGTAGTTTCACCATTTGCAATCTTATTCATGAGTCGTGATTGATTAAGAACATTGATGTCATTCAAACACCAGGCATTCCCAAAAAAGCATGCCAAATCCGAGTCTCCTGATCGGCCACTACTTCAAGGATTATAGTGGAACCCTTTTTCTGGCCGTGGAATTGTCCATGCCATACCTTAGGACAGTTCTTCCAACTCCAATGCATGCAATCTATTGAGCCAAGCATATCTGGAAGCGCACGATCTTTGTTCATCTCCAAAAGCCTTGTGGTGTCTTCAGCATTAGGAGCTCTCAAATATTTCGGACCAAATACTTGCACAATTCCGACTGCGAAGCGCTTGACACGCATGATGGCTTGACTCTCACCCATGGCCAAGTGGTCATCAACGAGATCCACGCGAATATTGTATGTCGACATACGTAAAGCGGCGGTCACTTTTTGAAAGGTGTTATGCTCGAGTTCTCCGACGACATTCCTCCTTTGCTGAAAAATCCGATCATGGCTCGCCAGTTTCTCCGCAATGCGTTTGAACAACTCGATGCTCATCCTAAAACGACGCAGAAAGTAAGACTCAGGGTATGCAACATTCTTCGCAAAATAGTTCATCATCAATCTGTTGCGGGCATCGATCTTATCCCTCCACAATTTTTTACCACCGACAATCGAACCACCATGCTTCGGCTTTTGATTGACTTGCATAGCTAGGATCATTGCGATGTCCTCCTTTTGAATATCAAATTCTTCGTCGAAAGAATCGTAGAACGAACTCATCTACAATATTGAATTTAAACTAGTTAAAAACTACAAACAACATGCACCAAATTCATCTACAAATAGAAAGTTGAAGCAATACATACCTTGCAAGCGTTTTGTCAAACACCTTGTGGGCGTCGAGCTACAAGAGGCTGCCGGCCGCTGTTCGTTGGAGGAACAATGCACTCGAGGGGCGGCAGCGATGAGAGAAGGTGGAGGAAGCAGCGGCGGTGCATGGACATATGTGGGGGAAGCGCCGACGGGTCGCCGGAATGAATGGGGAAGGTGCGGGCAGCGACGCCAGCGCTTGGAGGTTTCGGATCTGGTGGTTGGTGAGAGTCGCGCGCCCTTGCCATGTCCAGCGCGCGGGAGCGGGCGCAGCAAATACACCGCGAGCGATGTCATTTTCCTCCGCGCGCTGAACCAAGTTTACCGCGCGCGCGATTATTGCATGGCTGCTGGAGCGCCCGTTTCGGCCCCGCGCGCAATAAAGCGGGTTTTCAGCACACGGCTAAGATAACGCGCTTGCTGGAGATGCTCTTATGCTGAGGCCAGCTTTGTACACATTATGTTTGTATCCTCTTGATGCTTTGTTTTTTAATTAATAAAATCCACCCTTGTTGAAATTTGTTTTTTGCAATGTGGAATTTCTCAAAAGAAAAAGTTGAAAAAGCTGAGGGGCATTTAGAGGGTGTTTGTTTTCCAGGGACTTTTTGGTTTAGGGACTTAAAAAAGTTCCTATAAGTCCCATCTAAACCAAATAGGAGGGACTTATAGGGACTTAAAGTGGTCATTTGGGACTTATGAAATAAGACTCTCAAGGAGGGACTTATAGGGACTTATAGTTGTAATATGGTCTTATAGGGATTTATAAGTCCCAGAAACTAAATAGATAGTTATTTTTTAGGGACTTGGGACTTATAAATTGGGATTAAAAAAAGACCTAGCACTTATGAACGAAACCGGGCCCTTATTTCCCCGGGCCGTTCCTGCTCCAGTCCACACACAGAGACAGCACGCGCCGCTCAAAGCCCTCGTCCCCACCCCCGGCTTTCGGCGGCGGCGGCGGCAGCGCCATGGAGCACAACCAGTCCCGGTGTCCGCTTTACGCCCGTCTGCTCAAGATAGCGGTCGAGTTCCTCCGCAGTAAGGACGACATGCAACAGCTATTCCACCGCGCCTACCTACCTACCCACTACGCCCTCCCAGACCCGCCCGTCTCCGCCGCCCCTTGCCTCTTCGCCCTTCCCCCCCACGACGACGTCGACCGCGTCAGCAGCCTCCCCGACGCGCTTCTTCACAACATCGTCTCCCGCCTCCCGGCAAAGGACGCCGCCCGTACCGCCGCGCTCTCCCGCCGCTGGCGCGGGGTCTGGCGCTCCGGCCCGCTCGTCCTCGTCGACTCCAGCCTCTTTCCCGCCACCTCCGCCGTGTCCAGCGTCCTCGCCGCACACCCGGGGCCCTTCCGATGCGTCCACCTCACCAGCTGCTACATGGATGAATTCCATGACCTGCTCACGGGCTGGCTCCAGATCCTCGCTGACAAGGGCATCCAGGATCTCGTCCTCGTAAACCGCCGGTGGCCGTTCGGTGTCGCTCTCCCCGCCACTTTCTTAGGCATGACCACCCTGACCCGCCTCTACCTCGGCCCCTGGATGTTCCCCGACACGGCCGGCCTCCCGAGCGCCACCTGTTTCCGTAACCTCCGTGAGCTCGGGCTCTGCAACGTCGTCATGGAGAGCAGGGATTTGGACTTCGTCCTCGACAGGAGCCCCGTGCTCGAGACGCTCTGTGTCGAAGGGAATATGTTGAGGCTTTGCCTCCGCCTTGTCAGCCAAAGCCTCCGGTGCGTGCAGATCATCGGCTGCTTCCTTGAAGAAATCTTCGTGGTGGACGCCCCACTCCTTGAGCGGCTCATCCAGTCCGAAGGTTTTACCCCTAACGGCAACTTCACCAAGCTGAAGATTGGTCATGCCCCCAAGCTGCAATTGTTGGGATACTTGGAGCTGGACCAAAGGCACGTCCTAGAGGTCGGCAACACCATCATCAAGGTGCCTCATCTTTCCATTCGTTCAATGTAAATTCCTAAGCGATCAATGCAAATGTATGATCTTTCTTGTCTTAATTGGGTGCATTGTGATTGCACTTGCAGGCTGCGTCAAGGGTGAGTCCGAGCACCATGGTGCCAAGTGTGGGAACCCTGGCTTTGGAGGTGTGTTTCGGAGTCCGCAATGATGCCAAGATGGTTCCCGGTGTCCTCAGATGCTTTCCGAATATTGAGACGCTCCACATCAAGGTGAAGCCCCTGACGCCTCTTTTGGCTTCCATTTGCATCCTAATATTGCTATCAATAGCTTGATGAACTGCATGTGCATTTGACTAATCGAATTTTCAGTCTGGAAAAACCGATCAATCCTCTGGCAAGCTGAACCTGAAGTCCTGGCACGAGTCTGGAACCATAGAATGCATCCGGTCGCGTATCAAGCTGCTGGTTTTTCATGATTTTGGAGGGGGCCGCGGCGAGCTCGCCTTCCTCAAATTTTTCTTTGAGAGCGCATTGGTGCTGCAGGAGGTGGTGATTGTGTTTGCCGCTGCCTTCAGTTCGTTCGAAGAGGTAGAATCCAAATTGGAGAGTCTGGTGTCCATGAAACGGACTAGTGAAACCACCATAGTGCTGGTCGCTGCGTGTTCTGATCCTCATGGCGGAGACATTCGGAGCTTCAAAATAGGATCTGGTTTTTCTCCTACCGACCCTTTTGCAAACTACTGAAGTCACAGCAAGTGGCCTATGTACTTCAGAATGCTCTGGAAGTTATTAATGTTCTGCTGCTTGCAAGACAACGTGTAATAGTATTTGATTTCAGTGTTTCAAGACTTGCACTGCCTCTTGTTTCTGCTAACTAGTATAATTAGTACGTAGTACCGTTGTTGATGCACACGACTACCATTCTGTTGTAATAATTGGTTTTTGGTTGCCAGTTACAGACAATTGTATTTGTGTTTTGCTAGTTGTGATTGTTTCCTCTGAAAAATAACGTTAGGGCATTTCCACCGCCGACCCTCAAACCGAACAACCGCCTCTTTCCACAGACAGGGGCCGGTCCGCTCCACGGTCACGGAAGCTATCCGCATGTACTGTCTGTGCCCGGTCCGCTCCGCGGTCACGGATGCGGAAACCGGTTATCCGAAGCTATCCGCGTATACATTTTAAACAAGATTTCAACTAACCGGACGATTTTCACTAAACACGACGGAATTGATTAAAAGTTTGGATAGAAAATAGCACAAATCATTCATAAATAGCATGCAAATATGTCTAGTACAACAATAGTTCAAATTCAATGAGATTAACCCCTTGAGCTTCATAAAACAATGTATGTGCGTGAATGGTCTGCTCACTGACTTGTAGTACATCACGGTAGCGCATGCAGACTACGCAACCTGTAGAGCAAGAATGAGTGAATCAATCAATCAACATGTAGAGCAAGAAGAACCGGAACTTATGATCTCCATGGTTGCTGCACGCAATGGTCATATTGCCTCCAACCGATCAATCGCGCCATAATACTTCGTGACGGAGCTCTGGATGGTATATAATGACCCACAAGTATAGGAGATCAATCGTAGTCTTTTCGATAAGTAAGATTGTCGAACCTAACAAGGAGCAGAAGGAATCGATAAGTAGTTTTCAGCAAAATATTCTCTGCAAGTGTTGTAAGATAGTTTTGATAGATAGATTGATAGCAAGATAATTTGTAACAAGTAGCAAGTAACAAAAGTAACAAGATGCATTAAGTGGCTCAACCCTTAATGTTGCTAAGGACAAGCCGCTGGAACTTCTTATAGTGATTAAAATGCTCTTGAGGACACACTGGAATACTCTCTAGTTACTTTCACCATGAATCCACGATTTACCGACTTATGTTCATTGCCTTGACAAGTTGTTATGTGGATGGATGAGAGCTAAGGTGATGTTCTTGCTTGAACAAACACCTATCTATGACTGTACTCTTCATGCAAGCATCCGCAATTACAAGAGAATTAATTAACATAAATCTAAGCATAACATTAAACATGTGGATCCAAAACAACCCCTCACAGAATAATTCATAAACTCGGGTTTAGTAGTCACTCCCGCAACCCATCATCTACAAACTAATTCCACAATGCCTTCCCCTAGGCCCAAAGAAACACACCTTACCAAAAAAACACCTTACATCACATAAAGGAATGGAGGGAGTATTTTTTAATATTTAAAACGAAGCTTTATTCATTTGAAATAACCAGTACATCGTTTGTGAGGATCATTACAATTTCATTTGGAGGTTCCTCAAACCAGTTAGAAGTCGAAGAAAATCTAGCTAATCTAGCAAGTTCATGTGCTACTTTATTTGCCTCTCTATTACAATGTTCGAATCTAGTCGTGAAAAAATCACAAGCAGAGTGATACCAGTCCTCGAAAACTGCCGCTGCTGCCCCCACTGATTATCCTCCTTCCTGCATGGTCTCAACCACCTCCATGTTGTGTGAGTTGATGGTTAGGTGGTTACACGCCGCCCTTTGCGCCATTGTTAGGCCAAATTTGAGAGCTAAAGCTTCAGCCATTAATACATCCGCACAATAGTCAATCTTTCCATTTCCTCCCGCAATGAACCTACCTTTGTAGTCTCTTAAGACTGCCCCCATCGTACCCTTCAACATATCATGATCAAAAGAGGCGTCAACATTAAGTTTCATAAAACCCCTAGGAGGACAGTACCAGCCCCCCTTTTTCATGGACGCCTTTGGAGATGATGCATTTACAAAATTGGATGTGAGAGCTATGATCCCCATTGCTATCAGATTTGCATTCTGAGTTAATTTCTTATGCACTAATTTTCATCTTTTCCACCATAGGTACCAAGCTGAGATAACTATCATTTCACGTACATTTTGGTACCCCATAATACTCAAGTCTTGGTCTGGAAGAAGTAGAAGGTATTCCAATATTGCCTCCCCAGCAAGATCAACCTCACAAGCTTTATCAATAATCACATCCATCCCTAGCCTCTTCCAAACCTCCTTTGCTTTACTACAGAGGAAAAGCATGTGTTTCTTATCTTCTAAGCCCCGAGAGCAAGTCAGGCAAGAGGGCGAGACCTTCATGTGTCTATTAGCGAGTGTTACCCGGCATGGGAGAGTGCCATGTAATGTACGCCATATAATTTTTTTACCTTTGCTGGGCAGGATAACTTCAATATCTGACACCAAATAGGATTTGGTGTGATTCGCCCCATCCCATTAGAATATTTGAGTCTACTCCCATACTGATAATTCCATTCCACCGAGTAAGCAGATCATACCGAGAACATACCATTTTTTGTGTAACTCTAGGTAATGAAATCTATCATATCATATTGCGAAAGTGGGATTGAAAGAATTCATTGTGTATCAATGGGCCACATAGTTTGTCTAATCAGTTCCTCGTCCCAATTGTTGGAAGCAGTGTCAATCAGGTCACTCACTTTTGATAGCAAATGGCTCCCCCTAGGGGTCACAATCTTCCTAGTGACACAGTTCAGGATCCAGGCATCTCCCCAGATATTGATGTTATTATGTCCGTTACCCACTCGCCAAATATAGCCATGATTCAGAGTAGTTATACCTGCCATAATGCTCTGCCAGGTGAAAGAAGCGCCATGCTTTGTCTTAGACTTCAGCAAATCGCCAAAACCTAGTGAGTTATGCTAAAAAAGTTAAACATATCAGTCAAAATGGGCTAGCATTCAATGGATCTGCGTGGGCTTGATTCTTGTATGCTCCTTTATGGGCCATATCACCTAGGAGTTCTTAGCGTCGCAAGTTAGAGCATCTCCAACAACAACCCAATGTAGGGCACACAAAGAGTAGTTTTGCGCCATCAGAAGGTGCATTTTCATCAGCTGAATCTTTTTTACTCCAATAGTAGCCCTATAATAGGGCACCAATTTGCTCCAGCATATACCCTATATTGAGCACGACAACTGCATACATATTGAACATTCTTATATTGAACTCATTCAAATTATTTCAAATCAACACTATAAACATAAATTATTCATCACACATCACACAAATTGTTCATCAATTTATTACACAAATTGTTCACACACATCACACAAGTTGTAATTCACACAAATTATTCATTGCACGAGAAGATAAAGTAGGGATGTTGTTTCCCATGCCACTTCCACCACTCCTCCATGGCATCTTTTTGAAGATCTACATATGTATCGGCATCTCGAATGTCCTGGTATGCCTACAGAAAGTGTCGGATCCCCGTATCGGCATCTCGAATGTCCTGGTACACTTATAGAAAGTGTCGGATTGCCCCTTGATACGTCTCCAATGTATCTATAATTTATGAAGCATTCATGCTATTTTATTATCTGTTTTGAATGTTTACGGACTTTATTATACACTTTTATATTATTTTTGGGACTAACCTATTAAACGGAGGCCCAGCCCATATTGTTGTTTTCTTGCCTATTTCAGTGTTTTGAAGAAAAGGAATATCAAACGGAGTCCAAACGGAAGAAACCTTCGGGAAAGTTATTTTTGGAACAGAAGCAATCCAGGGAACTTGGAGTGCAAGCCAGGGAAGCTTTGAGGAGGCCACGAGATAGGGGGGCGTGCCCACCCCCGTGGGCATGCCGTCCACTCTCGTGGGCCCCTAGTGGATCCTCCGACCGACTTCTTTCACCTATATATTCCCATATACCCTAAAAACATCGAAGCGAACAATAGATCGGGAGTTCCGCCGCCGCAAGCTTCTATAGCCACCAAAAACCTCTCGGGAGCCCATTCCGGCACCCTGCCGGAGGGGGGGATCCCTCACCGGTGGCCATCTTCATCATCCCGTCGCTCTCCATGACGAGGAGTGAGTAGTTCACCCTCGGGGCTGATGGTATGTACCAGTAGCTATGTGTTTGATCTCTCTCTCTATCTCTCTCTCTCTCTCTCTCTCTCTCTCTCTCTCTCTCTCTCTTTCTCGTGTTCTCTCTATGGCACGATCTTGATGTATCGCGAGCTTTGCTATATAGTTGGATCTTATGATGTTTCTTCCCCTCTACTCTCTTGTAATGGATTGAGTTTTCCCTTTGAAGTTATCTTATCGGATTGAGTCTTTAAGGATTTGAGAACACTTGATGTATGTCTTTCCGTGTTTATCTGTGGTGACAATGGGATATCACGTGATCCACTTGATGTATGTTTTGGTGATCAACTTGCGGGTTCTGCCCATGAACCTATGCATAAGGGTTGGCACACATTTTCGTCCTGACTCTCCGGTAGAAACTTTGGGGCACTCTTTGAAGTACTTTGTGTTGGTTGAATAGATGAATATGAGATTGTGTGATGCATATCGTATAATCATGCCCACGAATACTTGAGGTGACAATGGAGTATCTAGGTGACATTAGGGTTTTGGTTGATTTGTGTCTTAATGTGGTATTCTAGTATGAACTCTATTATAGATTGAACGGAAAGAATAGCTTCATATTATTTTACTACGGACTCTTGAATAGATAGAACAGAAAGGATAACTTTGAGGTGGTTTCGTACCCTACCATAATCTCTTCGTTTGTTCTCCGCTATTAATGGCTTTGGAGTGACGCTTTGTTGCATGTTGAGGGATTGTTATATGATCTATCTATGTTATTATTGTTGAGAGAACTTGCACTAGTGAAAGTTTGAACCTTAGGCCTTGTTTCCTACCATTGCAATACCGTTTGTGCTCACTTTTATCATTTTTTACCTTGCTGTTTTTATGTTTGCAGATTACAAATACTCATATCTACCATCCATATTGCACTTGTATTACCATGTCTTCGCCGAACTAGTGCACCTATACAATTTACCATTGTATTGGGTGTGTTGGGGACACAAGAGACTCTTTGTTATTTGGTTGCAGGGTTGCTTGAGAGAGACCATCTTCATCCTACGCCTCCCACGGATTGATAAGCCTTAGGTCATCCACTTGAGGGAAATTTGCTACTGTCCTACAAACCTCTGCACTTGTAGGCCCAACAACGTCTACAAGAAGAAGGTTGTGTAGTAGACATCAAGCTCTTTTCTGGCCCCATTGCCGGGGAGGTGAGTGCTTGAAGGTATATCTTTAGATCTTGCAATCGAATCTTTTTGTTTCTTGTTTTATCACTAGTTTAGTTTATAAAAGAAAACTACAAAAAAATGGAATTGAGTTTGCCTCATACGCTTCATCTTTTTAATATCTTTCGTGAGTATGATGAAAAGGAAAATTGTGCTCAAGCGCTAGAAGAAGAAGTCTATAAAATGTTTGATACTAAATCTTTGAATGATGAGCATGATTGCAATGTTGTTAGTATGAATTCCTTGAATATCCATGATGCTAATGATATGCAAAGCCAGAAGCTTGGGGAAGCTATGTTTGATGAAGATGATATGTTTAGTCCCCCAAGTTTTGATGAGAATATTTATTATGATGAAAGCATGCCTCCTATTTATGATGATTATATTTATGAAAGTGGATTTGGAGAGGTCATGACTTTATTTAGTGATGAATCCACTATTTCGGAAGAGGTTCTAATTGATTATGAGAACAAAGTTGCTATCTATGATGATTATTATGATGAATTGTATGCTATTAGGAATAATGATAACCACGAAACTTGTCATCATGATTTTAGTTTTCAATTGGATTATGCCTCACATGATAATTATTTTTTTGAGTTTGCTCCCACTACTATTCATGAGAAGAAATTTGCTTATGTGGAGAGTAGTAAATTTTCTATGCTTGTAGATCATGAAAAGAATGCTTTATGTGCTGGTTATATTGTTGAATTCATTCATGATGCTACTGAAAATTATTATGAGGGAGGAACATATGCTTGTAGGAATTGCAATAATGCCAAGTTTCCTCTCTATGTGCTTAAAGTTTTGAAGTTATGCTTGTTTAGCCTTCCTATTCTAGTTGATTATTGTTCCCATAAGTTGTTTGCTCACAAAATCCCTATGCAAAGGAAGTGGGTTAGGCTTAAATGTGCTAGTCATATGCTTCATGATGCTCCCATTATGTTTCAATTCTTATCTTTTATGTGAGCATCATTGTCATCATCATGCCTAGCTAGAAAGGCATCAAAGAAAAGCGCATGTTGGGAGACAACCCAATATTTATACTTACTGTTTTTATGTGTTCACATGATTATGCTACTGTAGTAATCATGTTTTATAGCTTTTGTTTCAATAAAGTGCCAAGTAAGACCTTTAGGATAGCTTACGGTGAGAGTTGTGTTGATCCTGCTAAAAATCAGAAACTTTTGCACCCAGTAAATTAGTTTTGATAATTCACATAAACGTGCTTCGGATATGATTCTTTTTTGCTATGGATTGGTACACAAATTGCTCAGGACTTCCTAATTTGGTAGGATTTTTGGAGTTTCAGAAGTATACGTTTGATACAGATTACTACAGACTGTTCTGTTTTTGACAGATTCTGTTTTCTATGTGTTGTTTGCTTATTTTGATGAATTTATGAGTAGTATCGGAGGGTATGAACCATAGAGAAGTTGGAATACAGTAGATACTACACCAATATGAATTTAGAATTAGTTTATTACAGTAACTAAGTGGTGGTTTTATTTTCTTATACTAATAGAGCTTACAAGTTTTCTGTTGAGTTTTGTGTTGTGAAGTTTTCAAGTTTTGGGTAAAGATTCGATGGAATATGGAATAAGGAGTGGAAAGAGCCTAAGCTTTGGGATGCCCAAGGCACCCCAAGGTAATATTCAAGGACAACCAAAAGCCTAAGCTTGGGGATGCCCCGGAAAGCATCCCCTCTTTCGTCTTCGTTCATCGGTAACTTTACTTGGAGCTATATTTTTATTCACCACATGATATGTGTTTTTCTTGGAGCGTCATTTTATTTTGTTAGTATTTTCTTGCTGTTATTTATAATAATGTTTTGCATCTATATGTTCAATAAAAATGTCAAGGATAGCCTTTTCCATGCTTATTTTGCTAGTATACATGTTGCTTTCTGAAAACAGAAAGTTTACCGCTGTTGCAAAAATTCCCTAGAAAAGTCAGAGAATGATATAATGTTGAAATTTTTTGCATATTGATCTCTGATAAATCTTCTACAGTAAGATATTTTTCTCATAATTTTTGGAGTTAGGGAAGTAGGATGAATCTTGCATTCTTTACAGACTATACTGTTTTGGCAGATTGCTGTTATGGTTGCATTGTTTGCATATGTTTGCTTGTTTAATGATTCTATTTGAGGATAAGAGTGTTAAATATGCAGAGGCATTTAGTATGCAATGTTGAATAATAATTTTAGTGATTTGTTACAGTAGAAAATGATAAGGTTTTGCATTGGTTTATACTAACTTATCTCACGAGTTCTTGTTGAGTTTGTTGTGGATGAAGTTTTTGAGATTTAGGAAACCGAGATATAAAAGGAATTAAGGAGACACAAAAGCTCAAGCTTGGGGATTCACAAGGCACCCCAAGATAATATTCCAAGAAGTCTCAAGCATCTAAGCTTGGGGATGCCCCGGTAGGCATCCCACCTTTCTTCTTCAACAACTAGCGGTTAGTATCGGTTGAACCTAAGTTTTTGCTTCTTCACATGAGTTGTGCTATCCTTGCGATATCATTTTATTTTGTTTTGCTTGCTGTTTGAATAAAATACCAAGATCTGAAATTCTTAAATGAGATAGAGTCTTCACATAGTTACATAATTATTTAGCTACTCATTGTTCTTCACTTATATCTTTTTGGAGTAGTTTGTCATTTACTCGTGTGCTTCACTTATATCCTATGAGTAAATGGTTGAATGAGTTGATTGTCATAAATATGAAATTATATATGTTTCATATGCTTACCCCGTGGGGAGTAATGACTTCACATCTAAGAAGTAGAGGTTGTAAATTTATTAAAGGTTAGCAAGCATTGTATTGGTCATTTGAACAATTCATGAAAGAATATTGAAGGAAGAGAGATTTCACATATAAATATACTATCCTAGACATCTTTTATAATTGTGAGCACTCATTAAGTATGACATGCTAAAGAGTTGATGTTGGACAAGGAAGATAACGTAATGGGTTATGTTTTCTCACATCTCAGTTAAAGTATATTGTCATGGATCATTCAAACATGTTGATCTTGCCTTTCCCCCTCATGCTAGCCAAAATTCCTTGCACCAAGTAGAGATACTACTTGTGCTTCCAAATATCCTTAAACCCAGTTTTTGCCATAAGAGTCCACCATACCTACCTATGGATTGAGTAAGATCCTTCAATTAAGTTGTCATGTTGCAAGCAATAAAAATTGCTCTCTAAATATGTATAACCTATTAGTGCGGAGAAAATAAGCTTTATATGATCGTGTAATATGGAAGTAATAAAAGCGATGGACTGCATAATAAGGGTTCATATCACAAGTGGCAATATAAAGTGACGTTCTTTTGCATTAAGATTTTGTGCATTCAACCCTAAAAGCACATGACAACCTCTGCTTCCCTCTGCGAAGGGCCTATTTTTACTTTATGTCTTTTACTTTTTGCAAGAGTCAAGGTGATCTTCACCTTTCCCTTTTTCATTTTATCCTTTGGCAAGCACCTCGTGTTGGAAAGATCCTGATATATATATATATATATCCAATTGGATGTAAGTTAGCATGAACTATTATTGTTGACATCACCCAAAGGTGAATACGTTGGGAAGCGAAACTATAAGCCCCTATCTTTCTTAGTGTACGATTAAAACTCCATAACCATAAGTATTGTGTGAGTGTTAGCAATTGTAGAAGACTATATGATAGTTGAGTATGTGGAGTTTGCTAAATCAAAGCTCTGACATAGACCCTTCCTGAAAATAAGATGAATTGCAATTGTTTGATGACTGGAATGAAGTTTGCTAGCTTTCAAGAAAGTTTATGGTCTATGCTTTAACATGTGAATAGCTTGTTACTTGATCTTGAGAAGTTTTATGAGATGAACTACTATTTTTGACATATAATCATGCTAGAAAAGGTGATTGAAATTATCATTGATCAAACTTGTGTACCTGCTAGCATTCACACTTCATAAATTCTTTCTTTTATCATTTACCTACTCAAGGACGAGCAGGAATTAAGCTTGGGGATGCTGATATGTCTCCAACGTATCTATAGTTTTTGAAGCATTCATGTTATTTTATTATCTGTTTTGGATGTTTACGGGCTTTATTATACACTTTTATATTATTTTTGGGACTAACCTATTAACCGGAGGCCCAATCCATATTGTTGTTTTCTTGCCTATTTCAGTGTTTTGAAGAAAAGGAATATCAAACAGAGTCCAAACGGAATGAAACCTTCGAGAAAGTTATTTTTGGAACAGAAACAATCCAGGGAACTTGGAGTGCAAGCCAGGGAAGCTTCAAGGAGGCCACGAGATAGGGGGGCGCGCCCACCCCCCTGGGCGCGCCCTCCACTCTCGTGGGCCCCTCATGGCTCCCCCGACCGACTTCTTTCGCCTATATATTCCCATATACCCTAAAAACATCGAAGCGAACAATAGATCGGGAGTTCCGTCGCCGCAAGCCTCTGTAGCCACCAAAAACCTCTTGGGAGCCCATTCCGGCACCCTGCCGGAGGGGGGGGGATCCCTCACTGGTGGCCATCTTCATCATCCCGGCACTCTCCATGACAAGGAGTGAGTAGTTCACCCTCGGGGCTGAGGGTATGTACCAGTAGCTATGTGTTTGATCTCTCTCTCTCTCTCTCTCTCTCTCTCTCTCTCTCTCTCTCTCTCTCGTGTTCTCTCTATGGCACGGTCGTGATGTATCGCGAGCTTTGCTATTATAGTTGGATCTTATGATGTTTCTTCCCCTCTACTCTCTTGTAATGGATTGAGTTTTCCCTTTGAAGTTATCTTATCGGATTGAGTCTTTAAGGATTTGAGAACACTTGATGTATGTCTTGCCGTGTTTATCTGTGGTGACAATGGGATATCACGTGATCCACTTGACGTATATTTTGGTGATCAACTTGCGGGTTCCGCCCATGAACCTATGCATAAGGGTTGGCACACGTTTTTTTCTTGAATCTCCGGTAGAAACTTTGGGGCACTCTTTGAAGTACTTTGTGTTGGTTGAATAGATGAATCTGAGATTGTGTGATGCATATCGTATAATCGTGCCCACGGATACTTGAGGTGACAATGGAGTATCTAGGTGACATTGGGGTTTTGGTTGATTTGTGTCTTAATGTGTTATTCTAGTATGAACTCTATGATAGATTGAACGGAAAGAATAGCTTCATGTTATTTTACTACAGACTCTTGAATAGATAGAACAGAAAGGATAACTTTGAGGTGGTTTCGTACCCTACCATAATCTGTTCGTTTGTTCTCCACTATTAGTGGCTTTGGTGTGAGTCTTTGTTGCATGTTGAGGGATTGTTATATGATCTATGTTATTATTGTTGAGAGAACTTGCACTAGTGAAAGTATGAACCTTAGGCCTTGTTTCCTACCATTGCAATACCGTTTGTGCTCACTTTTATCATTTGTTACCTTGCTGTTTTTATATTTTCAGATTACAAATACTCATATCTACCATCCATATTGCACTTGTATTACCATCTCTTCGCCGAAGTAGTGCACCTATACAATTTACCATTGTATTGGGTGTGTTGGGGACACAAGAGACTCTTTGTTATTTGGTTGCAGGGTTGCTTGAGAGAGACCATCTTCATCCTACGCCTCCCACGGATTGATAAACCTTAGGTCATCCACTTGAGGGAAATTTGCTACTGTCCTACAAACCTCTGCACTTGGAGGCCCAACAACGTCTACAAGAAGAAGGTTGTGTAGTAGACATCACCCCTCCCCCTCTATGTGACTGCACGAGTTTCCCCATGAGCCCGCAATGGTCCATAGCAGCGGGATAGGTTAAGGGGAACGGCGGCAGTGGTGGTGGCCGCGGCGTGCGGTAGGCAGATGAGGTCCGTGTTAGTGTCAAAACCGGTGGATCTCGGGTAGGGGGTCCTGAACTGTGCGTCTAAGGCTAATGGTAACAGGAGACTGGGGACACGATGTTTACCCAGGTTTGGGCCCTCTTGATGGAGGTAATACCCTACTTCCTGCTTGATTGATCTTGATGATATGAGTATTACAAGAGTTGACCTACCACGAGATCATAGAGGCTAAACCCTAGAAGCTAGCCTATGATTATGATTGTTCTTGTCCTACGGACTAAACCCTCCGGCTTATATAGACACCGGAGGGGGCTAGGGTTACACAGAGTCGGTTACAGAGAAGGAGATCTATCATCCGAATCGCCAAGCTTGCCTTCCACGCAAAGGAGAGTCCCATCCGGACACGGGACGAAGTCTTCAATCTTGTATCTTCATAGTCCAACAGTCCGGCCAAAGTATATAGTCCGGCTGTCCGGATACCCCCTTATCCAGGACTCCCTCAGTAGCCCCTGAACCAGGCTTCAATAATGATGAGTCCGGCACGCAGATTGTATTCGGCATTGCAAGGCGGGTTCCATCTCCGAATACTCCAAGGTAAATTTCGAACACTTAAGTCGTGTCCGGCTCTGCAAGACAAATTTCACATACCACCGTAGAGAGAACAATAATTCACAAATCTAATCCGCTGACAACTCTTCGTAGCGTGACATCACGCCACGGCCCGGTCATTATTCGAACCTTTTTTACAACCAGCTACTACGCATATTGCGAGGCGGTTTCCTTGGCACGTCTTGTCAAAGCATAGATCGTGCCCCCCTTATAGCGGGATTCTCATCAATACGGGTGTGGGAACCCAACCGCACCACCAATCGCGGTGAGTGGGGAACGAGCAGGTTTCATCAGGCAAGCAGGGAGGCGCAAAGTTTCACTGCCTCTATAAAGAGGAAAGGCCTCTTCCTTTTCACCCATGCCTTCTCCTTCCGCTCGTCCATTCTCTTTCACTTGAGCCCTAACACTCGAGCGTTCATCTTCTCCACCAACAAAGGTTCTCCGAAAATGTCTGGATCCGGAGCAGGAGGCAGGTGGATGGCCTCTACCATCCAGGAGAAGGATATCAAAAGCTTCGGGAGGCCGGATACCTGGCCCAGAAAATCGGCCACCGCCTTCAGACAGCGGGACAGATTGTCCCTACTTCGGAGTCCCATGAGAGGGTCGTATTCCTCCCTCATTTTGTCCGCGGGCTCGGGTTTCCCCTTCACCCATTTGTTTGCGGCATCATGTATTATTACAAGATCGATTTTCATGATCTATCCCCCAATTCCTTCCTCAACATCTTGACGTTTATCGTCGTGTGCGAGGCCTTTCTCCGCATCACGCCACACTTCAGCTTATGGCTGAAGATCTTCAATGTGAAGCCCAAGGTGGTGAACGGCGAGCACGCCGAGTGTGGAGGCACCATGGTGAGCAGGATGCCCAAGGTCACATGGCCGACAGGTACTCTCAATGATTCCGTCAAGGAGTGGCAGCATCAGTGGTTCTATATCACTAAGCCGCATGGCAAGAAGTGGGCTGCTGCTCCTGAGTTCCGATCCGGAGCCCCTTTACGACTTACGTCCTGGCCCAAGAAGGGCTTGGACTGTTCTTCATCTGACGAACTGTCGGTGATCCATACACGCGTCAAAGGTATGGAAGACAAGGCCATCAGGCTTGTTGACATAGTCCAGGTGATGTTGGTCCGCCTGGTTCTTCCCTGTCAGCACCGAGCCTGCAATTTGTGGGAGTATGACCTGGCCGAGCACCTGACCCTGCGAGAGCTTTACGGCTCCTCGCACAAGGACATCTGGAAGGTGCTTTTTAAGTCTGGCAAACCGTGGCCAGACTCCGCCGCGGATCACGGGTACCAACTATCCCGCCCCGCAAGTCCGGTAAGTAGTCATTATATTTTGTCCATCCATATGTTTCATTGTCATATCCCGGGGAAGATTCCCTAAGGTGCTTCCCAAAATTATATTAGGGATGGACGAAGAAGGCGGGGCGGATACACTGTCCAGCCCCGCTGCCAGAAGAACCAGCCGGACCACTTCTGACGAAGATGCTGGTCCCGGCGCCTTACGAGGCGCCAAAGAAAGAGGCCCACAAAGAGGCCAAGGAGACCAGGAGCAGCCTCTGTCGTCGTGGTTCTTCAGACACAAAATCCGAAGACTCCAATACCCATCTCTCCTCTAAAGAGGAAGAGGAGGAGGAAGAAGACGAGTCCCCCACGGGGGGAGGAAAGAAAAGGACGGCCTCCTCATCTCTGGAGGCCGAATTGCCTAAGAGGGGAAAAACTCTCCTGCTAGAGGCGTCCACTACGGCTACCGACAGCAGCCCGGAGTGGGATCCCAGGGCCCAGCCCCTGGAAAACTCGTAAGTGCACAAAATCCGAACACATTTATGCATCCAGGATTACCGAGGCACAATAAATTAATTGGTGCCATACTTTTTGCAGCCCGGCCAGGTCTCGCGCCAAACAATCCTCATCGGAGGATTCGTTGAGCTCAGATGCCCTAGAGAGCGAGACACCTCCGAAGGGCCTTTCCCCGAAGCTCGGGTGTGACACCGAGGTGTCATCCCAAAAGGAGCTAGACCAGGAGGGGCGTACCTCAGGGGCCGGATATACGGGAGCAGCGACTCCCCTGAGTGTCGACGGCGGGGGCGATCTTGGATTCGGCCCACAGCCGGACACAGTCCCGGAGACCTTTGAGGCTCCGGGATTAGATAGGCAGCTCCCCTTGACTAGAGGAGGTGATCCTGCTCCGCCGGCGACCTCTGTCCAACCAGAGGTGCAGGGCAGCTTATTGACAACGCTAAAGAGTGCTTCCATCGTCGATGAACATCGCGCCCTTATGGGCGTGGTGATTGAGAAGGTTCATGCCACTGAAAGTGGACTGAATGAATCCTGCATCAGCCTTATAAAAGGCTTGGAGGTAAGTTTTAGGAGTTTTTAGAAGATTTGTCATAGTATAGATAGTAGCCCCTGATACACTGTGCGGTGAAAGAAGGAACCGGACAGGGGATCAAATTTCCTTCCACAGGAGACTCAGTGCATGACGTATATCTCTTCCTTTATAAACAGGCGTCTGCAGCAACTGCCGCCTCTCATACTGCGGAAGTATCCGGACTGAAGCAGAGTCTGGAGCGGGCCGAAGAAGAACTTGGCTGGGTGAAGAAGCAGTTGGAGGACAATCAAGGTATGTCAAAACCTTGTTAAGTTTAGCACAATTAAGTAGGTGTGCCTTAATGAAAGTATATATATTGCGCGCTCTAGGGGCGAATGCCGAAATTGAGGCATTGAATAAGGCTGTGGCCTTAGCCGAAAAGAAGGCAGCCGTGGAACAGGCCCTTCGCGAGAAGCACGAGGCCATGGTCATTGAAGCTGAATGAGAGCTTCAGGAGGCCGTGCAGAAAAGCGAGACTTTGGAGCAGAGTCTATCACTGAAAGAATCCGAACTCGCCCAAGCTCTCCAAGCCGCAACTGATGCTCGAGGGGAAGCCCAAGGTGCTCTGAAGGACATTCAAGAAGCGAGGAAGATTGCGGCTGGTAAGGCTTTTTCCTATTCAAAGTGATTGTTTATGCCGTAGCAGGAAAAATTCAAGGTGACAAATGGACTTCTGATTTCTCCAGGGGCATTTGCGGATCTTCCATGTAGCATATATGATGCTGCAATTCTATCGAGCTGAGGAGAAGAAGATTGCGGAAAAGCTTTTCTGGTCATAGTATTTGGCACCGAATTATCCGGTGCCATTCATCGATCAGCTGAAGCAGCTGGTCAAACTGCACTAGGCGGCCGAACTAGCCATGAAGGATTTGATTGTCTGGCTATGGCCCGCCGAGCCTATTCCGAGCAGTTACTTTGGGCTCGTGAAGCGAATTGTGAGTGCCTGTCCTCGGCTTGACGTCATTAAGCGGTCGGTTTGTATAGAAGGTGCGCAAATGGCATTTGCCCGCGTGAAAGTGCACTGGAGAAAGCTGGATGCTGAAAAGCTGATGACGGAGGGACCACCCGAGGGGAAGGAGCACCGCAAGCCCGAACTATATTACGATGGTGTCCTAAAAGGAGCCCGCCTTGTGGCGGAGCAATGTACCAAAGACATTGTATTTCCATGAAGGCAATCATGCTGTCCTTTGTAAGGTGGAACAAAGTCACCTTTATTTATGTATTTGCCTTTTATATGAAAGTTTTTCCTCCCGCGCAACCATTTTATATGTTAATCTTGAGAGTTGGCCAGTCATCGGCTTCTACCCCCACGTAGGAAATATGGGGGTGTTCGGGATACACCTGAACACTCTTTACCCCATTCTTGGGTCCATAAAGGAGGTGTTCAGCACAGCGAACCAGGCAATCAGACTATAGGGCTTTATCACTCTCACTTAGCCATAGGAATTCAAGTATGGTAGGCGCAACCCCTAGTGTTCGGAAGACCACACGAGGGGCTCTAACAGCACCTGATCGGTAGACTGATCCGTCGCACTCTGCATTTATTATGGCATTATGCGGAATAAATCCTTAAAGATTTTACAACCTCTCGAACAGCTGACCAGCTCTCGCCTTATCATGACAGTCAGTTTTCGGCTTTCTCTACTGAGGTGCTCGTCCGGAAGAACCGGGACACAATTGCAGTAGTTCTCCCAACGCTACCTTAGCCAATATTGCGGAACGTAAGGTATGAAAACATGGGAGCCGGGCAAACCCAAGACATGATTCAGAGCTGATGCATATAATGCTATAAGTTCGGGGTGCCGAGCGACCGAGAAGGTGGTCGGACTTTGTTGCCATAGTGCGGGTACAATGAAGCCCCTTGGCATTTTAAGGCATAACACAATATTCAGATGCCGTTATGACTAAAAATGTCAATGAGAGATGATAGCGAATAAGCGTCATATAACTCTACATGTTGTATTCGAGTAATGCGTTTATGCGTATGGGTACTGTTCATGTTGTAAAAAGGAGGTATGATGGCGTAACCTGTTTAGACCGGGCGGGAGGGAGCTGTGTGTGAATCTGAAGTATGTCCGGATTGTCTTCGGGGGAAATGTTCAAAGATTCCCCCTTTGCACGTCCGGGCTGATTTCCTGGCGCCAGTCCTATTATCCGCAAAAGAGATCCTGCAAAGAAAATGCTGAGGGACGTATGTGCTCCACGGAGTGGTTGAATCGCAGGGCGTGCCCTTCCCAACTTATGCCGAGGTGTTTGACTGGCGCCTGGTCGAGCCGAGCTATCCTGCCATGAAGTAGTTCAGACTCCTTTATTGGTGTCCGGGGGGTTGGCTGCCGAATCGAGGTTCGGTAAGGAGGCACAATTCACTGCTTCAGTGGCCGTATGCTCTTCGGCGCCGAAGTGGGGTTCAGTCGTGCCCTTAATTGTGACTATGTCACGTGGGCCTGGTATGGTACCACGTTGAATCGAGCCAATCGTGGTTCGCCCCGGTAGTACGTAATAGTTACTGTATAGGGGGATAGTGTCGAAGACTGACTCTCCGGTATGGTGATCATTCAGTGATCCGGAGACAACCTCTAGGGTGGTGTTTATATTGCTCACCGTGTTGGTTTGCGTAGGAGTTTCTTTTGCTATGTATTGCATTGCTTTGAGACCCCTTTATTGTTTTCGGTGTATGACCGGTCGGCTTGTTTGAAGACCCGGCATTCTCTATTTGTATGATTGGCTACCGATCCTAGAGTACCATGAATTTGGCATGGGCGGTCTAGTATGTGGTCCAGGCCGGATGGGCCCGAATTGCTTTGTTGAAGTGCCTTTTTCCGCTGACTAGACTGGGAGCCGCGGAATCCGTCATTGACTGCCATCTCGCGGGCGTCATCATTATTCTTGGGACGCTTATGTTTGTTGCGTCGATGTTTATGGATGCTATATCTGGCCTCTAATGTGCCAGGGGTGTTAGCTTTGTTGCTGTGAGCCAGCCAGCTATCTTCGCCCGCACAAAAGTGGGTAATGAGTGTCGTTAGGGCCGCCATGGACTTTGGTTTCTCTTGGCCGAGGTGTCGGGTGAGCCACTCGTTCCGGATACTATGTTTGAAGGCTGCTATGGCTTTGGTGTGCGGACAGTCGGTGATTTGGTTCTTTTTTAGTAGGAACCGAGTCCAGAATCTCCTGACTGACTCTCCTGGCAGTTGGGTAATGTGACCTAAGTCATCAGCATATGGTGGTCGCCTATAGGTGCCTTGGAAGTTGTTGAGGAACACGTCCTCTAGGTTTTCCCAACTGTCGATGGAGTTTGCCGGCAGGCTATTCAGCCAGTGTCGGGCTGGTTCTTTGAGTTTAAGGGGAAGGTACTTGATGGCATGTAGATCATCACCGCGGGCCATGTGAATGTGGAGAAGGAAATCTTTGATCCATACCACGGGTTCTGTTGTACCATCGTATGATTCAATGTTTGTGGGTTTAAACCCTCCTGGAAATTCGTGGTCCATTATCTCATGAGTGAAGCAGAGGGGGTGTGCGGCGCCTTTGAGCCGGGTTATGTCGCTACGCAGTGCGACTATGTCTGGCCGGTTATGTTCGGCCCGGCCGGACTTATTATTAGTGTATCTGGCATGACGGTCATCGTTATGTGCTATGGCACGCCCCCGTGATCCATAGATCGATCTTGGTTGTCCTGCATTGTTTTCCAATATGTCTCACAGGTCCTGCGTATTGCCCTGGGCAGTAGTGAACTGGCGTGGGGGTGCGGGCTGGTATTCGGTCTGATACGCCGTTTTATCCTGGCCACGAGGTGTCCGGTCAGCCTTGTCTTATGCTGGTAGTGTAGGCTCTATGACCTCCTCCTCTAGTTGAGGTAGCAACTTGTGCTTTGGGTAACCCTTGGTGGGGGGCTCGAGTCCGTATTCCTCGGCGGCCAGGACCTCAGTCCATCTGATCAGATCTTGATTAGCTTGGAGTTGTTACTGCTTCTTTTTCAGGCTTCTTGCAGTGGCTATAAGCCAGCGCTTAAAGTGCTCCTGTTCTATTGGATCTTCGGGTACACCGAATTCATCGTCACCGAGGTTCACCTCATCTTCGGAGGGAGGCATATAGTTGTCATCCTCCACATATCCGTCCATCGCCTGTTCCTCTGGGCTGACCTGCCCGTGTTCCTGTTCGGCCTGTTCAAAGGTAGGCTGATCAGGATTGTATTCCTCTTCGGCACCATCTGGGTTGTTTTCTTCTCCTGTGCCGGTATTGCTATGGCAGGGCTTAGAGCGGCGCCGATGATGCCCATGCTTTGGTTTCTTCCCTAAGGGGTTATCTTCTGTTGCCTCATCGCCATTGTTTTCTTTGGGGGTGTCCACCATATATATATATATCATATGAAGAGGTGGTTGTCCAGCGCCCTGTGGGCGGTGGTTCCTGTTCTTCTCCCCCATTGTCGTCTATACCGTCGATGTCTTCGGAGTTGAAGTCAAGCATGTCGGTCAAATCATTGAGAATGGCTATTAAGTGGGTGGTGGGTGGGTAACGGATTTCTTCGTCGCCTGCTTCCCACTCGAGCCGGACATAGTTCGGCCAGGAATCTCCTGACAGAGAGAGACCTTAATGAATTTAGCACATCACCAAAGGGGGAGTGCTGAAAGATATCCGCGGCGGTGAGCTCCATGACTGGAGCCCAATCAGACTCAATGGGCCCGGGCGTGCATGGTTCGGAACCCACATCCGGACACAAGTCCGGGGGTCCGGTGACACAGATTCCCTTAACGGCGGAGTCTGTGTTCGGCTCTACCGCCGAAGAGTATGCAACCTCCGTGGCAGGGTCCATCCACCCGTCCTCGGACGATGCGATCTGCCCCGGATTTAGGTCCGAAGCAGTTGCAGGGGCGATATCCCGAATACTGTCCGACAACAGATCTAAGTCGTGCTCGTCGTGACTGTTCGACACTCCTGATGTGGGCCCGAATCCGTCGAAGATCAAGTCTCTGCGGATATTGGCCGTGTAATTCAAGTTGCCGAACCTGACCTGATGGCTAGGGGCGTAGCTGTCGATCTGCTCCAGATGGCCAAGCGGGTTGGCCCACAGTGCGAAGCCGCCGAACACGAAGATCTGTCTGGGGAGAAAAGTCTCGCCCTGGACTGTGTTGTTGAAGGTTGAGGGAGCCATCGAGCCTTACAACAATGACACAGAGGAACTCTCAATGAAAGCACCAATGTCGGTGTCAAAACCGGCGGATCTCGGGTAGGGGGTCCCGAACTGTGCGTCTAAGGCTAATGGTAACAGGAGACTGGGGACACGATGTTTACCTAGGTTTGGGCCCTCTCGATGGAGGTAATACCCTACTTCCTGTTTGATTGATCTTGATGATATGAGTATTACAAGAGTTGATCTACCACGAGATCATAGAGGCTAAACCCTAGAAGCTACCCTATGATTATGATTGTTCTTGTCCTACAGACTAAACCCTCCGGTTTATATAGACACCAGAGGGGGCTAGTGTTACACAGAGTCGGTTACAGAGAAGGAGATCTATCATCTGAATCGCCAAGCTTGCCTTCCACGCAAAGGAGAGTCCCATCCGGACACGGGACGAAGTCTTCAATCTTGTATCTTCATAGTCCAACAGTTCGGCCAAAGTAGATAGTCCGGCTGTCCGGATACCCCCTTATCCAGGACTCCCTCAATCCGCCCGCCCGCGCTTAAACTTCAGTTGGCAGTTTTTTTGTATTTTGGCACGCAACGCGTGTCCAAATTTGGTTCACCTTGGGCTGATTTTTTGGGCAGCCCTAAAATGGGACGACATATTTTTGCGTTTAAGGCAGCCATCGAAGCTCGTTTTTAGGCTCAAGTGATGCAAAAAAATGATCTTTACATCAAATGCCCTATTTTAAGGCTGTCATTGGAGATGCTCTTACTACCATATTATTTGAATGTCCGATTTTGCTTCGGTAACTTGACGGGCGTGTTTCCTCTTGGACGAAATAATAAACTCTGAGTACTAGACAAACGAGGAACGTCCCGTGAGTGACCGCCGCCCGCCGGCTATATTAGGTCGTACTCACCCCACCGAACGTCTCCAGAACCAAGAACAGAAGAAACCCAGACAGTGAATCGGGCGCTGAGGATGCAGATCTTCGTGAAGATGCCGGAGGGGAAGACCGTCACCCTGGAGGTCGAGAGCATCGACACCATCGACAATGTGAAGGCCAAGATCCACGACAAGGAAGGTACTACATAAGCCAACCACATCACTATGTCGCATTGGCGCCGCCATGAACGGTGTCTCTTTGTTGAGTTTGAGACTTGAGAGGTTAACTCTCTGTCGTGTCGTGTGGCCGCATGCGTCTCACCGGAGCAGCAACGCATCATCTTCGCGGGGAAGCAGCTGGAGGATGGTTGCAGCTGCTTTTGCGCCTGTGTGTGAGAATGACCAAAGCAAGAGGAGATAACTCTCTAAACTTCTCCACAAAACTCTCTGAAACTTCTCCCCCATTGGCATCGATTGCCAAAATGGCGGAAAAGCTTAGAAGGCCAATATAAAAAGTGTTCCTCCATAAATTGTGTATTTCTCAACAAGAGAGTGGAATGCCATACACATATCCAAAGGTAAATACTTGGAGGAACACAAACTATATTGAGGCACAAAGATTGCTAAAGAATGATATGCCACGAAGACATAACAAAGAGAGACACAAGCAATCAAGCAATCAAAAGATACCAATTGAAGCAAGCAATCAAAGGATATCACTTGAACCAACTAAACCAATGATCCTTCGAGCCACATGAAAAAAGATATTATGATACACGCAAGGGAGTGTTCTAAAGAAACTAGGGAAGCTCCCCATGATTTGTGCACAAATAAGAATTTTTGTAATTGGACACAACATGCATAAAATAGGAGTTCATCATCACTCCCCCAAAATCAATAGAAACACACGGTGCAAGGTTTGTCATTCCCACACACAACTAGCAAATGGGTTCACAAGCTCACTAATAAGCATATAAAGAACCTATGTTTGTGACAACCCGTGGTGAAGATATAAAAGGAAGCTTCGTTAAGAGGAGGGATACCAATTGAATTGGCAAAGCATCATCATGAGAAGCAAGAGGAAAATAAGATCTTCACCACACAAGAGTGCATCAATATGCAACGAGATATGACCCGCACTCAAGGCAAAAGATTTCGCGGAGCCACCAAAGAAATGACATAAGAAAGACAAGGTGGACATGAAAGAAAGGATATAATCTAGATATGTAATTTCTCTCAAGTGTATAAGGTTCTAGGTAGATGAAATCATGAGATATCAATCGACATAGAAGGATGTACACACGAAATAGTTACAAAAACGAAAGAACAAGATATCCGCAAGGAAGTCATAAATATACCAATAAGATATTTGCGTGAAAGCATAGCACTTGGCTAGATAGGGTCTTATTGTATATAAATGAAGTCCAACCGTACATCCATCAAAGACATCACAACTAGAAACAAGAGATCATTGTTGGGATGCTTTGAGAAAGGAAACAACTATCACAAGATGGAATGAATATCATGCCAAGATGCAACCTACACACGGTTGAATGCAAGAAAATAATGCATGAATAGATACTTGTTACCGAGATATCATTGGAAGGATGTAGAGGACACCAATTGAAGGGAGTAGATAGCAGTTCATTGGGCATCCTAGCTTGACTCTAATAAGCACATGGTGACACCACCTTCCTTGTGGGTGAGCCGAGCATCCAATGTTGGGGAACGTTGCAGAAAATTAAATTTTTTCCTACGGTTTCACCAAGATCCATCTATGAGTTCATCTAAGCAACGAGTCAAGGGAGAGAGTTTGCATCTACATACCACTTGTAGATCGCGTGCGGAAGCTTGCAAGGTGATGATGGAGTCGTACTCGACGTGATTCGAATCACCGATGACCAAGTGCTGAACGGACAGCACCTCCGCGTTCAACACACGTACGGGACGGGAGACGTCTCCTCCTTCTTGATCCAGCAAGGGGAAGGAGAGGTTGAGGAAGACAGCTCCACCGGCAGCACGACGGCGTGGTGATGGTGGAGAGGCAGTACTCCGACAGGGCTTCGCCAAGCACACAACGGAGGAGGAGAGGTATTGGGGAGGGGAGGGCTGCGCCTTGGAGGGTGGTACGGCTGCCCTCCCCTCACCCCTCTATTTATAGGGGGAAGGGAGAAGGGGGCCGGCCCCCCTAGAACCCATCTAGGGGGGTGCGGCGGCCAAGGGGAGAGGGGGAGAGGGTGGCTTGCCCCCCAAGCCAAGGGGGCGCCCCCTCTAGGGTTCCCCCCCTCAACCCTAGGCGCAAGGGCCCAAGGGAGGGGGTGCGGCCAGCCCACCAGGGGCTGCCTCCCTAACCCACGCAGCCCATGTGGCCCCCCGGGAGGGGTGGCCCCTCCCGGTGGACCCCCGGAACCCTTCTGGTGGCCCCGGTACAATACCGGTATGACCCCGAAACTTCCCGGTGCCCGTTTGACAACTTCCCATATATAAATCTTTACCTCCGGACCCTTCCGGAGCTCCTCGTGATGTCCGGGATCCCATCCGGGACTCCGAACAACATTCGGTAGTCACATACTAGTCTTCCTAATAACCCTAGCGTCACCGAACCTTAAGTGTGTAGACCCTACGGGTTCGGGAGACATGCAGACATGACCGAGACGCTCTCAGGTCAATAACCAACAGCGGGATCTGGATACCCATGATGGCTCCCACATGCTCCTCGATGTTGTCATCGGATGAACCACGATGTCAAGGATTCGATCAAACCCTGTATGCAATTCCCTTTGTCAATCGGTACGTTACTTGCCCGAGACTCGATCGTTGGTATCCCAATACCTTGTTCAGTCTCGTTACCGGCAAGTCACTTTACTCGTACCGTAATGCATGATCCCGTGTCTAACACCTTGGTCACATCGAGCTCATTATGATGATGCATTACCGAGTGGGCCCAGAGATACCTCTCCGTCATACGGAGTGACAAATCCCAGTCTCGATCCGTGTCAACCCAACAGATACTTTCGGAGATACCTGTAATGCACCTTTATAGTCACCCAGTTACGTTCTGACGTTTGATACACCCAAGGCACTCTTACGGTATCCGGGAGTTACACGATCTCATGGTCGAAGGAAGAGATACTTGACATTGGCAAAGCTCTAGCAAAACGAACTACACGATCTTTTATGCTATGCTTAGGATTGGGTCTTGTCCATCACATCATTCTCCTAATGATGTGATCCCGTTATCAACGACATCCAATGTCCATAGTCAGGAAACCATGACTATCTTTTGATCACAACGAGCTAGTCAACTAGAGGCTCACCAGGGACATATTGTGGTCTAAGTATTCACACGTGTATTACGATTTCCGGATAATACAGTTATAGCATGAATAAAAGACATTTATCATGAACATTGAAATATAATAATACTTTTATTATTGCCTCTAGGGCATATTTCCAACAGTCTCCCACTTGCACTAGAGTCACCAATCTAGTTACATTGTGATGAATCGAACACCCATAGAGTTCTGGTGTTGATCATGTTTTGCACGCGAGAGAGGTTTAGTCAGCGGATCTGCGACATTCAGATCCGTGTGCACTTTGCAAATCTCTATGTCTCCATCTTGAACATTTTCACGGATGGAGTTGAAACGACGCTTGATGTGCCTGGTCTTCTTGTGAAACCTGGGCTCCTTGGCGAGGGCAATAGCTCCAGTGTTGTCACAGAAGAGTTTGATCGGCCCCGACGCATTGGGTATGACTCCTAGGTCGGCGATGAACTCCTTCACCCAAATCGCTTCATGCGCTGCCTCCGAGGCTGCCATGTACTCCGCTTCACACGTAGATCCCGCCACGACGCTCTACTTGCAGCTGCACCAGCTTACTGCTCCACCATTCAACATATACACGTATCCGGTTTGTGACTTAGAGTCATCCAGATCTGAGTCGAAGCTAGCGTCGACGTAACCCTTTACGACGAGCTCTTCGTCTCCTCCATAAACGAGAAACATGTCCTTCGTCCTTTTCAGGTACTTCAGGATATTCTTGACCGCTGTCCAGTGTTCCTTGCCGGGATTACTTTGGTATCTTGCTACCAAACTTACGGCAAGGTTTACATCGGGTCTGGTACACAGCATGGCATACATAATAGATCCTATGGCTGAAGCATAGGGGATGACACTCATCTCTTCTTTATCTTTTGCCGTGGTCGGTGACTGAGCCGAGCTCAGTCTCACACCTTGTAACATAGGCAAGAACCCCTTCTTGGACTGATCCATTTTGAACCTCTTCAAAATCTTATCAAGGTGTGTGCTTTGTGAAAGACCTATGAGGCGTCTCGATCTATCTCTATAGATCTTGATGCCTAATATGTAAGCAGCTTCTCCAAGGTCCTTCATTGAAAAACACTTATTCAAGTAGGCCTTAATGCTGTCCAGAAATTCTATATTATTTCCCATCAAGAGTATGTCATCTACATATAATATGAGAAATGCTACAGAGCTCCCACTCACTTTCTTGTAAACGCAGGCTTCTCCATAAGTCTGCATAAACCCAAACGCTTTGATCATCTCATCAAAGCGAATATTCCAACTCCGAGATGCTTGCACCAGCCCATAAATGGATCGCTGGAGCTTGCATACTTTGTTAGCGTTCCGAGGATCGACAAAACCTTCCGGCTGCATCATATACAGTTCTTCCTTAAGATGTCCGTTAAGGAATGCCGTTTTGACGTCCATCTGCCATATCTCATAATCATAATATGCGGCAATTGCTAACATGATTCGGACGGACTTCAGCTTCGCTACGGGAGAGAAAGTCTCGTCGTAGTCAATCCCTTGAACTTGTCGATAACCCTTAGCGACAAGTCGAGCCTTATAAATGGTAACATTACCATCCGCGTCCGTCTTCTTCTTAAAAATCTATTTGTTTTCTATCGCTCGCCGATCATCGGGCAAGTCTGTCAAAGTCCATACTTTGTTTTCATACATGGATTCTATCTCGGATTTCATGGCTTCAAGCCATTTGTTGGAATCCGGGCCCGCCATCGCTTCTTCATAGTTCGAAGGTTCATTGTTGTCTAACAACATGATTTCCAGGACAGGGTTGCCGTACCACTCTGGTGCGGAACGTGTCCTTGTGGACCTACGAAGTTCAGCAGTAACTTGATCCGAAGTACCTTGATCATCATCATTGTTTTCCTCTTCAGTTGGTGTGGGCATCACAGGAACGGTTTCCTGTGCTGCGCCACTTTCCCGTTCAAGAGGTAGTACTTCATCGAGTTCTACTTTCCTCCCACTTACTTCTTTCGAGAGAAACTCTTTTTCCAGAAAGCATCCGTTCTTGGCAACAAAGATCTTGCCTTCGGATCTTAAGTAGAAGGTATACCCGACAGTTTCCTTAGGGTATCCTATGAATACGCATTTTTCCGACTTGGGTTCGAGCTTTTCAGGTTGAAGTTTCTTGACATAAGCATCGCATCCCCAAACTTTTAGAAACGACAGCTTAGGTTTCTTTCCAAACCATAATTCATACGGTGTCGTCTCAACGGATTTAGATGGTGCCCTATTTAAAGTGAATGTAGCTGTCTCTAGAGCGTATCCCCAAAATGATAGCGGTAAATCGGTAAGAGACATCATAGACCGCACCATATCCAATAGAGTGCGATTACGACGTTCGGACACACCGTTTCGCTGAGGTGTTCCAGGCGGCGTGAGTTGTGAAACGATTCCACATTTCCTTAAGTGTGTACCAAATTCGTGACTTAAGTATTCTCCTCCACGATCTGATCGTAAGAATTTTATCTTTCGATCACGTTGATTCTCTACCTCATTCTGAAATTCCTTGAACTTTTCAAAGGTCTCAGACTTGTGTTTCATTAAGTAGACATACCCATATCTACTCAAGTCATCAGTGAGAGTGAGAACATAGCGATATCCTCCACGAGCCTCAACGCTCATTGGACCGCACACATCGGTATGTATGATTTCCAACAAGTTGGTTGCTCGCTCCATTGTTCCGGAGAACGGAGTCTTGGTCATTTTGCCCAAGAGGCATGGTTCGCATGTGTCAAACGATTCATAATCAAGAGACTCTAAAAGTCCATCGGCATGGAGCTTCTTCATGCGCTTGACACCAATGTGACCAAGGCGGCAGTGCCACAAGTATGTGGGACTATCGTTATCAACTTTAAATCTTTTGGCATCTACACTATGAACATGTGTAATATTACGCTCGAGATTCATTAAGAATAAACCATTGACCATCGGAGCATGACCATAAAACATATCTCTCATATAAATCGAACAACCATTATTCTCAGACTTAAATGAGTAGCCATCTCGTATTAAACGAGATCCAGATACAATGTTCATGCTCAAACTTGGCACTAAATAACAATTATTAAGGTTCAAAACTAATCCCGTAGGTAAATGTAGAGGCAGTGTGCCGACGGCGATCACATCGACTCTGGAACCATTCCCGACGCGCATCATCACCTCGTCCTTCGCCAGTCTCCGTTTATTCCGCAGCTCCTGCTGTGAGTTACAAATATGAGCAACGGCACCGGTATCAAATACCCAGGAGTTACTATGAGTACTGGTAAGGTACACATCAATCACATGTATATCAAATATACCTTTGGTGTTGCCGGCCTTCTTATCCGCTAAGTATTTGGGGCAGTTCCGCTTCCAGTGACCCTTCCCCTTGCAATAAAAGCACTCAGTCTCAGGCTTAGGTCCATTCTTTGACCTCTTCCCGGTAACTGGCTTACCAGGCGCGGCAACCTCCTTGCCGTCCTTCTTGAAGTTCTTCTTACCCTTGCCCTTCTTGAACTTAGTGGTCTTATTGACCATCAACACTTGATGTTCTTTCTTGATTTCAGCCTCTGCTGACTTCAGCATCGAGAACACTTCAGGAATGGTCTTTTCCATCCCCTGCATGTTGTAGTTCATCACAAAGCTCTTGTAGCTTGGTGGGAGCGACTGGAGGATTCTGTCAATGACCGCCTCATCTGGGAGGTTAATGTTCAGCTGGGTCATACGGTTGTGCAACCCAGACATCTTCAGGATGTGCTCACTGACAGAACTGTTTTCCTCCATCTTACAACTGTAGAACTTGTCGGAGACATCATATCTCTCGACCCGGGCATGAGCTTGAAAAACTAGTTTCAGCTCTTCGAACATCTCATATGCTCCGTGGTGCTCAAAACGCTTTTGGAGCCCCGGTTCTAAGCTGTAAAGCATGCCGCACTGAACGAGGGAGTAATCATCAGCACGAGACTGCCAAGCATTCATAATGTCTTGGTTCTCTGGGACGGGAGCGTCACCTAGCGGTCCTTCTAGGACATATTGTTTCCTGGCAGCTATGAGGATGATCCTCAGGTTCCGGACCCAGTCCGTATAGTTGCTGCCATCATCTTTCAGCTTGGTTTTCTCTAGGAACGCGTTGAAGTTCATGTTGACATTAGCGTTGGCCATTGATCTACAAGACATATTTGAAAAGGTTTTTAGACTAAGTTCATGATAATAAAGTTCTAATCAAATTATGAACTCCCACTTAGATTAGCCATCCCTCTAGTCATCTAAGTGTTACACGATCCGAGTCGACTAGCCCGTGTCCGATCATCACGTGAGACGGACTAGTCATCGTCGGTGAACATTCTCATGTTGATCGTATCTTCCATACGATTCGTGTTCGACCTTTTGGTCTCCGTGTTCCGAGGCCATGTCTGCACATGCTAGGCTCGTCAAGTTAACCCTAAGTGTTTTCGCTGTGTAAAACTGTCTTACACCCGTTGTATGTGAACGTAAGAATCCATCACACCCGATCATCACGTCGTGCTTAGAAGCGACGAACTGTAGCAACGGTGCACAGTTAGGGGAGAACACTTCTTGAAATTTTTGTAAGGGATCATCTTATTTACTACTGTCGTCCTAAGTAAACAAGATGCATAAACATAATAAACATCACATGCAATTATATAGTTGTGACATGATATGACCAATATCATATAGCTCCATTGATCTTCATCTTCGGGGCTCCATGATCATCTTGTCACCGGCTTAACACCATGATCTCCATCATCATGATCTCCATCATCGTGTCTTCATGAAGTTGTCACGCCAACGACTACTTCTACTTCTATGACTAACGTTTAGCAATAAAGTAAAGTAGTTTACATGGCGTTATTCAATGACACGCATGTCATACAAAAAATAAAGACAACTCCTATGGCTCCTGCCGGTTGTCATACTCATCGACATGCAAGTCGTGAATCCTATTACAAAGAACATGATCTCATACATCACAATTCATCATTCATCACAACTTCTGGCCATATCACATCACATGATCAATCGCTGCAAAAACAAGTTAGACGTCCTCTAATTGTTGTTGCATCTTTTATGTGGCTGCAATTGGGTTCTAGCAAGAACGTTTTCTTACCTACGAATCACCACAACGTGATTTTGTCAACTTCTATTTACCCTTCATAAGGGCCCTGTTCATCGATTCCGCTCCAACTAAAGTGGGAGAGACAGACACCCGCCAGCCACCTTATGCAACAAGTGCATGTCAGTCGGTGGAACCGGTCTCACGTAAGCGTACGTGTAAGGTTGGTCCGGGCCGCTTCATCCCACAATACTGTTGAGCAAGAAAAGACTAGTAGAGGCAAGTAAGATGACAAAATCCATGCCCACAACAAAATTGTGTTCTACTCGTGCAAAGAGAACTACGCATAGACCTAGCTCATGATGCCACTAATGGGGAACGTTGCAGAAAATTAAAATTTTTCCTACGGTTTCACCAAGATCCATCTATGAGTTCATCTAAGCAACGAGTCAAGGGAGAGAGTTTGCATCTACATACCACTTGTAGATCGCGTGCAGAAGCTTGCAAGGTGATGATGGAGTCGTACTCGTCGTGATTCGAATCACCGATGACCAAGTGCTGAACGGACAGCACCTCCGCGTTCAACACACGTACGGGACGGGAGACGTCTCCTCCTTCTTGATCCAGCAAGGGGAAGGAGAGGTTGAGGAAGACAGCTCCACCGGCAGCACGACGGCGTGGTGATGGTGGAGAGGCAGTACTCCGACAGGGCTTCGCCAAGCACACAACAGAGGAGGAGAGGTATTGGGGAGGGGAGGGCTGCGCCTTGGAGGGTGGTACGGCTGCCCTCCCCTCACCCCTCTATTTATAGGGGGAAGGGAGAAGGGGGCCGGCCCCCCTAGAACCCATCTAGGGGGGTGCGGCGGCCAAGGGGAGAGGGGGAGAGGGTGGCTTGCCCCCCAAGCCAAGGGGGCGCCCCCTCTAGGGTTCCCCCCCTCAACCCTAGGCGCAAGGGCCCAAGGGAGGGGGTGCGGCCAGCCCACCAGGGGCTGGCTCCCTGCCCCACGCAGCCCATGTGGCCCCCCGGGAGGGGTGGCCCCTCCCGGTGGACCCCCGGAACCCTTCCGGTGGCCCCGGTACAATACCGGTATGACCCCGAAACTTCCCGGTGCCCGTTTGACAACTTCCCATATATAAATCTTTACCTCCGGACCCTTCCGGAGCTCCTCGTGACGTTCGGGATCCCATCCGGGACTCCGAACAACATTTGGTAGTCACATACTAGTCTTCCTAATAACCCTAGCGTCACCGAACCTTAAGTGTGTAGACCCTACGGGTTCGGGAGACATGCAGACATGACCGAGACGCTCTCAGGTCAATAACCAACAGCGGGATCTGGATACCCATGATGGCTCCCACATGCTCCTCGATGTTGTCATCGGATGAACCACGATGTCGAGGATTCGATCAAACCCTGTATGCAATTCCCTTTGTCAATCGGTACGTTACTTGCCCGAGACTCGATCGTTGGTATCCCAATACCTTGTTCAGTCTCGTTACCGGCAAGTCACTTTACTCGTACCGTAATGCATGATCCCGTGTCTAACACCTTGGTCACATCGAGCTCATTATGATGATGCATTACCGAGTGGGCCCAGAGATACCTCTCCGTCATACGGAGTGACAAATCCCAGTCTCGATCCGTGTCAACCCAACAGATACTTTCGGAGATACCTGTAATGCACCTTTATAGTCACCCAGTTACGTTGTGACGTTTGATACACCCAAGGCACTCTTACGGTATCCGGGAGTTACACGATCTCATGGTCGAAGGAAGAGATACTTGACATTGGCAAAGCTCTAGCAAAACGAACTACACGATCTTTTATGCTATGCTTAGGATTGGGTCTTGTCCATCACATCATTCTCCTAATGATGTGATCCCGTTATCAACGACATCCAATGTCCATAGTCAGGAAACCATGACTATCTGTTGATCACAACGAGCTAGTCAACTAGAGGCTCACCAGGGACATATTGTGGTCTAAGTATTCACACGTGTATTACGATTTCCGGATAATACAGTTATAGCATGAATAAAAGACATTTATCATGAACATTGAAATATAATAATACTTTTATTATTGCCTCTAGGGCATATTTCCAACATCCAATGCATGTCCAATTGTTCCTAGACCAACAACACAAACAAAATGGTACCCAAACTCATTGGGACCAAAGATTTAGAGAACCAACAATACATAGGACAAACTCCACATAAATATGTGCATATAGATATGAAAATGAATTTCATGCACATCTCATCAAATTTGAGACTTGGTGGAGTTTCCCCTATATATTGGGTCAAAGAAAGAAAGCATGCCAAAGAAACTACATGAAGTAAATATGCATGCTAAAGACCTTCAAGAACCAACACCAAATAAAAAGGAATACCAAATGGAGAAATCATCAATTGGAAGATATCAATTAAAAGATACATCAAGGAATGAGATATCCATTGATACATGCAAAAAGACAGATATCAAACTCCCAAAAGAGAGAATGGTTCCAAACAAACCAAGCCCTCTACAAAGTTTCATGATGGTACAAAGTATAAAAAACAAACAACTTGCCTTCCACCGACACACACTTGATAAGGATCACAAGATGAGTGTTTTATACAAAATGCACAAGGTGGGATCACCACTTTCACTATATCTAGAAAACACTATACAAGATCAAGAAAATAACAAGATCCACAAGTGGTATGGAAGACAACGGGAGATGACACAATCCTTGGCAAGAGATAAGGCAAAAAGAAGCAAAATCCAATGTGAAGATGATCAGTAATTTCTACCACATAGGTGAGTACCAATTGTCAAAAGACAAGAATCATTTGGGAATAATTCCTGATGGAAGATAGAAGGAAATCCAATATCATCTTCACACCAAGAACAAGCAAATTACAACTTGTAGAGCTAACATGTCACCTAGGAACAAGATAATTTACAATATCACCTCTAGGTGACAATATCTCAAACGTACACATTTTCTAGTCTTGTCATATACACATAGTATATTACTCCCCCATAATGTGATACCAAAGAAAACTTAACAAGAGGCAATAAGGATCCAACAAGAGATAATTAATGGACTATTTAGAATTTGAATTTCTCATGAGAAGACATACCACATAGCAACTAGATAATCTTGTAATATCAACACTAGATGGTATTCCTCACGTACACACATTTATAGGATTGTGAGGTGCACAAAGCACATCACTCCCCCACAATGGGATATTCCATTAATCTCTCACAAGAGCCAACTAAGATATAAACAAGATGCAGAAAGGCTCAACGCACAACTGACACGTACATGAAGTGTAAACCAACATACACATACTTGATTACTCAAATAAGAAAATTGGAAGCACACATATACAAACACATGCAAGGTACAAAACAGAAACATGCGAAGGAGCTAGTAACTTTCAATGTAAACAATTTAAGTACAAGTTACCGCAAGGAGGCACATTGGATATGAGATAGAAACTTGATAATCCGAATGACTTGGCTTGAGGCAATATGAATGGTGAAGACCCCTTAATTATTCATAATGTAGCCAAGTCTTCAATGCCCTCCAACAACACCTATTGATAAAGTTTGAGCTTGTTGGTCCCCAACCAAGTTGGGTCCTAAGAGGTTAGTCACAATAGGCTTGGCAACCCAAATGGTTCTTTGCTTGAAACCACTTTGAGTACCAAGAAACTTGGCAAACACATTGCCAACCTTATCCTTCCCAAGAGAATAGATATCATCAATAATAAATGGGTTGGATAAGTTACCACTAGTGCATGAGGAAGCAAGGTGGCCTTTCTCACGACATAGGTAGCAACGTCTACTCTTCACTTTCTTCTCACTTGATTTCTCAACTTGAGAAGCATTAGCTTGAGTTTTCTTGGGAAGAGGCCTTTCTTCAACTTGAGGTTGAGCATGAGAGTGAACTTGTGGCCGCTTCCCTTGTTGCTTGTCACTAATGGGCTTATTCATCAATTTGCAAGATCTAACATGATGCCCTTATACTTTGCACTTGTAGCAAACAATCTTGGACGAATTCTTGACTTGTTCTTGGCCCTTCTTTCTGTTCATCTTGGACCTATTCTTCTTATTGGAGTTGAATCCAATTCCACCTTTGTCATTGGGGGATTTTTGCACACTCAAGATATTGTTGAGTGTGAATTTCCCTTCATGACTCTTTTCCAAGTCTTTCTTCAAAGAAGTGACTTGGGCCTTGAGCTATTTGATTTCCTCTACATGGTTAGTCTCAAAACACAAGTACTAAAGGAAGTATAAGCTTCATCGTTAGAGCAATAAGGCAAGGAAAGCAATTCATCACAAGATGTACCAACATTGTGAGTAGATGAATTACAAGGACTAGCACATGGCAATATAGTATTTTGACTTGTAGTAGTGCTAGTATCCACATGAGGCTTACTATATGTTTCCTTAGTAGTCATAGCCTCATTAGCTAACTTTAGCAAATTATTGGATACTAGAAGATCATCATGAGAGCTAGAAAGCTTTTCATGACTTTCTTCAAATTTCCCATAATTGCTAGATAGCAACGCAAGTTGAGCCCTTAGCTCAACATTCTCCTTCAAAATGGATGCTTCACAATAAATAGAGTTAGTAACACAAGCATCATCATTAACAACAAGGGGAGAAGGCAACTTGGAAAGCTCTTTTAAATATGAAGCTTCAAGTTGAGCATGAGACTCGGTGAGTTTGATGAGCTCACCCTTGATGACCCTTGAGCCATTTTCGAGGTGCTCAAAATCCTCGAGGAGTTTAGCAGGCGCAACTTCAAGCTTATCATTTTTACTTTTGAAATCATTGGCCACCTCAAGGGCTCTATCATGGGATTCCTTTATTCTAGATAATTCTAGTGCAAAGGTCTCCTCAAGATATTCCTTGGTGGTTTGTTCAAGTTAAAGAGCTTGAGAGAGGTCGGTGATCTCATTAGCGTAATCACACTCATGACCTTCCATTTTATTAATGGTGACCTCATGCTCCTCAAGATGGGATTCCAAATCCTCAATGTATTTCTTGCCCTCAATGGCAATAGACATGATTTCCATGAAGTTGGAACGAGCAATTTTATTTTTATGAAGAGCTTTGAAAATAATTCCCCCCTTAATTTTTAAGGAAGAAACATTATCTTTCTCTTCATCATTATCCCCATCATCATCATCCTTATCATCATCAACATCATCATCACAAGATATATTGGGATTCAAAGTGGGAGATACCTTTGAAGCCTTAACCATAAGGAAAAATGCAATATATGATGATGTAGGATCCCTTGAAGCACCATTCAAGACCACATCTTGTTCCATGGGGTGTTGTGTTTCCTCTATATTGTTAGCACAACAATTCGAGAAAATAGATGCCTTTTTATCATGGCAACAAGATATAGCAAGCATAGCATCATGAGATTTAGTCAAGCAATTGCTACATGATATGCAAGGACTATCAACACAAGCATGTGAGACATTTGGAGTGCTAGAAGTGCTAAAGTCCAAAGATGAAGCATTGCAATAAGAAAGTGATGAAGTATTATCAACAATAAGCCCACTATCATCATTGCAATGAACACCACTACTCACCATGTCGTTACCTTGTGGCAAACCACATGTAGGTGAAGTAGAAGAAGTTGTGAAGCAACACAGCCGGAGGTGGAGGGAGGACAATCATCCCCACAAATCTTGGACACACCATATTTATCTTCAAGCTTTGTCCACAACTCATGAGCATCCCGGAATGGCATGAGTTGAAATAAAACTACATTGCTCAAAGCATCAAAAAGCACATTAGAAGCTTGAGCATTGAGATAAGAGTTTTTCTCACCCTCTAAGGATAATCTATGGGGATCCTTCGGAGGAGAAAAACCCATATCTACAATTCGCTCTAAATTAGGGTCCATGACCCTAAAGAGATTAAGCATGCGAATAACCCAAACATCAAAATTTGTGCCATCAAAACTAGAGTGTCATAGAATCCTAATCCCCTAGTTGACATCTTTACTCTCTAGGCGGTTAAGCCTATCAAAGAGAGACGAGGCTCTGATACCAATTGAAAGATCGTGTATGTCGCCTAGAGGGGAGGGGGGTGAATAGGCGCTTTAAAAAAATTACGGTTTAGGCTTGAACAAATGCGGAATAAATCTAGCGGTTAATTTGTCAAGCACAAAACCTACAGAAACTAGGCTCACCTATGTGCACCAACAACTTATGCTAAGCAAGATAAACAACTAAGTGATAGCAAGATATATGACAAGAAACAATATGGCTATCACAAAGTAAAGTGCATAAGTAAAGGGCTCGGGTAAGAGATAACCAAGGCACGTGGAGACGACGATGTATCCCAAAGTTCACACCCTTGCAGATGCTAATCTCTGTTTGGAGCGGTGTGGAGGCACAATGCTCCCCAAGAAGCCACTAGGGCCACCGTAATATCCTCATTCCCTCACACAATGCAAGATGCCGTGATTCCACTAAGGGACCCTTGAGGGTGGTCACCGAACCCATACAATTGGCAACCCTTGGGGGCGGTCACCGAACCCGTACACTTTGGCAACCCTTGGGGGCGGTCACCGACACCCGTCAAATTGCTCAGGGCGATCTTCACAACCTAATTGGAGACCCCGATGCTTGCTCGGAGCTTTTCACCACAATGATTCTGCTCTGGACACCACCAACCGTCTAGGGCGCTCAAGCACCCAAGAGGAACAAGATCAAGGGTACCAAGCACCCAAGAGTAATAAGCTTCTCAACTTGTAACTTTCGCGTATCACGTGGAGAACTCAAACCGATGCACCAAATGCAATGGCAAGGGCACACTTAGTGCCCAAGTCCTTCTCTCTCAAATCCCAACGAAACAACTAATGCTAGGGAGGAAAATGAGAGTAAGAACAAGAAGGAGAACATCAAGAACTCCAAGATCTAGATCCAAGGGGCTCCCCTCACATAGAGGAGAAAATGATTGGTGGAAATGTGGTTCTAGTTCCCCATGGAGGGATTGAGAGTTAGCAAGCTCGAAGAAGGTCAATAATGGGGGAAGAACACGAGCTCAAAGGATGAGGTTCAATGGGGAAGAAGAGCCCCTTTTATAGGGCCCCACGGATCTGCCCGTTATGTGCAGAAAATTGTAGGACCGATACAACCGGTGCACGAACCGGTACAACCGGTGAGAGCAAAGGAAAAATCAACCTATAGGAAAAAGGCCTAAGTGGTACAACAGCCCGGGGAACCGGTAGTACCGATCAAACTGAACTAACGGGTACAACCGGTCAACAACCGCCCAAGAACCGCTCCAAAACAGAAACTAGTCCGGTTGTAGAGCGGTACATGGCCGATACAACCTTTGGACCAATTCTAGAGCGGTACAACCGCTCCAAACACCGGTTGTACCGGTCAACCGGTACAGCCGCTTTAAGGGGCGGTACAACCTCTCTATGTAAAACAGGTAAGATCAAAACAACGACAATTTAACATACGAGCTCCGAATTCGACGAAATCAAGTTTGTTGGAAAGCTAAAGTCAAGAGAAAACACAATATTGATATAAATATCAAGAAATAGAAATTGAGAAAATACCAAAAATAAAATGGTGAGAACCCTTTCTCAATTAAGACCGGTAAAAACTCCAACACCGAAAACACAAAATAAGATGCACAAGAAATCGGTTTTCAATGAACTCGAGCTTGTCATGAAGATGATGTCACGCCCAAGATGCGACCCTATCCTAAAGGAATTCAAAGGTCCCACCAAGGATAGAAGTGCATCTTGAAGACGCTTTTGCAAGGTGGATATCATTACATCAAACCATTACATAATAGTTGGGGATACATTCATAAGGCACAAACGCCCCAAGAATACATCAACATCATACAAGAGATCAACATCCGACTAGGGATGAAAAACAAACAGAAACTCAAACGACATCCACCCTGCTAGCCCAGGCTGCCGACCTGGAACCTATCCCCTGATCGAAGAAGAAGCATAACATGAACTCCAAAACAAGCAAACATCGCTCTCGCGTCAAGATCAGCATAACCTGTACCCGCAACTGTTGTTGTAGTAAATTGTGAGCCACGAGGACTCAGCAATCCCATAACCATGGGTATCAAGACTAGCAAAGCTTAATGGGTAAGGAAGGTGTAAGGTGGTGAGGTTGCAGCAACGACTAAGAATGAGATGGAGACTAACATATGCAAATAAGAGCGAGAAGAGAAGCAACGGAACGGTCGTGAAGCTAGCAATGGTCAAGAAGTGATCCTGAACTCCTACTTACGTCAAACATAACCAGAAACCGTGTTCACTTCCCGGACTCCACCAAAAAGAGACTATCATGGCTACACACTCGGTTGATGCGTTTTAATTCAGATCTGGTGTCAAGTTCTCTACAATCGGATATTAAAAAATTCCCGGTTACAAGACATTTTGACAATGGTAAAACAAGACCAGCAAGACCACCCGGATGTGCCGGCAAATCCCGATAGGAGCTGCACATATCTCGTTCTCAGGGCACACCGGATAAGCTAAGCGTACAGGTACCAACATAACCCAAGTTGCCAAGGGACGGTCCCGCACGGTGCCCTAGTTTGGACCAACACTCAGAGGAGCACTGGCCCGGGGGGCGGGTAAAATAAAGATGACCCTTGAGTCTGCAGAACCCAAGGAAAAAAGGCTTAGGTGGCAAATGTTAAAAACGATGGTTGGGCCTTGCTGGAGGAGTTTTATTCAAAGAGAACTGTCAAGGGGGTCCCATAAATCACCCAACCGTGTAAGGAACGCAAAATCAAGGAACATAACACCGGTATGACGAAAACTAGGGCGGCAAGAGTGGAACAAAACACCAGGCATAAGGCCGAGCCTTCCACCCTTTACCAAGTATATAGATGCATTAATTAAATAAGAGACATTGTGATATCCCAACATAATCCTGTCCATCATGGAGCAATCTTCAACTTCACCTGCAACTAACAATGCTATAAGAGGGGCTGAGCAAATCGGTAACATAGCCAAGCAACGGTTCGCTAGGAAGGGTGAAAAGGTTAGAGGCTGACATGGCAATTTGGGAGGCTTGAAGAACAAGTGATAGGTAGCGCAGCATAGCGATATAATGAAGCAACTAACATAGCAATGATAGTAGTGAGATCCAGGGTAGCGGTTATCTTGCCTGAAATCCCGTAAGGAAGAAGAACGAGTCCATGAAGAAGACGAACGGGCGAAGACGAACCAAGCGTAGACGAACGAATCCTCATGATCGCAACGAAACAGGAACTATCGAGAAGAAGCACAACCGGAAAGAAGCAAACACCACGGTAAACACACAACACATAACCATGGCATGATGCTCAACCAAGTATGATGCATGACAAAGGCTAGATGAGGCTCCTCATGGCAAGAGATGATGCATACAAGAGCAACACATCAAAGCAAGTTTAAATGAGGACGGAAACAACATGTAACAATTCCAGTAAGTCCTCATGTGCAAATTTCGAGATTGGTCCAGATCTGAATAAACAAGTTAAGGTGCACAAAGATGATCTACACGGAATTCTAGTCAAGTTACATATAAAGTTCAATTAGTTCGGAGCTACGGCCTACAAGATATGAGGAAAACAAGTTAAACATGGCATTGATGCAAAATGCATTCAAACATTAAGCAAACACCTCAAAACTAGGATGCAACAAGATAATATGAAACTACATGCAATTCTAAGCAAGTTTCATATAGAGCACACTCAAAACGGAGCAACGGTGCAACACATACACTCCAAACAAGACATAACACCAATCTGTCCAAAACAGCAACTAGGAATCTAGCAAGCATCAAAACAATATACTACAACACCTCAACATGAAAAAAGGCATGGACATGATGTACAGGTAAAGCATGACAAAACATGAACACTTAGCTATCTCCAGAAACCAATACAACATGCTCAAAAGGACATGGCAAGATTGCAAATAATAACAGTTTCACAAACTTAAACAGAAATTCACTAGACATGACAGAAATAATATCAGGTTGCAATGTTTAGAGCAAGCAAACCACATGCTACTGGAACATATCATAGCAAAACAAGGAATGGAATGAATCTACTAATCTCATAGAACAAAAGTCCCTTACTGAACATGAGCCAAAATGGAACAGAAGATATGATGGCACCCATGTAAACATAACAAGTTTTATTGACAGTTTCAGACTTAGCAGAAAAATAGAGCATGGCATAAACAACAATAAGTAGGCATGTTGATGAGCTTGTACAACTCACCACAAAGTAATACATGGCATGAGAAGGTGACTAACAGTACTAAGACACATTTATGAATCTAATAATAGCAAGAGCAAGTTCATAGGGTGCATGGATCACTAGCAAAACACATGGCAAAACTGAACTTCATGTTAACAGGCTGACAACAACATTATATAGCAACTTTGAGAGCAAGATTACAACAAGCTACAACAGGCTATAAATGCAACCAGGGGCATTGATGGATAGAGCATGACATGTATAACAAAACATCCTTAGTGAACATCTCCAGATTATGCATAGAATGACTTGTAGCAGCAGGATTACATAGCATCACGAAATAACAGATTCAGCCTAGCAAAACAGTAACAGCAAGTACCCTACTTCATGAGCTTGATGCACTCACTACAAGACTCACAAAAATACATGGATTACATCTTTGTACAGATGGCATGTCATAATTCAAAACACATGTAGAGCTCATGCTCATAAGATGCACACACAAAATTTAACGAAAATGACAAAACAGCAAGTTAAAACAGTCTCAACAGGTTAACATCATATATCACTCTTACAACAATGATTAGGGCATCAAGATGAACTCAAACAAGCATGTCACAACGGAATTAAATTAAGAGCATCTTATGTTGAACATTTTGATATATCATATGTACAAATCGGAGCAACGACTGCAGAGATGTGACATGATGAAGATGGCATGAAATTTTATAGAAAAAGGACAGACGAAAATCACCTCCCGAAAAACAGATCTAGGGTTTCGGGGCACGCGGAACTAGGTTCGTTGGAGCTTTGCTGGAGATGCGCCGGAGGGCAGGGGAGGTGGCCGGCGACGATGGGGGCTCACCGGAGCGCGGGGGAGCCGGATCCGGTCGCTCCTCAACCGGATCGGGTGAAGAGGAGGCCGGGGCAGCGATCCACACGGGCGGCGGTGGGCGGCAGCTCGGTGGTGGTGACGGGCGGCGGGGCCGGAGCGGAGGGCCGGCGCGGGGGCGGTGCAGAGGCCGGCGAGGAGGGTCTGGTGGCGGAGCGCAGCGCCAGCGAGGG
>NC_041387.1:470936324-470960325 GCF_002162155.2 Triticum dicoccoides | reverse complement strand
CGCGGGATGCAGACGGGCGACAGCCGGCGGTGGGGAGCCTCGGGCGCGGAGACGGACGCTTGGGCCGGGCGGCGGCGCGACCGGGCTCGCGCGGGCCTCGGATGGGCTCCACGGGCCGCGGCGCGGTTGGAAGAGTGAGGGCGCGGGCCGAGGGTGAGGTGGCGGCGTGCGAGTGGAGGAGGGAGGCGGCGGCGCTGACGTGGTGTCACCGGATTGCCCAGGACGACGTGGAGGCTGGCGGAGGACGCGTCCGGCGCGGAGGCAGACGTGTCCGGCGGCGAGGAGGAGTTTGGCTAGGGTTTGGACTGCGCGAAAATCAGAGGGGATCACATATTTATAGGTAGAGGGAGCTAGGAGAGTCCAAATGAGGTGCGGTTTTCGCCCACACAATCACGATCGAACGACCGAGAGTATGGAGGGGATTTGGATGGGCTCATGGGCTGTGGTGAAGAGGGGCTAGGCTGCAAAGAGAGAGGGGTTTCGGGCAACGTGGTTAACCGTTGGGGCATCAAACGACCTCCAAATGGAACGAAATTTGAAGTACCAAGGCCACTCGACAAATCTCGGTCCATTCCGAGAACGTTTTTATCCCGCTCACGAAACAAGGTCAGAGAGGGGCGACGGGCGCGTGCGAAAGTGGTTGTGCTCAGAATGGACAACGGAGAGAACCGGCGGAACCTGAACGGATGCAAGTTTTGAAAAACATGCAGATGATGACATGGCAAAATGCAACACACAAGCAATTGACATGGCAAAAACGATGAATAACTGGAAGACACCTGGCGCATCGGATTCGGGGCGTTACAACTCTCCTCCACTAACAAGAGATCTCGTCCCGAGATCTTAGAAACTAGACGGAAGAGAAAGAGGAAGAGGTGAAAGAAGACCAGAAGAAAGAAGAATACCAAAGTCGCAAGAACTCGGGTAGAAAAGAGGAATGACGAGAATCAAAAACTCATGGAATAAAGCAGACTCTGAAACCACTCCGGTTAGAACAAGATAGAAAAGGAATGAATAAAAGAATTTCGACAACACTGCGTCTGAAAATGGAAGGATTAGAACATGAACTTCACAAGATGGGATGGCACTTGATGAGATACCAATGCCATGCCTCCGGAAGAATTGAAAGAATGGAATGAAAGAACTTAGAAAGAAGGATTGAATGGAGTTGTTGAGAAAATCAACAACGAAAGAATAAGCTTGTTGTGGACTTATCAAAAACAACTCAAAACTTGAGGTGAAATTATACCACAACCAATGTCTGAATAGCTGAGAAGAATGAAGAAATGCAAAACTCCACTTCAAAAGAAATACGGAGAATTAATTGCACTTCGAGACGCAAGAAGAAAAGATACTTGAACTCCTCCAACAAGAATCTTGATGAAAACTTGAAAAATGAATTAAATCATGAAGAACCACCATGAAGAACTCTGGTGACAAAAGGATAATGAGATAGAATGAAGGATGAAAGAATAAGATGAGCCTTGCGGTGATTTTGATGGGGGTTCGGACAAAATGGACGAGGAAAATTCGAACTCTGGAAAAGAAAAGATGAAAACACTTGCACCTAGAATTTATTCATCAAGAACAAACTCCGAAGAAAGGGATTACTTGACGATGATGAAATAAGAATAAGAATTACGTTATGCTTATCCTCATCAAATTAAATTGATGACAAGCAATGGATTTTGCATACTACTTATTCCTATTGGAAAAGGATTACGGGGAATATCGCACATAACTTGAGAAATTCTTCATGAACCACCGGTAGGATTGGAAAGAACGAATGAATTGATATGATAGGAACGGAAAAGGAATCTTCAACGAACCACCATGAAAATGAAAACGAACAAAGAGAAGAGACCGAATCACCGGAAAGAATTAGAGCAAGCACGAAGATACTTGAGGTAATTTGGAAACAAGAGAACAAAGAGATCGCGAACTGATTGAAGACTACTTGAAGGAATCACAGGAAGAATATGGAGACAAACAAAGTGGCAAGAATTTAGAATAATTGGAGAACGAAGCTGAAAACTAAGAATGAAAGAATCTTCCGAAATGATGGCCTCCGGATGGTCGAGAGAGAAAGCAACTCCCAAAATGCATTGAATGATTGAAAAGAATTTTCACGATTGAAACAATTTGATAGGATGACATCGAGCTAGCACCGCGAATCTCTGGGAGAACGGACAAGATTTAAGAGAAAAAACTCGTCTTCGGTCTTCAAATGACGACGGGAAAACACCACCAAAATACTGAGATACTCCGGTAGAATGAAAACCGAAAAGGTGTAGCCAACAATGAAATGATTTGAAATCGATCTTGGAAAGGCATCTGACTGATGAAATTCATTCTTACGTTAGACTCTGAAAAGAATTAGGAATGGCTCCGGAATAATTAGAAGAGTCAGGTAAGATCCTGGGAAAAGACATGCGGGTTAGGGCCCACTAAAAGAGAACACCGTTGGAAAGGGATGTTGAACAAATAGGTGATGCACCAGAACAATTGAAATATTTGAATGAGGTGACAACCACGAATTAATTGGAACACAGACGAACCTCCTGAAATGTCTTGAGCACTCCGGAAGGATAAACTGGCGAGAGTTAAATGAGCAGGGGAAACAGTTGATCCAAGGAAAAGAATATGATCAACCCGAAAAAAAACTTGAATTGAATCCACCGGAGAAGAAAAAGACATGAAGAATGTCAAACAAAAGAGAATTCACCGATTGAAACAATTGGCGAAAGACTGAAGAGGCTCCACACGAATGAAATTGATGGTCGAAAGAGACTCGGACTACGGGAAGAAGAGGGTGGGAGGGCGAGAAAACAAAGGCAACTTGGAAGGGGCAAAACCGATGAATAACTTCAAGAGGAAACACCGGTTGAAAGAAAGCAAAGGCTTTGCACGAGTAGGATGGATACTCAATTACGGACTCCGGCTCCGAGAAGAAAGGGTGGGCGGGTGGGACAAGAAAACAATTGAGGATGGGGAAACAACTTCATTGAGAAAGAACCGAGGATTGATCTTGTGAAAACTAGGAGGTCGAATCGACTTGACGAGAAAATGCACCGGATGAAAAGAGTTGAGAACCAATGATCGGAAAACCAACTGCGTGATCTTAAAGAAAAATTTGAAGGGGAAGAGGAGTAAGTTAAAACACCTACGTCAAGATTCCTCACCAGAGCGACGAAGGGGCTGAGGAGTAAAAAGAATTCCTACTCTCCGATATAACTAGACTCCGAAAATAGTTTTCTTCTAGACTCGACAACGGCCAACTACGATCAATCAAGGGGGGGATCCTATGGTCGGTCGAGGCTCTGATAACAACTTGTCATGCCCAAGATGCGACCCTATCCTAAAGAAACTCGAAGGTCCCACCAAGGATAGAAGCGCATCTTGAAGACGCTTTTGCAAGGTGGATATCATTACATTAAACCATTACATAATAGTTGGAGATACATACATAAGGCACAAACGCCCCAAGAATACATCAACATCATACAAGAGATCAACATCCGACTAGGGATGAAACACAAACAGAAACTCAAACGACATCCACCCTGCTAGCCCAGGCTGCCGACCTGGAACCTATCCCCTGATCGAAGAAGAAGCATAAGATGAACTCCAAAACAAGCAAACATCGCTCTCGCGTCAAGATCATTGCATAACCTGTACCTGCAAATGTTGTTGTAGTAAACTATGAGCCACGAGGACTCAACAATCCCATAACCATGGGTATCAAGACTAGCAAAGCTTAATGGGTAAGGAAGGGGTAAAGTGGTGAGGTTGCAGCAGCGACTAAGCATGAGATGGAGACTAACATATGCAAATAAGAGCGAGAAGAGAAGCAACGGAACGGTCGTGAAGCTAGCAATGGTCAAGAAGTGATCCTGAACTCCTACTTACGTCAAACATAACCCAAAACCGTGTTCACTTCCCGGACTCCGCCGAAAAGAGACCATCACGGCTTCACACTCAGTTGATGCGTTTTAATTCGGATCTGGTGTCAAGTTATCTACACCCGGATATTAACAAATTCCCATCTGCCGCATAACCGTGGGCACGGCTTTCAAAAGTTTAAACCCTGCAAGGGTGTCCCAACTTAGCCCATCACAAGCTCTCAGGGTAAATAAAGGATATTCCTTCTCCCAGGAAGACCCGATCAGACTCGGAATCCCGGTTACAAGACATTTCGACAATGGTAAAACAAGACCAGCAAGACCACCCGGATGTGCCGACAAATCCCGATAGGAGCTGCACATATCTCGTTCTCAGGGCACACCAGATAAGCTAAGCGTACAGGTACTAACATAACCCAAGTTGCCAAGGGACGGTCCCACACGGTGCTCTAGTTTGGACCAACACTCAAAGGAGCACTGGCCCGGGGGGGGGGGGGTAAAATAAAGATGACCCTTGAGTCTGCAGAACCCAAGGAAAAAAGGCTTAGGTGGCAAATGTTAAAAACCAAGGTTGGGGCCTTGCTGGAGGAGTTTTTATTCAAAGCGAACTGTCAAGGGGGTCCCATAAATCACCCAACTGCATAAGGAACGCAAAATCAAGGAGCATAACACCGGTATGACGGAAACTAGGGCGGCAAGAGTGGAACAAAACACCAGGCATAAGGCTGAGCCTTCCACCCTTTACCAAGTATATAGATGCATTTATTAAATAAGAGATATTGTGATATCCCAACATAATCCTGTCCATCATGGAGCAATCTTCAACTTCACCTGCAACTAACAACGCTATAAGAGGGGCTAAGCAAAGCGGTAACATAGCCAAGCAACGGTTCGCTAGGAAGGGTGAAAAGGTTAGAGGCTGACATGGCAATTTGGGAGGCTTGAAGAATAAGTGATAGGTAGCGCAGCATAGTGATAGAACGAAGCAACTAGCATAGCAATGATAGTAGTGAGATCCAGGGTAGCGGTCATCTTGCCTGAAATCCGGCAAGGAAGAAGAACGAGTCCATGCAGAATACGAATGGGCGAAGACGAACCAAGCGTAGACGAACGAATCCTCACGATCGCAACGAAACAGGAACTATTGAGAAAAAGCACAACCGGAAAGAAGCAAACACGACGGTAGACACACAACACATAACCATGGCATGATGCTCAACCAAGTGTGATGCATGACAAAGGCTAGATGAGGCTCCTCATGGCAAGAGATGATGCATACAAGAGCAACACATCAAAGCAAGTTTAAATGAGGACGAAAACAACATGTAACAATTCCAGTAAGTCGTCATATGCAAATTTCAATATTGGTCCAGATCTGAATAAACCTTATGTTCAAGTTATTAAACAACAAGTTAAGGTGCACAAACATGATCTACACGGAATTCTAGTCAAGTTACATATAAAGTTTAATTAGTTCGGAGCTACGGCCTATAAGATATGAGCAAAACAAGTTAAACATGGCATTGATGCAAAATGCATTCAAACATCAAGCAAACACCGCAAAACAAGGATGCAAAAAGATAATATGAAACTACATGCAATTCTAATCAAGTTTCATATAGAGCACACTCAAAACGGAGCAACGGTGCAACACATACACTCCAAACAAGACATAACAACAATCTGTCCAAAACAGCAACTAGGCATCTAGCAAGCATCAAAACAATATACTACAACACCTCAACATGAAAACAAAGGCATGGATATGATGTACAGGTAAAGCATGACAAAACATGAACACTGAGCTATCTCCAGAAACCACTACAACATGCTCAAAAGGGCATGGCAAGATTGAAATGATAACATTTTCCCACACTTAACAGAAATTCACTAGACATGACAGAAATAATATCTGGTTGCAATGTTTAGAGCAAGCAAACCACATGCTACTGGAACATATCATAGGAAAACAAGGCACTGAATGAATCTACTAAACTCATAGAACAAAAGTCCCTTACTGAACATGAGCCAAAACGGAACAGAAGATATGATGGCACCCATGTAAACATAGCAAGTTTTATTGACAGTTTCAGACTTAGCAGAAAAATAGAGCATGGCATAAACAACAATAAGTAGGCATGTTGGTGAGCTTGTACAACTCACCACAGAGTAATACATGGCATGACAAGGTGACTAACAGTACTAAGACACATTTATGAAGCTAATAATAGCAAGAGCAAGTTCATAGGGTGCATGGATCACTAGCAAAACACATGGCGAAACTGAACTTCATGTTAACAAGCTAACATCAACATTATATAGCAACTTTGAGAGCAAGATTACAACAAGCTACAACAGTCTATAAATGCAACCAGGGGCATTGATGGATAGAGCATGATATGTATAACAAAACATCCTTAGTGAACATCTCTAGATTATGCATAGAATGACTTGTAGCAACAGGATTACATATGTAACGACCAAACCTCTTAGGATTTGTGTCTCTGTGCTTACGGTGCTAGTCCCTGGATCGAACTCGCTAGCACACACAGTATAGATGAATACCAGAATAGCAAGTGCATCATTTATTACAACGTATGATCCAGAATGTATAAAATAAAACAATCTGCATAGCACTTGGCTAGCTTTATTCAATCAAACAGCGGAAAGTAGCAGAAAATAACGATGAGTCCCATCATAGCCCACTGGCGATGCTGAGTGCAGACTCGCGACCCTAACGGTACCTTACTCTTTGTCTGAATATCCTGCAACATGAGACGTTGCAGCCACATAGGTCAATACTTTGAATGTATTGGCAAGTTACACAGGAGTAATAATAGCAGACCTACATGTGTATGCATAGTACGACAAAGGAAGGCTTGAGGGTTTATTTTTGCATAAACCTGATTTTATCCTAATAACTACCTAATAGTCAAATAATTTATTTAGTTCTTTTATTACTACAATTAAATACACAAGGTTGAGTTGGCAAAATCAACTCCAACCTACCCTTTTATTAAGTTGCCCACAAATATTATTAAGTGTCACATCTGTCAAGATCATCCAACAACTGTAATGGCATAGTCGCTCAAATTTACCCATAACCGGGGGCATGGCTAATCATGATTAGTTTTAATACTCTGCAGAGTTTAGTATGCTTTACCCACTGGACCCAATCCGAAGATTGAGACAAAGTCTTTCAGAAGAGGTTCCCTTAACCACCTGACGGCCACATCCCACCTACATAAGCTACATCTGTCGACACTGTCTGGGCAAGGGTTCCAACAACTGATCAACTAAGCCAGAGCCCATATAGCCAGTGGCCGCACATGGAAGCTACTAGTCACTAAGTCTGTCTGATCTTTTTGAACCTGGGCGGCATTCCACTTAGGGTGCACTCTCATGGGCGCAAGGCCTTAGAAAAGGTGCAAGACCCCATGATGCCTTCCCTCAACACCAAGCAATACCACTTCCGCCCAGAGGTGAGTTAAATCCTGAGTTACTACTCAATTGATATATATATATATATATATATATATATAATCCTCACATACACTCAATGTATACATGAACCACCCCCGTCTACAAAGCATAGCAAACTACAACTACCACGATTTGCAAAAGACAGGAAGATAGCTCAATAGCATATAGCAAAATAATATAGTAATCCTATACATGTAGATATTTATAGTGTGATATAACTACATGCATAGAAAATAATAGGTAAAGGATGATCAACATGTAACTTGCCTTGGTTCTGGTTCAGAAGGTCACACTCCTGACAATAGCTCGCGTCGCACTCCGGACAATCTACACGTTTCACACAATTCAACAAATCAATCATTGAAACACAAATAGAACCCAAATAAAACCAACAGCAGGAAAACCATTTTTAAAACTCAACAACAGAATCTTAACATCACCTAAATTGCACTACGGTCACCATGCAAAAAGAATCACTCGATTCCGATAAACGGTTTGAGAGTTATGGCCTCCGGAAGGTTTAATTTGAATTTGAACGAATTCAAATTTAAACAGTGCAAACATGAGAAATTTTGGTACTGTCATGAAGGGATGATTTTTGTGAGATCGTAGGAAAAAGAATTACCTAATTTGGGTATACAGAATAAAAGATATAGCTAATTGAAGTTAGAGTTGAAATCTGGAAAGAAAACCAAAAACAACAGAAAACATCTGGGTTGTAGCAACTCCTGTAGCGAACTGCCACGTGTCAGCGCGTGATTGACCGGGGTTTGCTGTGCGTGCGTGCTCACCGGAAAACAGCGGACGGCGGCGGCGTTCTCGGGCGTCAGCGGCGGCGGCTCTCCGGCGGGTCTCCGGCGAAGGTGAGGTGACGGACGGGTTCAGCGACAAGTTGCGGAGGTGGTGGTGGTGTCGGACGGCGGCGGGGTGTCCTCTGTTAGGCGACGGCGGCTCGCGAACTCCGGCGTGCTCCAGCTCTTCTGCTCGGCGTCGGGCGGCGGCTCCGGTGGCTCTCTGCCCAGGTAAGAGTGTCAGAAGGTTTCAGTGATGAGTGGAGGGTCAAGGGAGGCAACTGGCGTGGCTGCGGTGTTCTTACGACGACGGAATCGACCGAAGAAACGGCGGCGGCGGCGGAGCTTCTCCCGAGATCCAAAACACACTACAGAGGCGTGCGGTCGACGAGGGGTGAGGAAAGGCGAGCGGTAGGGTTCTTCGGGGTCCTGGGCTCGCGCGTGATGTCCCTGGCTCGCACGGGATCGACCAGGCGTCGGATCGATCCGGGTCGGCCTCGGCGTGCGCGCGGCGGCGCGTCTGGCTCGGTGAAGGGGATGAACAGGGGCGCGTGGGGTCCGTGGGTCAGCGGCTGAAGCAATGCGGGTCGGGCGAGTGGCGTACCGCTTCGTTGCGGCTTAGGTGGGCTGCGGCTGTGCGGGGTTAGGTGGGCCGCGGTGGCTGCAGTGGTGTGGGCGGCGCTGCTGGGCTACGGCGATGGGCCGGCTGGCTGGCCCTGTTTTTTTGTAAACAAAAACTACAGCAGCAGAAAACAAAAGAAATAAAATAACATACACAAAATAAAATCTAAATAAAAATACCTAGACACACAGTAAAGATAGCCCTATAGCTATAAACTACAGGAACACTAGTTCCAATACTAATGAAATTTTGGAAATAATTTTGATGCAATAGGCCACTCAAACAGCAATAAAACAATCAAATAAAATATTTTGAAGATTGCAAAAATTACCAGAACATATCATATGAACTGGAAATAATATTCTGCACATTATGAACATTTTTAAAATAGGGGAGAAGTCATGTTATCTCCACTCCAAATAAATTGCCTTTTGTTGCATAATGATTTGAATATTCTGAAAAAGCAAATAATGCAATAAAAATATGATATGCATATGAATGATCTATTAACATCCTAATTTAGGAAAATTGGGATGTTACAAACCTACCCCCCTTAAGATGAATCTCACCCTCGAGATTCGGGCTGGCTAGCAAATAGGTGTGGGTGATCCTGCCTGAGATCTTCCTCTCTTTCCCAGGTAGCTTCCTCCTCTGTATGATGATCCCACTGAACCTTGCATAACTTGATTGTCTTGGTGCGAGTAACTCTCTCTGCTGTCTCCAGAATCTTAATAGGCTTCTCCTCATATGTCAAATCACTCTCCAACTGAATTGCCTCAAGGGGCACTGTGTCCCTCAATGGAACATCCATCATCTCTGCATGACACTTCTTCAACTGAGATACATGAAACACATCGTGAACTCCTGACAAGGATTCTGGCAACTCCAGCTGATAAGCTACCTCTCCTCTACGCTCCAAGATCGTGTAAGGCCCCACAAAACGTGGTGCTAACTTACCTTTGATTCCAAACCTCTTAATTCCACGAAGTGGTGAAACTCTAAGATATGCACGTCTCCTACCTCATATGTCACCTCCTTACGTTTTGCATCTGCATAACTCTTCTGTCTTGACTGTGCTATCTTCAGTCTATCACGAATCAACTTGACCTTCTCCTTAGCATCTCTGATCAAGTCTGGTCCAAAGAACTCACGCTCTCCAACCTCATCCCACATCAACGGTGTCCTGCACTTTCTTCCATACAATACCTCAAATGGTGCCATCTTCAGACTAGCCTGATAACTGTTATTATATGAGAACTCTGCATAAGGTAAATTATCATCCCAACTGGACCCGTAGTCCAAAGCACAAGCTCTCAACATATCCTCCAAAATCTGATTTACCCTCTCTGTCTGCCCATCTGTCTGTGGATGGAAAGCTGTACTGAACTCCAGCCTAGTGCCCAAGGATTCATGCAACTGGTGCCAAAACTTAGATGTGAACTGAGTACCTCTATCAGACACTACCTTCCTTGGAACTCCATGCAGACAAACAATTTTAGACATATAAATCTTTGCTAGCTGAGCACTGGTATAAGTAGTCTTTACCGGGATGAAGTGAGCAACTTTAGTCAAACGATCAACAACTACCCAAATAGAATCATAACCTGACCGTGTCCTGGGTAGACCTGTAATGAAATCCATACCAATCTCATCCCACTTCCAATCAGGTATAGGCAATGGCTGTAACAAACCTGCTGGTCTCTGATGTTCTGCTTTAACTCTCTGACACACATCACATGTTGCAATATACCCAGCAATTATCCTCTTCAGGCTAGGCCACCAAAACCTTTCCCTCAAATCCAAATACATCTTAGTATTACCTGGGTGAATAGAATAAGGTGAATCATGCACCTCCTGAAGAATCAACTTCCTGATGTCAGCATCCTGAGGTACACAAATACGCTTCTCAAACCATATGGCTCCATGTTCATCCTCATGGAAACCTTCTGTCTTACCTTTAACCATGTTCTCTTTTATCTCAGCAATCTCCTTATCACCCTTTTGAGCTTCTCTGATCCTGTCAAGCAAAGTAGGCTTTACCTCCAGTGTTGCTAAATATCCCTTAGGAACCATCTCCAACCTGATATTCCTAAATTGTTCACATAACTCGCGTGGCATATTATCAGTATTAATTGCATTAGCATGGCTCCTACGACTCAATGCATCAGCAACAACATTAGCCTTACCAGGATGATACTGCACATTCAAATCATAATCCTTAATAAGCTCCAACCATCTCCTCTGCCTGAGGTTTAAATCCTTCTGAGTAAAAATATACTTCAAGCTCTTATGATCAGTAAATATATCACAACAATTACCAATAAGGTATGGCCTCCAAGTTTTCAATGCATGCACAACTGAGGCTAACTCCAAATCATGTGTAGGATAATTATGCTCATGATTCTTAAGCTGACGTGAAGCATATGAAACAACTTTACCTTCCTGCATCAAAACACTCCCAAGTCCTTGACGAGAAGCATCACAATATACCTGGAAGTCCTTATGTATATCCAGTAGAGTTAAGACTGGGGCTGTAACCAAACGTTGCTTCAACTCCTGAAAACTGGCTTCACATTCATCGTTCCAAACAAATTCCTTCTCTTTCTTCAACAATTTAGTCATAGGATTTGCAATCTTGGAAAAGTTCTCAATAAACCTCCTGTAATAACCCGCAAGGCCCAAAAAGCTGCGAATCTCCCCAACTATCGTGGGTGTCTCCCATTCTGTAACTGCAGCAACCTTAGATGGATCAACTGCAACTCCATTACCTGACACAACATGTCCAAGGAATGCTACCTCATCCAGCCAGAACTCACATTTGCTGAATTTGGCATACAGTTGATGTTCCCTCAATTTCTCCAATACCAAACGCAGATGCACCTCATGCTCTTGCTTATTCTTGGAGAACACCAATATATCATCAATGAAAACAACCACAAATTTATCCAAGAACTCCATAAACACCTTGTTCATCATATTCATGAAGTATGCAGGAGCATTAGTCAATCCAAATGACATAGCAGTATATTCATACAACCCATACCTCGTGGTGAAAGCAGTCTTTGGAATATCTTGCTCACGAATCTTTAATTGATGATAACCAGAACGAAGATCAATCTTAGAAAACACAGTAGCTCCCTCCAACTGGTCAAATAGATCATTTATCATAGGCAAAGGATACTTATTCTTAATGGTTACCTCATTCAGAGAATGATAATCAACACACATCCTCAAGGTTCCATCCTTCTTCTCCACAAACAAAACTGGAGCTCCCCAAGGTGATGAACTTGGGCGAATAAATCCCTGTGCCTGCAATTCTCTTATCTGCTTCTTCAATTCCTCCAACTCTTGAGGAGGCATTCTATACGGTCTCTTCGCAATAGGTCCAGTGCCTGGTATTAAATCAATAAGAAACTCAATATCTCTATCTGGTGGCATACCTGGCAACTCCTCTGGAAACACATCTGGATAATCCCTCACAACTGGCACCTCTTCCAGGCTACCCCCCTTAAGAGAGTTCACCTGCACCTGATTATGCTTATACTTACACACATATTTGATCCTCTTCCCTCCTGGTGCATTTTGAGTAATAGACCGACTGGCACAATCAATACGACGTTTATATAACTGCAACCAATCCATGCCCAAAATAATATCCAGACCTTGTGACTTCAATATAATCAAATATGTAGGAAACTCGTGCTTCCCAATAGACAAAGTCAACTGATGGCAACCAACACCTGCTATCATCTCAGCTCCTGGAGAACTCACTCTAATAGGCATACTAAGGGTTTTGGTTGGCAAGAATAGATGAGTTATAGATATAATAGGGCCAAAATCTACGTATATATAAATATATTCTACCCATATGCATAATATGATCAAGCCAACAAAACACAACAACGAATAACACCGACAAACGAACAACAAACAACAAACAATATGATAATATTATAAATATAGTCGAATAATTTCGACACTAAGCAATTTAACAAACAACTACCAATCAAGCAAACAATCTAGTATCTTCATACCACGAAAGTGGACATAATCAGATACGCTAACACGATAAGGTTGCAATATAAAACAAGCATGAATGGTGGTCTCAGCACTAGTTCCTACTTAACTGGCAACATACTTGAGGGGGTTAACTAATAAACAGTAAGAAGTATAGCTAGTTTATAAAATAAATTTCAGTCCTATGGCTTTTCTAATCCATTTTCTAGGGTCATGTCCTACAGTCAACACACTGCTCTGATACCATCTGTAACGACCAAACCTCTTAGGATTTGAGTCTCTGTGCTTACCGTGCTAGTCCCTGGATCGAACTCGCTAGCACACATAGTATAGATGAATACCAGAATAGCAAGTGCATCATTTATTACAACGTATGATCCAAAATGTATAAAATAAAACAATCTGCATAGCACTTGGCTAGCTTTATTCAATCAAACAGCGGAAAGTAGCAGAAAATAACGATGAGTCCCATCATAGCCCACTGGCGATGCTGAGTGCAGACTCGCGACCCTAACGGTACCTTACTCTTCGTCTGAATATCCTGCAACATGAGACGTTGCAGCCATATAGGTCAATACTTTGAATGTATTGGCAAGTTACACAGGAGTAATAATAGCAGACCTACATGTGTATGCATAGTACAACAAAGGAAGGCTTGAGGTTTATTTTTGCATAAAGCTGATTTTATCCTAATAACTACCTAATAGTCAAATAATTTATTTAGTTCTTTTATTACTACAATTAAATACACAAGGTTGAGTTGGCAAAATCAACCCCAACCTACCCTTTTATTAAGTTGCCCACAAATATTATTAAGTGTCACATCTGTCAAGATCATCCAACAACTGTAATGGCATAGTCGCTCAAATTTACCCATAACCGGGGGCACGACTAATCATGATTAGTTTTAATACTCTGTAGAGTTTAGTACGCTTTACCCACTGGACCCAATCCGAAGATTGAGACAGTGTCTTTCAGAAGAGGTTCCCTTAACCACCTGACGGCCACATCCCACCTACATAAGCTACATCTGTCGACACTGTCTGGGCAAGGGTTCCAACAACTGATCAACTAAGCCAGAGCCCATATAGCCAGTGGCCGCACATGGAAGCTACTAGTCACTAAGTCTGTCTGATCTTTTTGAACCTGGGCGGCATTCCACTTAGGGTGCACTCTCATGGGCGCGAGGCCTTAGAAAAGGTGCAAGACCCCATGATGCCTTCCCTCAACACCAAGCAATACCACTTCCGCCCAGAGGTGAGTTAAATCTTGAGTTACTACTCAATTGTTATATATATATATAATCCTCACATACACTCAATGTATACACGAACCACCCCCGTCTACAAAGCATAGCAAACTACAACTACCACGATTTGCAAAAGACGGGAAGATAGCTCAATAGCATATAGCAAAATAATATAGTAATCCTATACATGCAGATATTTATAGTGTGATATAACTACATGCATAGAAAATAATAGGTAAAGGATGATCAACATGTAACTTGCCTTGGTTCTGGTTCAGAAGGTCACACTCCTGACAATAGCTCGCGTCGCACTCCGGACAATCTACACGTTTCACACAATTCAACAAATCAATCATTGAAACACAAATAGAACCCAAATAAAACCAACAGCAGGAAAACCATTTTTAAAACTCAACAACAAAATCTTAACATCACCTAAATTGCACTACGGGCACCATGCAAAAAGAATCACTCGATTCTGATAAACGGTTTGAGAGTTATGGCCTCCGGAAGGTTTAATTTGAATTTGAACGAATTCAAATTTAAACAGTGCAAACATGAGAAATTTTGGTACTGTCATGAAGGGCTGATTTTTGTGAGATCGTAGGAAAAAGAATTACCTAATTTGGGTATACAGAATAAAAGATATAGCTAATTGAAGTTAGAGTTGAAATCTGGAAAGAAAATCAAAAACAACAGAAAACATCTGGGTTGTAGCAACTCCTGTAGCGAACTGCCACGTGTCAGCGCGTGATTGGCTGGGGTTTGCTGTGCGTGCGTGCTCACCGGAAAACAGGGGACGGCGGCGGCGGTCTCGGGCATCAGCGGCGGCGGCTCTCCGGCGGGTCTCCGGCGAAGGTGAGGTGACGGACGGGTTCAGCGACAAGTTGCGGAGGTGGTGGTGGTGTCGGACGGCGGCGGGGTGTCCTCTGTTAGGCGACGGTGGCTCGCGAACTCCGGCGTGCTCCAGCGCTTCTGCTCGGCGTCGGGCGGCGGCTCCGGTGGCTCTCTGCCCAGGTAAGAGTGTCAGAAGGTTTTGGTGATGAGTGGAGGGTCGAGGGAGGCAACTGGCGCGGCTGCGGTGTTCTTACGACGACGGAATCGACCGAAGAAACGGCAGCGGCGGCAGAGCTTCTCCCGAGATCCAAAACACGCTACAGAGGCGTGCGGTCAATGAGGAGTGGGGAAAGGCGAGCAGTAGGGTTCTTCGGGGTCCTGGGCTCGCGCGTGATGTCCCTGGCTCGCATGGGATCGACCAGGCGTCGGATCGATCAGGGTCGGCCTCGGCGTGCGCGCGACGGCGCGTCCAGCTCGGTGAAGGGGATGAACAGGGGCGCGTGGGGTCCGCAGGTTAGCGGCTGAAGCAATGCGGGTCGGGCGAGCGGCGTACCGCTTCGCTGCGGCTTAGGTGGGCTGCGGCTGTGCGGGGTTAGGTGGGCCGCAGTGGTTGCAGTGGTGTGGGCGGCGCTGCTGGGCTACGGTGATGGGCCGGTTGGCTGGCCGGCTGGCTGGCCCTGTTTTTTTTGTTTGTAAACAAAAACTACAGCAGCAGAAAAAAAAGAAATAAAATAACATACACAAAATAAAATCTAAATAAAAATACCTAGACACACAGTAAAGATAGCCCTATAGCTATAAACTACAGGAACACTAGTTCCAATACTAATGAAATTTTGGAAATGATTTTGATGCAATAGGCCACTCAAACAGCAATAAAACAATCAAATAAAATATTTTGAAGATTGCAAAAATTACCAGAACATATCATATGAACTGGAAATAATATTCTGCACATTATGAACATTTTCAAAATAGGGGAGAAGTCATGTTATCTCCACTCCAAATAAATTGCCTTTTGTTGCATAATGATTTGAATATTCTGAAAAAGCAAATAATGCAATAAAAATATGATATGCATATGAATGATCTATTAACATCCTAATTTAGGAAAATTGGGATGTTACAACATAGCATCACGAAATAACAGATTCAGCCTAGCAAAACAATAACAATAAGTACCCTACTTCACGAGTTTGATGCACTCACTACAAGACTCACAAAAATACATGGATTGCATCCTTGTAAAGATAACATGTCATAGTTCAAAACACATGTAGAGCTCATGCTCATAAGGTGCACACACAAAATGCAACGAAAATGACAAAACAACAAGTTAAAACGTCTGAGCAGGTTAACATCATATAACACTCTTTCAACAATGGTTAGGGCATCAAGATGAACTCAAACAAGCATGTCACAATGGAATAAAATTAAGCGCATCTTATGCTGAACATTTTGATATATTATATGTACAAATCGGAGCAACGAGTGCAGAGATGCGACCTGATGAAGATGGCATGAAATTTTATCAGGAAAAGGACTTGGACGAAAATCACCTCCCGAAAAACAGATTTAGGGTTTCGGGGCATGCGGAACGAGGTTCGTCGGAGCTTCGCCGGAGATGTGGCCGACGACAATGGGGCTCGCCGGAGCGCGGGGGAGCCGGATTCGGTCGCTCCTCGACCGGATCGGGTGAAGAGGAGGCCGGGGTGGCGATCCACACGGGCGGCGGCGGGCGGCGGCTCGGTGGTGGTGACGGTCGGCAGGGTAAGAGCGGAGGGCCGGCGCGGGGGCGGCACAGAGGCCGGCGAGGAGGGTTTGGTGGCAAAGCGCAGCGCCGGCGAGGGTCGGCGGGCGGCGGGAGGCGGACGGGCGACAGCTGGCGGTGGGGAGCCTCGGGCGTGGAGGCGGGCGCTCGGGCCGGGCGGCGGTGCGGCCGGGCTCGCGCGGGCCCCGGATGGGCTCCGCGGGCCGCGGCGCGGTGGGGAGAGAGAGGGCGCGGGCCGAGGGTGAGGTGGTGGCGTGCGAGTGGAGGAGGGAGGCGGCGGCGCTGACGTGGCGTCACCGGATTGGCCGGGACGACGTGGAGGCTGGCGGAGGACGCGTCCAGCGCGGAGGCGGACATGTCCGGCGGCAAGGAGGAGTTTGGCTAGGGTTTGGACTGCGTGAAAATCGGAGAGGATCACATATTTATAGGTAGAGGGAGCTAGGAGAGTCCAAATGAGGTGCGGTTTTCACCCACACGATCACGATCGAACAACCGAGAGCATGGAGGGGGTTTGGATGGGCTCATGGGCTGTGGTTAAGAGAGGCTGGGCTGCCAAGAGAGAGGGGTTTCGGGTAACGTGGTTAACCATTGGGGCATCAATCGACCTCCAAATGGAACTAAATTTGACGGGCGGTCTACCGGTGATATACCAAGGCCACTCGGCAAATCTTGGTCCATTCCGGGAACGTTTTTATCCCGCTCACGAAACAAGGTCAGAGAGGGGCGACGGGCGCGTGCGAAAGTGGTTGGGCTCAAAACGGACAACGGAGAGAACCGGCGGAACCCGAACGGATGCAAGTTTTGAAAAACATGCAGATGAAATGCAGATGATGACATGGCAAAATGCAACACGCAAGCAAATGACATGGCAACAACGACGAATAACTAGAAGACACCTGGCACATCAGATTCGGGGCGTTACAGATGACCATAAGCTCCAAATCTCACAAGGAGAAGAACCAAACAAGAACCAAGAGAGATAAATGTAAGGATGCAATGGTTTGACAAGTTACACACTAGAGAGCCCCCCTTGATACTACGACAAGGGGATCCTACGACCCGGTCTCCCAACTACCACCATGAGACCAGTAAAATAGAAAACCTATCAAGGGCAAACCTTTGCCTTGCACATAGTCCACTTGAGCTAGATGATGACGATCTTGACTTCCTGAAGTTGGACCACCTTTCTTGATTGCGTTGGCTCGATGAAGACTAGTTGATTGCCTCCCCATACTCCACTATGGGTGAGCCGCTCTTCGGCACATCTTCACAAGTCCATTGCCACCATGATGAGGACACCAATACGATTGTTACACCCACAACCCCTGCTGCTATTCATACTGGACCAATTACTAGAGCTCGCGCACGCCAATTAAATTACTAGGTACTTTTGTTTCTGTGTAATGATTCTAATGTTCATGAGAATATGATGCTGCCTAAATTGGATACATTTGTTTTGCTTACAAATGAAGGGCCTAGCTTGGAGAAGGATGAACATTGGAGCAAGAACAAGCATGGAGATTATGGCATGTGCAAGGGGAACAAGAACGGAGTTCCAAGTGATGATTTCAGGACTTTGAAGCCACCATAATGAGTGCATGAAGCCTTGGACGAAATATACAAGATGCCACTTTATAAATTTCGTCCAGAGGCTATTCTAGGTGCTGCATCACCTTTTTATTGGGACATGCCCATGTAATTTTGAAATACATAAGTATAGGCTATTTTTAGAGTCCGTATGTGTGGGGAAACAAGAGATAGGGTTGTTTCGGACCCCTCCACTAAGGGCCACAAAATTCCCCCCTCTTTCTCCATATATACAGCCCTTAGGGCACCGTTTAGACTTTGGTTTTTTTATATTAAAAGTTCGCCATAGATGCAACTTCGCGTACTTCGTTTGTGTTCAACGACCAGACCAAGACGTCATAGAACCCCATCTTGATCAATAAAGCTTTCATCTTATATTCGCAATATCCAGATTGCAATCTCAGTTTCTTGCTTGTTCTTCGGTTGCTCGCAGGAAATAGACCCTCGTGGTCTGGTTGATCGTGCTCCAGCATGGTCAATAACCTCTCGGAGTTGGTTTAGCGATTGCTAAGGCGCGACGTCCTCGCACATACGTATTCAGATCGTCAAAGTCTACTCCTCCAAAACGATAATCACCATCTCATCGAAAGACGGGACACCTTTACCTCTATCAAGTGGTATCAGATTTTCAAGTTGATCGGTGAGATTTTACAGTTTTTCGTAGTTTAGATCGAGTCTGTTATCATACCTACAGTCCATGAAAAAACCACAAAAAATTAGGGTTAGTTCATCCTATCCGAACCAGTCTGAGCCATTGCTTATTCTTTTCAGTCTTTTGCCTTGTTGAATTTGTGGTTGCATCATCGTGTCGAGTTGCTGGTCTTAGTGTCTAGTCCTTTAGAGTTTCGAGTTCTATTCACAAGTTGTCACGCCGCCGCCGCATCATCATCATCACCGCTGCCATATACCACCATCATCGTCACCGCTGCCATATACCACCATCGTCTTCACCGCTGCCATATACCACCATTGTCATCACCGCTGCCATATACCACCATCGTCATCACCGCTGCCATATACCACATATTCACCGCCATCACGATAATCCAAGTCCACCTCCATCAGAGATTCGCCGCCAGTCCGTGTTCCATCGCCCTACATATATCCACCACAAGTCCGAGTTTCCACCAAATTTATCTCCACCACTAGTCCTAGTCCGAGTCCAGTATTTGTTGGTTTGTTTTCGATTTCCAGATCACGCTATACTCCAAGTCGTGACCAAGTCGGACTTCCCAACATCAGTGCCACCCGTACAAGAAAATAGTTCCAGTTTAAAAAAACTAAGTCTGGAAATTCTGGCTAGGCAGTTTTTAGACCATTTGTAGACTTTTTCGAAAAAATTGGTTGTGGAGCAAAAAAAAGAAGAAAAAAGTGCAAAAAAGTGAAAAAAGAGAAAAAAAATCAGAGTGTGCTCCTCCCTTGATTACGTGCTGCGCCGTGATTTGGTTAGTGTTCTTGGCTCGCGTCTCTAGCACGGTCTAGCCTAGGACCATCACAGTACCGTCGTTGAGCGTTTATTCAACTTTGCATCTCTAAATTGATTATTGCTGACCCTTTTTGCTACCATATTATAAGCCTTCCCAGCTCCACATACATCTACGTCGTGCGTTTGACTCTCCCTGGTAATCGCTCTATCCAAGCTTTGAGAGTTTTGACTACAACGGTTGCCGATCACCACCTGCTGCTGGGTAAGAACTGGTATGAATTTGAGATTCGCTTGAAGGATTTGTGACACACCACTCTCATCACCACTTCCTAGTAGTCTGTAGGATCATATTCTTTTGAGTTTCTATTGCTGCTAACCATGGCAGGATCATAAGCCGATGAGACTGATTGCGAGAACATGACGAACAAACAACTACAAGATAAATTTCAGCAAATGATGAGTGGACAGGTGCAAGATGTGCTAAACAGATTTGAAGAGGCCATGGAGAATATAGATGGCATTGAGAAGTCATTCGAAACAAAGCTCGATAACAAGTTTAATGAATTGCTCACGCGTCTTCCACAATCACCGCTGGCTGCACCTGTCGCACCTCTACAACAACAACAACTACAATGGCGCCCAAATCATGTGGGACGAGCACAGCGCGTTCCAATTGAGCTTGGTCAAAATTCTGGTGCTGCTGTACCTATTGTTGATGCTTCTTTGGCTCCTGCTACTACTGCTGCTGGTACCCAGGAGGATGATGATTATGCAGGCGATTATGAGGATGAGGTTGATCAAAATCAGAACTACGTGCAGCCACCAGCACCACCACCAGCAGGTCGACCTCAGGTATATAATCGCAATGGTAGGCCTGCACCACCACCTCAGGTACGAGATCATGACCATGTTCCTAAACTGAAATTGAATATTCCACCATTTGAGGGTAGATATGTTCCTGATATATACCTTACTTGGGAGTTAGAAACTGAACACCATTTTACATGTTTACAATATCCCGAGGAGAGACGGGTTGATGCTGCTGTTTGTGCTTTCACTAGTTTTGCATGTGTATGGTGGTCTGAACATTGTAGATTATATCCTATTCCAGCTACTTGGGCTGCTTTGAAAACTGCTATGCGTACTCGTTGGGTTCCACCATATTATCAATGTGAATTGCTTCAAAAATTGTAGCGTTTAAGACAAGGAAAAAATTCTGTAGAAGAATATTATCATAATTACAAACTTGCATGAGTAGATGTGGTATTGTTGAGGAGAATGAAGCTATGCTTGCACGTTTTATGGGTGGATTAAATAGAAAGATTCAGACCATTCTAGAATATAAGGAGTATACTAATATCACTTGTTTATTCCATCTTGCTTGTAAAGCTGAACGTGAAGTGCATGATCGACAAGCATTGGCGCGAACTAACTTTTCTGCAGGTCGACCTTCATCATGGACATCGCGTGCATCCTCTACTTCCACTGCACCAGCACCTCCATCAGCTGCCACCTCTAGCCGTGATACAAGAAAGCAGGCACAACCACCACTATCTACCAAGAGCACACCTGTCGGGCCTGCACAGAGCTCTTCTTCTTCCATGGCATCAACAGGGCACACAAGTGATACTATTTGTCATTGTTGTAATGGAAGAGGACATTATGCGCGAGAATGCAAATCTCAGCGTGTGATGATTGCTACTGAGGATGGTGGGTATGAATCCGCTAGTGACTATGATGAGGAGACTTTTGCTCTTATTACACGTGAAGAACACGGTGGAGATGATTCTGGTCATGAGACGCAATACATGGCTCCTGAAGATGCTGACAGGTATGAATGTTTAGTTGCTCAACGTGTTTTGAGTGTGCAGGTCACACAAGCTGAGCAAAATCAGAGGCATAATATGTTCCATACAAACGGAGTTTGTGAAGGAACGTTCTGTGCGCGTCATCATAGATGGAGGGAGCCGCAACAACTTGGCTAGCATGGAGATGGTGGAGAAGCTATCTCTGACCACAAGACCACATCCACATCCTTACTACATCCAATGGTTCAACAACAGTGGCAAGATTAAGGTAACACGTACTATTCGTGTGCATTTTATTATCTGTACATATGCTGATTATGTTGATTGTGATGTGGTACCTATGCAAGCATGTTCCTTATTACTTGGTCGACCATGGCAATTTGATAAAAATTCTGTACACCATGGTAGAAACAATCAGTATACTCTTTTTCATAAGGATAAAAATATTACTTTGCTTCCTATGACTCTTGATTCCATTTTGAAAGATGGTATTAATAGAGCTAATAAAGCAAAACAGGAGAAGAATAAGAGTGAAAATTAGATTGTGGCAAAAGAATTTGAGCAACAAATGAAGCCTAATAATAAACCATCTAGTGTTGCTTCTGAAATTAAATTGAAAAGTGCATGTTTATTTGCCACCAAATCTGATATTGATGAGTTAGATTTTAGCAAATCTGTTTGCTGTGCTTTTGTGTGCAAAGAGGCATTATTTTCATTCGTGGACATGCCTTCCTCTTTGCCTCCTACTGTCACTAACATTTTACAGGAGTTCGCTGACGTGTTTCCACAAGACGTGCCACCGTGATTACCGCCTATTCGAGGTATTGAGCATCAGATTGACTTAATTCCCAGTGCTTCACTGCCAAACCGTGCGCCATACCGTACCAATCCAAAAGAGATGAAGGAGATTATGCGTCAAGTACAGGAGCTTCTCGACAAAGGTTATATACACGAATCCCTTAGTCCTTGTCTTGTTCCTATTATTCTAGTGCCGAAAAAGGATGGTACATCGCGTATGTGTGTTTATTGTAGAGGCATTAATAATATTACTATTCATTATCGTCATATTATTCCTAGGATAGACGACATGCTTGATGAATTGAGTGGCTCTACAATATTCTCCAAAGTTGATTTGCATAGTGGATACCATCAAATTCATATGAAATTGGGGGATGAATGGAAAACAACATTTAAAACTAAGTTTGGATTATATGAGTGGTTAGTCATGCCTTTTGGGCTAACTAATGCACCTAGTACTTTCATGAGATTAATGAATGATGTTTTACGTGCTTTCATTAGACGATTTGTGGTAGTCTATTTTGATGATATACTGATTTATAGCAGATCTTTGGAGGAACATTTGGAACATTTACGTGTTGTTTTTATTGATCTACGTGATGCACGTTTGTTTGGTAACCTTGGGAAGTGCACATTTTGCACCGGCCAAGTATCTTTTCTTGGCTATGTTGTTACTCCACAGGGAATTGAAGTTGATAAAGCCAAAATTGAAGCTATTGAGAGTTGGCCGCAGCCCAAAACGGTCACACAAGCGAGGAGTTTTCTTGGCCTCGCTGGATTCTATAGGCGTTTTGTGAGAGATTTCGGCACCATTGCTGCACCTCTCAATGAGCTTACAAAGAAGGATGTGCCTTTTGTTTGGGGTACCGCACAGGAAGAAGCCTTCACGATATTGAAAGATAAGTTGACACATGCTCCTTTACTCCAACTTCCTAATTTTAATAAGACTTTTGAGCTTGAATGTGATGCTAGTGGCATTGGATTAGGTGGTGTGTTATTACAAGATGGAAAAATCTGTTGCATACTTTTCCGAAAAATTGAGTGGGCCTAGTCTGAACTATTCTACTTATGATAAAGAATTATATGCTCTTGTTCGGACTTCAGAAACCTGGCAACATTATTTATGGCCCAAAGAATTTGTTATACATTCTAATCATGAATCTTTGAAACATTTTAGAAGTCAAGCTAAACTGAATCGTAGACATGCTAAATGGGTTGAATTCATTGAGACTTTCCCATATGTCATTACACACAAGAAGGGTAAAGACAATGTTATTGCTGATGCATTGTCTCATCGTTATACTATGCTTTCACAACTTGACTTTAAAATATTTGGTTTGGATACCATCAAAGATCAATATGTGCATGATGCTGAATTTAAAGATGTATTGCAAAATTGTAAAGAAGGGAGAACATGGAACAAGTTCGTCGTTAACGATGGTTTGTGTTTCGTGCTAACAAGCTATGCATTCCAGCTAGCTTCGTTCGTCTTTTGTTGTTGCAGGAGGCGCATGGGGGAGGATTAATGGGACACTTTGGAGTGAAGAAGACGGAGGATATACTTGCTACACATTTCTTTTGGCCAAAGATGAGACGGGATGTTGAGCGTTTTATTGCTCGCTGCACTACATGTCAAAAAGCTAAGTCACGACTCAATCCTCATGGTGTCTATATGCCTTTGCCTATACCTAGTGTTCCTTGGGAGGATAT
>NC_041387.1:470925837-470935943 GCF_002162155.2 Triticum dicoccoides | reverse complement strand
ACTTTGTTTTAGGTTTACCTCGAACAAAGAAGGGGAGGGATAACATATTTGTTGTCGTGGATTGATTCTTGAAAATGGCACACTTTATACCATGTCATAAAAGCGATGATGCTGTTAATGTTGATGATTTGTTCTTTCGTGAAATTATTCGCTTGCATGGTGTGCCAAATACTATTGTTTCAGATCGGGAAACTAAATTTCTTAGCCACTTCTGGAGGTGTTTATGGGCTAAGTTGGGGACTAAACTGCTTGTCACCCCCAAACTGATGGACAAACTGAGGTAGTCAATAGAACATTGTCTACTATGCTTAGGGTTGTTTTGAAGAATAATAAGAAAATGTGGGAGGAATGCTTGCCTCATATTGAATTTGCTTATAATCGTTCATTGCATTCTACTACTAAGATGTGCCCTTTTGAAGTTGTGTATGGTTTCCTACCTCGTGCACCTATTGATTTGTTGCCTCTTCCATCTTCGGAGAAGGTTAATTTTGATGCTAAACAACATGCTGAATTGATTTTAAAAATGCATGAGTTAACTAAGGAAAACATTGAGCGTATGAATGCTAAATATAAACTTGCTGGAGATAAGGGTAGAAAACATGTTGTGTTTGCACCTGGAGATCTTGTTTGGTTACATTTACGTAAGGATAGATTTCCTGATTTGCGCAAATCAAAGCTAATGCCACGTGTTGCTGGACCTTTTAAGGTGTTAGAGAAAATAAATGATAATGCATATAAACTTGAGCTACCTGCAGATTTTGGGGTTAGTCCCACTTTTAACATTGCAGATTTGAATCCTTATTTGGGAGAGGAAGATGTCGGGGGGATGAACCCGGGCAGGCAACGGAAGCCGGATCCTTTTCAAAAACAGCGGGGCCCGCATCACCCCACTAACTGGCACGCGCCTGGCCGGGTTGCTCGACCCGGCAAGGCCCGCAACCCGGCCAAGCCCCTCGACTCGGCAAGGTACGTCGACCTGGCTGCAGCAGCTAGCGCAAGGCTACTCAACCCGGCTCAGCCATGGCTTCCCCAGCAAGCCAACCCACCCGTGGCGTCCACGACAACCCAGCCACGGGTCAGCTCCCGCCCCATCTAGGCCGTACGATGGGACGAGACCTGAACCACCAATGACCAAAACAACAGTGTTCCCGCCCATGCCTATGGTCAGCCGGAGCGTGGCAACAGTACCCCTTACCTACCCGCTGACCAGGGCTGGCGTGGCAACTGTGCTCCCGCCCTCACCACTGACGACAGCAAGCGGCAGCCTGACAGAGAGCATTGTACATGACTCGACTCTTCCATGCCCTGACGATCGACAAGACGGTGCACAGTCCTCCTTGGCATGCGGGCCCGCACCTAGGGGAACCCAGCGAACCACAAGCCCACAAGCAGGACCCAGCCCGGTACCCCGAACACTGACAATACGGACCCATCGACTCGGCATATGACCATTGTAACCCTGGGTGGGTTGATCTATAAAGCCCCCCAGAAACCCACGCCAACAGGGGCATAAGGCATGCGATACGAGAGAGATACGAGACATATGTAAGAGAAACACAAGCAAGCATAGGACCATCCACCCAACAGCGACACCGGGGAGAAGAAGCAGCCCAAGCCTTGGCCAGCTTCCTTCCTCTTCCATACAGCTGCAGGAGCGACATTGTACTATCGATCATCCAACTAAACTCGGCAGGACTAGGGGTGTTATCTCTCCGGAGAGCCCCGAACCTGGGTATGTCCGGCGTCCCGCGCCCGTGCATATCAACCTCGCCTGTGGAGCCCACCAGCACCCTCGAGCCTCCTCCTCTCTTTAGCCATCCCTTGGCTTCTGCCGTGCGCCCACCATGACAATTGACGCCCACCATGGGGCAGCTCGAGGAACTGGCCGGGAGCATGCTTCAGACGGGGCCCTTCTCCTACTCCGACGAGTCCGTCACTCTGGCGGATGACGTCATCGGCGCGCTCGCTGCCTCCTTCACCATGCAGCGCATCTCCGATGCGTTCGCGGTCGACGAGTACCCCAGCGAGGTGCTCAGCTACTCCGACTCTCCGCTCTCCCTTAGCGGCGGATTCACTGCCGGGGCGATGGATGCCCATGTGGAGGTCTTCGTCACCGGCGATGGCGTCTCTTCCTCGTCAAGAAAGGCGAGGAGAGTCGCAGAAGCCGGGGCCACCGCGGCACGGACCGAGCCGTCTGACCCGCTGCGTGCCATGATGCAGAGCCTCCGCATCCCCATCGGCACTATCGTCGACGCCACCAACATCGCCGAAGCCGAAACCCAGCTCGAGGACAGGCGCCAGCAGATGCTGGACCTGTCCGAGATGCTGGCCGCCACCAGGCGTCGCCTGGAGGCCGCTCAGATGGAGCACGACGCCACCCATGGATTCACGCCCGCCGCGGCCGAGCCAAGCTGGGTCGCCGATAGTCGCGCCCGCGGAGGAGCAATCGGTTGGGCCTTCGGCGCCGTCCGGACCATCTACGAGACCCCAGTCAAGAACATGCGCGCTGCGGAGGCAGCCGCGGTCGGCATTGGCCAACTCGCAGGGGAGGAGCTCAAGGAACGCATCGGGCGGATGCGCGAGCTCCTCCATGCCGCTAACACCCAGCAGGATTGCCTCAACTAGCTCGCGAAGCCGGCCGGGTCCGGCTCCGCCCGCCTTGGCGGACCCGGCGAACTTCTGCACACGGCTTCCTCGCCGCCCGGCGAGGCGCACTCCGGCCAAGCACGGACCCGATGCAACCCGTCCGCCACCGCCGCCGACGCTCTGGGCAACGAGCCCGCCCCGGAGGCCCAGCATGGACCCGGCCAGCATGGCCAGCATCCGGCTCCAACCGACCCAGCCCCTCGGGGCCTGGCCGCTAGTCGACTCGGCTCGCACGCCATCGATAACGCCGATGCGCGCCACCGCCTCGATCAGCTTGCTTGCTCCCTGGAGGTGGAGGAGAGCGGCGCTATTGGGCCGGCATGCTTCGGCCCACGCATCCGGGAGGAGCCCTTTCCCAAGGGGTTCGTACTCCCCCGCGACACCCCCAAGTATAATGGGACCATGAAGCCAGAAGACTGGCTCACTGACTACACCACGGCCATTGGCATCACCGGTGCCAATCGTCGTCTCGCCGTGCGGCGTGCGCTACGCACCGCTCATGCTCCAGGGGTCGGCCCACACATGGTTGAACAGCCTACCGATGGGCAGCATCAATGCGTGGGTCGACTTCGAGGAAGCCTTTGTCCGCAACTTCACGGGGACATACAAGCGACCTGGTCACCCCAGCCAGCTCGCCATGTGCGTGCAGGGGCCGAAGGAGACCAGACTAGAGTACCTCGCACGCTGGACCGAGCTCAGGAACAGCTGCGAGGGCGTCCATGAAGTCCAGGCAATCCAATACTTCATCAGCGGGTGCCGAGACGGCACCCTCCTCAAGCACAAGCTCTTACGCTCCCAGCCACCAACCATGGCCGCGCTCATGGTGACGACGGACAAGTACGCCAACGCCGATTCCGCCATGAAGATCCAGGTGGCACTCGATGAAGCCGGCAAGGCGAAGCCTGTTCCTCCCCCGAAGCCGGCCGGTGAAAACAGCCGGCAGCAGCATCACCAAAACAACAAGCGCAATGCCGACCAGCCGGCGCAACGTCACGACAACCGGCTCATCGCGGCCGCCGAGCCCGCGGCGGACCCAGCAACGAAGCGCCGGCAGACCGGCAAGATGGCGTGGCAACCCGCCATGAGTTTCGAAGAGATGCTCGACGCCCCATGCAAGCACCACAATGGCGCAAGACCCTGCACGCACACGCTTCGGCAGTGCGCCATCACCAAGCGCATCATGAGGGAGACGTTCCGCCTCCTCCGGCTCCGGCTCCAGCTCCAGGCGCAGGACTGCCGCCTCCCCCTGGCGGCGCGATGCGAAACGACGCCTACCCGGACCAGAATGCGACCTACATCGTCTTCACCAGCCTCGGCGATGACAAGCGCAGCGAGCGCCTCCTTCGGCAGGAGGTGAACACCGTCGTCCCGGCCAAGCTGGATTTCATGCACTGGTCGGATCGCTCGATCACCTGGACCCGGGAGGATCACCCGACAGTCATGCCGAGTCCGAGTGGATACGCCCTCGTCCTCAACCCCACCACCGTCGCACGGCGTACATGGAAGTTCTCCCGAGTCCTCATCAACGGCGGCAGCAGCATCAATATCCTCTACCACGACACAATGACCAAGCTCGGCCTCAAGGCCGAGGACCTGGAGCCAACCCGGACAGTCTTCCACGGCATCGTACCCGGCCTCTCCTACTCGCCCATTGGCCGGGTCCGGCTCGATGTCCTGTTCAGTAACAGCAGCCACTTCCAATGCGAACCGGTCTGGTTCGAGGTGGTGGACCTGTCCAGCGCATATCATGCATTTCTGGGCCGACCCGCGCTCACCAAGTTCATGGTGGTTCCCCACTACGCATACCTGAAGATGAAGATGTCGGGTCCCAAGGGCCGCATTACCGTCACCGGCGACTACCGCAAGTCTCTGGAGTGTGTCCGAGACGGCGCCAAATTGGCCGAGTTGCTGGTCATTGCCGAGGAGCGGCGCCAGCTCGACCGGATCATCGCCCTGGCCAGCGAGGCCTCCGCCGCGTCAATCCCGACCCTGGACCCGGCCGACGAGGCCGCCTTCAAGCCCTCCAAGGAGACCAAGAAGGTGAAGCTCAACCCGGAAGACCCCAGCTGCAGCAAGTATGTTGTCGTAGGCGCCCGCCTAGATAGCAAATAGGAAGGCGAGCTCGTCGACTTCCTCCATGAGAATCGGGATATCTTCGCATGGACCCCCAAGGACATGCCGGGTATCCCGAGGAAGTACGCCGAGCACAAACTCCACGTCTGCAAGGACACCAAGCCTGTCCATCAACCCCTCCGTCGATTTTTCGAAGAGAAGAGAAGAACCATTGGTGAAGAGGTTGCCAAGCTTTTGGCGGCCGACTTCATAATGGAAGTGTTTCACCCCGAGTGGCTGGCCAATCCAGTCCTCGTCCTGAAGAAGAACAAGACGTGGCGCATGTGTATCGACTACACCAGCCTCAACAAGGCCTATCCCAAGGATCCGTTTGCTCTCCCGCGGATCGACCAAGTCATCGACTCGACCGCTGGGTGCGAGCTCCTGTCCTTCCTGGACGCTTACTCTGGCTACCACCAGATCAAGCTGGACCCGGCCGATGCCCTGAAGACATCCTTCATCACGCCCTTTGGGGCGTATTGCTACATCACCATGTCGTTCGGCTTGAAGAACGCCAGCGCCACCTTCCAACGCTGCATGCAGAAATGCCTGCTACCACAACTCGGCCACAACATCCACGTGTACGTGGACGATATCGTGGTGAAGACCAAGCAGCACCTCATGCTCCTTGACAATTTGAAGGAAACATTTGCCAACCTCCGTGAATACTAGGTCAAGCTCAACCCGAAAAAGTTCATCTTCGGCGTCCCGGCCGGAAAGCTGCTCGGCTTCCTCGTCTTGGAACGCAGGATTGAGGCGAACCCAGAGAAGATCAAGGCCATCAAGTGCATGCGCAAGCCAGCTCGGCTGCGCGATGTCCAGAAATTCACCGGATGCTTGGCCTCGGTCAGCCGGTTTCTAAGCCGGCTGGGCAAGAGGGCGCTACCCCTGTACCAGCTGATGAAGAAGACAAGCCCGTTCGAGTGGAACGGCAAGGCGGACGAAGCCTTCCAAGACCTCAAGCGCGTGCTCTCCACCGCACCAGTCCTGGCCGTGCCGACCGACAAGGAGTCGTTGTTGCTCTACATAGCCGCGACCTCGCGGGGGTCAGCACGGTGCTGGTGGTCGAGCGGCCAAAGAAGGGCAAGATCTAGGCCGTCCAGTGCCCGGTCTACTACCCGAGCGAGGTGCTCTCCACCTCCAAGCAGAACTACCCACACTACCAGAAGATGTGTTACGGCGTGTACCTCACTGCCAAGAAGCCGAAGCAGTACTTTCAAGAGCACGTCGTCACCGTCGTCAGCACGGCGCCTACCGGAGAAATCATCGGGTTCCGGGACGCCTCTGGCCGGGTCGCCAAATGGGAGATCCATCTAGCCGGCCACACCATCCTCCACAAGCCCCGTACCACGATCAAGTCTCAGGTCCTGACCGATTTCCTCGTCGACTGGACCGAGACCCAGTACTTGCCGCCGCCTCCCGACTCGACGCATTGGCGCATGCACTTCGACGGGTCCAAGATGCGACTCGACTTAGGGGCCAGCATCGTACTGTCATCTCCAAAGGGCGACCGGCTCTGGTATGCACTCTAGATCCACTTTGCCGCCTCCAACAACATCGCCGAATATGAAGCCCTTGTGCACGGCCTCCGGCTTGCCAAGGAACTCGGCATCCGGCGCATCCTGTGCTACGGTGACTCGGACCTGGTGGTGCAGCAGTGCTCCGACGAGTGGGACGCCTGCGACTCTAACATGGAAAGCTACCGCTTCCTCGTCCAGAAGTTGTCGCGGATCCTTCGAGGGCTGCGAGTTCCTCCACGTCCCGCGCACGGAGAACGAGGCAGCCGACACGCTCATCAAGATTGCCTCGTCACGTCAAGCCATCCCGTCCGGCGTCTCCCTCGAGCACCTGCGCAAGTCATCCGTCAAGCCATCGCCGGACTCCGAGTCCATCCACATTCCAGAAGACCCGGCCACACCGCAAGCCGACCCAGGGGCTGCCGAACCCGGCCTGGGGGCTCTCAGCTCAACCCAGCCACCATCACCCCGGACTCGGCCGTCGCCGTCCCCAACCCGGGAGCTGCTCAACCCGGCCCAGGGGCTGCCGACTCGGAACCCACCCTGGTGGCCGTCTTCACCGTGGTCGCGGTCCCATCTTGGGCCCTGTCAATATCAGAATTTCTGGAGAATGGGGTTCTCCCCATGGACGAGACCGAAGCTCGGCAAATTCAGCGTCGGGCATCCGCCTACAACATCATCAACAACGAGCTCGTCAAGCGCAGCTCTATCGGCATGTTCCAGCGGTGCGTCGAGCAGGATCACGGCACCGACATCCTCCTCGACATTCACCAGGGCGAGTGCGGGCACCATGCTGCATCGCGATCCCTGGTGGCCAAGGCATTACGCCACGGCTTCTACTGGCCAACGACCCTTGAAGACGCCGAGTCACTCGTCCTCAAGTGCAAGGGGTGCCAACGCTTCAGCAAGTGCAGCCACCAGCCGGCGTCAGCACTCCGCACCATACCGATCGCCTGGCCCTTTGCGGTCTGGGGACTCGACATGGTGGGACCCTTCAAAACCGCTCGAGGTGGCATGACGCACTTGCTGGTGGCAGTGGACAAATTCACCAAGTGGATCGAGGCAATACCAATCAAGAAACTGGACGGGCCAACAGCCGTCCGGTTCATCAAGGACATAGCGGTGCGCTACGGCATGCCGAACAGCATCGTCACCGACAACGGCACCAACTTCGCCAAGGGCACGCTCGAGCAATACTGCTCTGTCTCCGGCATCCGCCTCGACCTGGCCTCCGTGGCACATCCGCAGTCCAACGGCCAGGTCGAGCAGGCCAACGGACTCATCCTGTCCGGCATCAAGCCGCAACTCGTCGAGCCACTCATCCGCTCACCCGGCAGTTGGCTTGACGAGTTGCCAGTAGTTCTCTGGAGTCTACGCACCACACCAAACCGGTCGACCGGGTTCACCCTATTCTTCCTTGTTTATGGAGCCGAAGCCGTCATCCCGACTGACATTGAGTTCGACTCGCCGCGCGTTGCGATGTACACCAAAGCCGAAGCCAGAGAGGCACGCGAAGACGGTGTCGACCTGCTCAAAGAAGCACGCCTTCTGGCACTTAGCCGTTCCGCTATCTACCAGCAGGGCTTGAGGCACTACCACGGCAAGAAGATCAAGCCTCTCACATTCCGCGAAGGCGACCTCGTCCTCTGACTCGTCCAAGAGCAGGCAGGACAGCACAAGCTGTCCTCTCCATGGGAGGGCCCATTCATCATGAGCAGAGCTTTGCGCGACCGCAACGCCTACTACCTCATCAACACGCGCAAGTCAAAGAAGCGCAAGAAGCACACCGCCGGCGAAGAAACGACCCGGCCGTGGAACGTGGAACTCCTCCGCCCATTTTAAAGTTAGCCGCACGAGTGTATGTATCGTCGCCTTTTGTAAACGTATGAAACTATGGGGTCCCCGAACGAGACTAGGGGGCTGCCTTTTGCTGACCAATTTATTGCGTCCCTATTTTTTATCACTTTACAACTGAACCCAGCCGCTGACTCGACTCGCTCGACCCGGGGGCTCGGGGGCAGGCCGGCTCGGTCGCCACCCCGCCGCTTTACTTGGTGATTCCTGATAAATTTAGGATGCCACGATCCCCCACTTTGCCCTAAAACCGCAGATCTAGCTCTGGATGTCGGCGGGCAAGCACAACGGGCCAAAGCTCCTCTACAATTCATACACTAAGTCAAATGTCGCCGGGTCGATCAACCCGGCCCGTCGCTCATCAACTAAGTTAGTCGCACAACCGGCTGCTCACCAACCGGCCATGCTGGATTGCCGCCAGCCGGCCCAGTGGGTGTTTCGCTCGCGCTCAATGCTTCTAAGGACCCAAGTCCTGCGCGCCCCTCTCGAAGAATCAAACTCCTTGTCACGGACCGGAGCCTCTGCCATCTGACTCGCGGGGGGGAGGTTTGAGAGAGGAAAAGCGTATGAAATCGGTTCAAAAAGTGGAAGGCAAAGAGCAAACAAGCGCTCATGACATTTACACACAAATATTTAAAGCAAAGGCCCACGGCCCGAGTTCGTTACTGAAGGAAATATGCCCTAGAGGCAATAATAAAGTTATTATTTATTTCCTTATTTTATGATAAATGTTTATTATTCATGCTAGAATTGTATTAACCGGAAACATGATACATGTGTGAATACATAGACAAACATATAATCACTAGTATGCCTCTACTTGACTAGCTCATTAATCAAAGATGGTTATGTTTCCTAACCATAGACATGTGTTGTCATTTGATTAATGGGATCACATCATTAGGAGAATAATGTGATTGACATTACCCATTCCGTTAGCCTAGCACTTGATCGTTTGTTATGTTGCTATTGCTTTCTTCATGACTTATACATGTTCCTGTAACTATGAGATTATGCAACTCCCGTTTACCGGAGGAACACTTTGGGTGCTACCAAACGTCACAACATAACTGGGTGATTATAAAGGAGTACTACAGGTGTCTCTGAAGGTACATGTTGGGTTGGCGTATTTCGAGATTAGCTTTTGTCACTCCGATTGTCGGAGAGGTATCTCTGGGCCCTCTCGGTAATGCACATCACTATAAGCCTTGCAAGCAATGTAGCTAATGAGTTAGTTACGGAATGATGCATTACATAACGAGTAAAAAGACTTGTCGGTAACGAGATTGAACTAGGTATTAGATACCGACGATCGAATCTCGGGCAAGTAACATGCCGATGACAAAGGGAACAAAGTATGTTGTTATGCAGTTTGACCGATAAAGATCTTCGTAGAATATGTAGGAGCCAATATGGGCATCCAGGTTCTGCTATTGGTTATTGACCAAGAATAGTTCTAGGTCATATCTACATAGTTCTCGAACCCGTAGGGTCCGCACGCTTAAGGTTTCGATGACAGTTATATTATGAGTTTATGAGTTTTGATGTACCGAAGGAGTTCGGAGTCCCGGATGAGATCGGGGACATGACAAGGTGTCTCGAAATGGTCGAGACGTAAAGATCGATATATTGGACGACTATATTCGGAGTTCGGAAAGGTTCCGAGTGATTCGGGTATTTTTTGGAGTACCGGAGAGTTACGGGAATTCGCCGGGGAGTATATGGGCCTTATTGGGCCATACGGGAATAGAGGAGAGAGGCCGAAAGGAAGGAGGCGCGCAGCCCCCCTCTGGTCCGAATTGGACAAGGGGTGCGGCCCCCCTTTCCTTCCTCCTCTCCCCCTCTTTCCCCCCTTCTCCTACTCCAACAAGGAAGGAGGGAGTCCTACTCCCGGTGGGAGTAGGACTCCCCTTGGCGCGCCCCTCCTAGGCCGGCCGCCCCCTCCCCCCTTGCTCCTTTATATACGGGGGCAGGGGG
>NC_041387.1:470863524-470925550 GCF_002162155.2 Triticum dicoccoides | reverse complement strand
GAGTCCTACTCCCGGTGGGAGTAGGACTCCCCTTGGCGCGCCCCTCCTAGGCCGGCCGCCCCCTCCCCCCTTGCTCCTTTATATACGGGGGCAGGGGACACCCCATGACACACAAGTTGATCTACGGATCGTTCCTTAGCCGTGTGCGGTGCCCCCCTGCGCCAGTAGAGCATCATCATCGTCACCACGCCGTCGTGCTGACGGGACTCATCCCCGAAGCTTTGCTGGATCGGAGCCCGGGGATCGTCATCGAGCTGAACGTGTGCTGAACTCAGAGGTGCCGTACGTTCAGTACTTGGATCGGTCGGATCGTGAAGACGTACGACTACATCAACCGCGTTGTCATAACGCTTCCGCTTACGGTCTACGTGGGTACGTGGACAACACTCTCCCCTCTCGTTGCTATGCCATCACCATGATCTTGCGTGTACATAGGATTTTTTTTGAAATTACTACGTTCCCCAACAGTGGTATCAGAGCCTTGGTTTTATGCGTTGATGTTATATGCACGTGTAGAACACAAATGAGTTGTGGGCGATACAAGTCATATTGCTTACCAGCATGTCATACTTTGGTTCAGCGGTATTGTGAGATGAAGCGGCCCGGACCGACATTACGCGTACGCTTACGCGAGACTGGTTTCACCGTTACGAGCACTTGTGCTTAAAGGTGACTGGCGGGTGTCTGTCTCTCTCACTTTAGCTGAATCAAGTGTGGCTACGCCCGGTCCTTGCGAAGGTTAAAACAGCACCAACTTGACGAACTATCGTTGTGGTTTTTATGCGTAGGTAAGAACGGTTCTTGCTAAAGCCCGTAGCAGCCACGTAAAATTTGCAACAACAAAGTAGAGGACGTCTAATTTGTTTTTGCAGGGCATGTTGTGATGTGATATGGTCAAGACGTGATGAGATATAAGTTGTTGTATGAGATGATCATGTTTTGTTGAAATTATCGGCAACTGGCAGAAGCCCTATGGTTGTCTCTTTGTTGCATAAGATGCAAGTGCCAAATAATTGCTTTACTTTATCGCTATGTGATAGCAATAGTTGCAAGAGCAATAGTTGGCGAGACGACCATGTGACGACTCATTGATATAGATCAAGATGATGAAGATCATGGTGTCGTGCCGGTAACGATAGAGATCATGACAGTACTTTGGAGATGGAGATCAAAGGCGCAAGATGATCATGGCCATATCATGTCACATATTTTGATTGCATATGATGTTTATCTGTTATACATCTTATTCTGTTTGACGGTAGCATTTTAAGATGATCTCTCACTAATTATCAAGAAGTGTTCTCCCTGAGTATGCACCGTTGTGAAAGTTCTTCGTGCTGAGACACCACGTGATGATCGGGTGTGATAGGCTCTACGTTCAAATACAACGGGTGCAAAACAGTTGCACACGCGGAATACTCAGGTTAAACTTGACGAGCCTAGCATATACAGATATGGCCTCGGAACACGGAGAACGAAAGGTCGAGCGTGAATCATATAGTAGATATGATCAACATATTGATGTTCACCGTTGAAACTACTCCATCTCACGTGACGATCGGACATGGTGTAGTTGATATGGATCACGTAATCACTTAGAGGATTAGAGGGATGTCTATCTAAGTGGGAGTTCTTAAGTAATATGATTAATTGAACTTAAATTTATCATGAACTTAGTCCTGGTAGTATTTTGCAAATTATGTTGTAGATCAATAGCTTGCGTTCTTGCTCTCATATGTTTATTTTGATATGTTCCTAGAGAAAATTGTGTTGAAAGATGTTAGTAGCAATGATGCGGATTGGATCCGTGATCTGAGGTTTATCCTCACTGCTGCACAGAAGAATTATGTCCTTAATGCACCGCTAGGTGACAGACCTATTGCAGGAGCAGACGCAGACGTTATGAACGTTTGGCTAGCTCAATATGATGACTACTTGATAGTTTAGTGCACCATGCTTAACGGCTTAGAATCGGGACTTCAAAGACGTTTTGAACGTCATGGATCATATGAGATGTCCTAGGAATTGAAGTTAATATTTCAAGCAAATACCCGAGTTGAGAGATATGAAGTCTCCAACAAGTTCTATAGCTAAAAGATGGAGGAGAATCGCTCAACTAGTGAGCATGTGCTCAGATTGTCTGGGTACTTCAATCGCTTGAATCAAGTGGGAGTTAATCTTCCAGATAAGATATTGATTGACAGAATTCTCTAGTCACCACCACCAAGTTAGTAGAACTTCGTGATGAACTATAATGCAAGGGATGACGAAAACGATTCCCGAGCTCTTCGTGATGCTGAAATCGACGAAGGTAGAAATCCAAAAGGAGCATCAAGTGTTGATGATTGACAAGACCACTAGTTTCAAGAAAAGGGCAAAGGGAAAGAAAGGGAACTTCAAGAAGAATGGCAAGCAAGTTGTCACTCCCGCGAAGAAGCCCAAAGCTGGACCAAAGCCTGAAACTGAGTGATTATACTGCAAAGGAAATGGTCACTAGAAGCGGAAATGCCTTGAATATTTGGTGGATAAGAAGGATGGCAAAGTGAACAAGGGTATATTTCATATACATGCTATTGATGTGTACCTTACTAGTGTTTATAGTAACCCCTGAGTATTTGATACTTGTTCGGTTGCTAAGATTAGTAACTCAAAACAGGAGTTACAGAATAAACAGAAACTAGTTGAGGGTGAGGTGATGATGTGTGTTGGAAGTGGTTCCAAGATTGATATGATCATCATCGCACACTCCCTATACTTTCGAGATTAGTGTTGAACCTAAATAAATGTTATTTGGTGTTTGCGTTGAGCATGAATATGATTTGATCATGTTTATTGCAATACGGTTATTCATTTAAAATCAGAGAATAATTGTTGTTCTGTTTAAATGAATAAAACCTTTGATGGTCATACACCCAATGAAAATAGTTTGTTGAATCTCGATCGTAGTGATACACATATTCATAATATTGATGCCAAAAGATGCAAAGTTGATAATGATAGTGCAACTTATTTGTGGCACTGCCGTTTGGGTCATATCGGTGTAAAGCGCATGAAGAAACTCCATAAAGATGGATTTTCGGAATCACTTGGTTATGAATCATTTGATGCTTGCGAACCGTGCCTTTTGGGCAAGATGACTAAAAACTCCGTTCTCTGGAACAATGGAACAAGCTACTGACTTATTGGAAATAATACATACCGATGTATGCAATCCAATGAGTGTTGATGCTCGTGGCAAGTGTCATTATTTTCTGACCTTCACAAAATGATTTGAGCAGATATGGGTATATCTACTTGATGAAACATAAGTCTGAAATAATTGAAAGGTTTAAAGAATTTCAGAGTGAAGTGGAAAAATCATCGTAACAAGAAAATAAAGTTTCTATGATCTGATCGCGGAGACGAATATTTGAGTTACGAGTTTGGTCTTCAATTAAAACAATATGGAATAGTTTCACAGCTCACGCCACCTGGAACACCACAATGTTATGGTGTGTCCGAACGTCGTAACCACACTTTATTGGATATGGTGCGATCTATGATGTCTCTTACTGATTTACCATTATCGTTTTGGGGTTATGCATTAGAGACAGCTGCATTCACGTTAAAAGGGCACCATCTAAATCCGTTGAGACGACATCGTATGAACTATGGTTTAGAAGTAAACCTAAGCTGTCGTTTCTTAAAGTTTGGAGTTGCGATGCTTATATGAAAAAGGTTTTCAACCTGATAAGCTCGAACCCAAATCGGAGAAGTGCGTCTTCATAGAATACCCAAAGGAAACTGTTGGGTACTCCTTCTATCACAAATCCAAAGGCAAAACATTCGTTGCTAAGAATGGATCCTTTCTAGAGAAGGACTTTCTCTCGAAAGAAGTGAGTGGGAGGAAAGTAGAACTTGATGAGGTAACTGTACCTGCTCCCTTATTGGAAAGTAGTTCATCACAGAAATCTGTTCCTGTGACTACTACACCAATTAGTGAGGAGTTAATGATGATGATCATGAAACTTCAGATTAAGTTACTACAGAACCTGTAGGTTTTCCAGAGTAAGATCCGCACCTGAGTGGTACGGTAATCCTGTTCTGGAAGTCATGTTACTAGACCATGATGAACCTACGAACTATGAGGAAGCCATGATGGGCCCAGATTCCACGAAATGGCTTGAGGCCATAAAATCTGATATATGATCCATGTATGAGAACAAAGTATGGACTTTGATTGACTTGCTCGATGATCAGCAAGCCATGTTAAATAAATGGATCTTCAAGAGGAAGACAGACATTGATAGTAGTGTTACTATCTACTAAGCTCGACTTGTTGCGAAATATTTTCAACAAGTTCAAGGTGTTGAATACGATGAGATTTTCTCACTCGTATCGAAGCTTAAGTCTTTCTGAATCATGTTAGCAATTGCCACATTTTATGAAATCTGGCAAATGGATGTCAAAACTGCATTCCTTAATGGATTTATTAAAGAAGAGTTGTATATGATGCAACCAGAAAGTTTTTGTCAATCCTAAAGATGCTAACAAAGTATGCAAGCTCCAGCAATCCATCAATGGACTGGTGCAAGCATCTCGGAGTTGGAATATACGCTTTGATGAGTTGATCAAAGCATATGGTTTTATACAGACTTTTCAAGAAGCCTGTATTTACAAGAAAGTGAGTGGGAGCTCTGTAGCATTTCTAATATTATATGTGGATGACATATTGTTAATTGGAAATGATATGGAAATTCTGGATAGCATGAAAGGATACTTGAATAAGAGTTTTTCAAAGCAAGACCTCGGTGAAGCTGCTTACACATTGAGCATCAAGATCTATATAGATAGATCAAGACGCTTGATAAGATTTTTCAATGAGTACATACCTTGATAAATTTTTGAAATAGTTCAAAATGGAACAGTCAAAGAAGGAGTTCTTGCCTGTGTTACAAGGTGTGAAGTTGAGTAAGACTCAAGACCCGACCATTGCAGAAAATAGAAAGAGAATGAAAAGTCATTCCCTATGCCTCAGTCATAGGTTCTATAAAGTATGCTATGCTGTGAACCAGACCTATTGTATACCTTGCTCTGTGTTTTGCAAAGGAATACAATTTTGATCTAATAAGTAGATCACATGACATGGGTCAAGAATATCCTTAGTGAGGACTAAGGAGATGTTTCTCGATTATGGAGGTGATAAAAGAGCCCGTCGTAAAAGTTACAATGATGCAAGCTTTTACACCAATCCAGATGACTCTAAGTCTCAATCTGGATACATATTGAAAGTGGGAGCAATTAGCTAGAGTAGCTCCGTGCAGAGCATTGTGGACATAGAATATTTGCGAAATACATACGGCTCTGAATATGACAGACCCGTTGACTAAGCTTCTCTCACGAGCAAAACATGATCATACCTTAGTACTCTTTTGGGTGTTAATCACATAGCGATGTGAACTAGATTATTGACTCTAGTTAACCCTTTGGGTGTTGATCACATGATGATGTGAACTATGGGTATTAATCACATGCAGATGTGAATATTGGTGTTAAATGACATAGTGGTGTGAACTAGATTATTGACTCTAGTGCAAGTGGGAGACTGAAGGAAATATGCCCTAGAGGCAATAATAAAGTTATTATTTATTTCGTTATTTCATGATAAATGTTTATTATTCATGCTAGAATTGTATTAACCGGAAACATGATACATGTGTGAATACATAGACAAACATATAGTCACTAGTATGCCTCTACTTGACTAGCTCATTAATCAAAGATGGTTATGTTTCCTAACCATAGACATGTGTTGTCATTTGATTAATGGGATCACATCATTAGGAGAATAATGTGATTGACATGACCCATTCCGTTAGCCTAGCACTTGATCGTTTAGTATGTTGCTATTGCTTTCTTCATGACTTATACATGTTCCTGTAACTATGAGATTATGCAACTCCCGTTTACCGGAGGAACACTTTGGGTGCTACCAAACGTCACAACGTAACTGGGTGATTATAAAGGAGTACTACAGGTGTCTCCGAAGGTACATGTTGGGTCGGCGTATTTTGAGATTAGGTTTTATCACTCCGATTGTCGGAGAGGTATCTCTGGGCCCTCTCGGTAATGCACATCACTATAAGCCTTGCAAGCAATGTAGCTAATGAGTTAGTTATGGAATGATGCATTACATAACGAGTAAAGAGACTTGCCGGTAACGAGATTGAACTAGGTATTAGATACCGACGATCGAATCTCAGGCAAGTAACATGCCGATGACAAAGGGAACAAAGTATGTTGTTATGCGGTTTGACCGATAAAGATCTTCGTAGAATATGTAGGAGCCAATATGGGCATCCAGGTTCCGCTATTGGTTATTGACCAAGAATAGTTCTAGGTCATGTCTACATAGTTCTCGAACCCGTAGGGTCTGCACGCTTAAGGTTTCGATGACAGTTATATTATGAGTTTATGAGTTTTGATGTACTGAAGGAGTTCGGAGTCCCGGATGAGATCGGGGACATGACGAGGAGTCTCGAAATGGTCAAGATGTAAAGATCGATATATTGGACGACTATATTCGGAGTTCGGAAAGGTTCCGAGTGATTCGGGTATTTTTCGGAGTACCGGAGAGTTACGGGAATTCGCCGGGGAGTATATGGGCCTTATTGGGCCATACGGGAATAGAGGAGAGAGGCCGAAAGGAAGGAGGCGTGCAGCCCCCCTCTGGTCCGAATTGGACAAGGGGTGCGGCCCCCCTTTCCTTCCTCCTCTCCCCCTCTTTCCCGCCTTCTCCTACTCCAACAAGGAAGGAGGGAGTCCTACTCCCGGTGGGAGTAGGACTCCCCTTGGCGCGCCCCTCCTAGGCCGGCCGCTCCCTCCCCCCTTGCTTCTTTATATACGGGGGCAGGGGGCACCCCATGACACACAAGTTGATCTACGGATCGTTCCTTAGCCGTGTGCGGTGCCCCCCTCCACCATATTCCACCTCGGTCATATCGTCGCAGAGTTTAGGCGAAGCCCTGCGCCGGTAGAGCATCATCATCGTCACCACGCCGTCGTGCTGACAGAACTCATCCCTGAAGCTTTGCTGTTCCGGAGCCCGGGGATCGTCATCGAGCTGAACGTGTGCTGAACTCGGAGGTGCCGTACGTTCGGTACTTGGATCGGTCGGATCATGAAGACGTACGACTACATCAACCGCGTTGTCATAACGCTTCCGCTTACGGTCTACGAGGGTACGTGGACAACACTCTCCCCTCTCATTGCTATGCCATCACCATGATCTTGCGTGTACGTAGGAATTTTTTTGAAATTACTACGTTCCCCAACAGTTACACCCTAAAAAAACAGTGGGTGCGTGGACCTGCTACTTAATAGTTTTTTACACAAAGTTTCTCAGGCATCCCTAGCGTCGCGTCGCGACGTTGACGGCTATCCTGTGCCGGCCTCCGGGTCCAGCGAGGCACCAGTGTCCTCTTCGGCATCTGTGTCGCCGTAGACACCCGTCTCCTCTGAGCTCCCCTCCGAATCGCGAAGAAGCAAGCCGTAGTCGTTGCCATCCACGATCCCGCCGTCTTCCGTCCGCTCCAGATGGAACTCGTCGTGGAAGGCGAACTCGGCAATGTAGCTGGCCCGGGAGGCGATCCGACCGGCTTGCTCCTGCAGCAACTGCTCCGAACTAGCGCGCTGGCCCATCAGTGCATCCAGCTGAAGATCCGGATGCCAAGACAGCGCGATCCAAAGCGCCATCTCAGCACCGGCCCGGGCGGCAGAAACACGCCATTCGCCAAGGCGGTCCGGGCCCATCTCCAACCAGCATGCCAGGCGCGAGAAGCTGCCCGGATGGACGGAGTCCAGCCACAGGGCCGTCGTCATCGCGGTGCCGGCCCGGGACAGCCGCTCCATCTGTGTCCCCAGGACCCGCAGGTGGGCCTCAGCAGCGGCGATGATCTCCGGGAAGGTCCAGGCCGTCAGCAGATCCGTCCCAGACCCGACAATGGCGGTCGGGTCATGCTGATAACGGACGGCTTCCTCCGCCAACCGCTGCGTCTCCGGGAAGGCCCCTGTCGCAAAAGAAGAAGCAAGTTAGAAGAACAACAAGGAAGAAAGGACTGGGTCCCGACCCGGCAAACTACAAGAAGCAGCACTTACTGGAGAAGGATTCTTCCAGGTGTTGCACCTCGAGCAACATACCACGCCACTCTCGCTCCATGATGCGGTCGCGCTCCTAGAGTGCCTTCTCCAGGTTGGCCGCCTTAGCAAGGGCCGCCTTCAGCTCGGCGTCCTTGTTTTCAGCCGCCTTCTCGGCCGCCTCGCAGCGGTGAGTCTCGCCGTGACGGGCCTCCTCAGCCACGGTGGCCTGCTCCCGGAGGCGATCCACCTCGGCCTGGAGCCGGCCCTTGTCGTCGGCCAGCTGGCCGCGCTGCTGGTCCGCCTCGACCAGAGCCTGCTGCGTCTCCACCACCTTGGCGGCCTCCGCCTTAAGGAGCTCCACCTCAGTCTCGAGGAGGCTCTTGTGACCCGCCATCTACTCATGCAGCCGATTGGCCTCATCAAGAGATCATCGGGCCGCGACCGCCTCCGCCCTCTCCTGCGCCGCCTCGATGCCAAGACGGCCGGTATCGGCAACAAGCTGGTCGTAATGATGACCAGCCCGGAGCAGCCGGGTCCGCCAAGACAGCACCTCAGCTGCAAATAAGAAGAATTCAGTAGAAGGAAAAAAAGACAAGACTTAAGATTTGGCCCAACTATTACCCAGTTGGCCCGAATCTCGGGGGCAACACCCAGTGGGTGCGCTAGCGCACCCCCATTAGAAAAGAGCACAAGAATACCTGTGGCGACGCGAAGCTCCTCCTCCTTGGCAGCAAGTTGCTCCTTGAGCTCCCGATGCTTGCCCAGGAGCCGGTTGAAGGCGGCAACCCGGAAGGCATCAAGATGCTGAAAAAAGACAGAAGTGAGAACAAGGCCAATGCTCTTAAGATTCGACCCAACTACTACATAGTTGGCCCGAACCTCGGGGGCTACACCCAGTGGCTCCGCTGGCTGCTACCTCTTGAGCACTGCGTTGGATTTCCCCGAAGAGGAGAGGATGATGCAGTAAAGTAGCGTAAGTATTTCCCTCAGTTTTTGAGAACCAAGGTGTCAATCCAGTAGGAGATCACGCACGAGTCCCTCGTACCTACACAAAACGATAGCTACTCGATACCAACGCGATTAGGGGTTGTCAATCCCTTCACGGTCACTTACGAGGGTGAGATCTGATAGAGATGATAAATAATATTTTTGGTATTCTTGATATAGAGATGCAAAGTAAAAAGTAAAAGGCAAAGTAAAAACAAAGAAAGTAATAAAGTAATGGAGATTGATATGATGAGAATAGACCCGGGGGCCATAGGTTTCACTAGTGGCTTCTCTCAAGAGCATAAGTATTCTACGGTGGGTGAACAAATTACTGTTAAGCAATTGATAGAAAAGAGAATAATTATGAGATTATCTAGGTATGATCATGTATATAGGCATCACGTCCAAAACAAGTAGATCGAAATGATTCTGCATCTACTACTATTACTCCACTCATCGACCGCTATCCAGCATGCATCTAGAGTATTAAGTTAAAAACAGAGTAACGCCTTAAGCAAGATGACATGATAGAGGGATAAATTCATGCAATATGATAAAAACCCCATCTTGTTATCCTCGATGGCAACAATACAATACGTGCCTTGCAAGCCTTTCTGTCACTGGGTAAGGACACTGCAAGATTGAACCCAAAGCTAAACACTTCTCCCATTGCAAGAACTACCAATCTAATTGGCCAAACCAAACGGATAATTTGAAGAGAGTTGCAAAGATAACTCAATCATACATAAAATAATTCAGAGAAGAATCAAATATTGTTCATAGATAAGCTGGATCATAAACCCACAATTCATCGGTCTCAACAAACACACCGCAAAAAGAAGATTACATCGAATAGATCTCCACAAGAGAGGGGGAGAACATTGTATTGAGATCCAAAAAGAGAGAAGAAGCCATCTAGCTACTAGCTATGGACCCGGAAGTCTGAAGTAAACTACTCACACTTCATCAGAGAGGCTATGGTGTTGATGTAGAAGCCCTCCGTGCTAGATGCCCTCTCCAGCGGAGCTCCGGAACAGGCCCCAAGAAGGGATCTCGCGGATACAGAAAGTTGCGGCGGTGGAATTAGGTTTTTGGCTCCGTATATGATCTGAAGGGGTACGTAGGTATATATAGGAGGAAGGAGTACGTCGGTGGATCAACAGGGGGGCTACGAGGTAGGGGGGCACGCCCTCCACCCTCGTGACCGCCTCTGGCACTTCTTGGAGTAGGGTCCAAGTCTCCTGGATCACGTTCGGTGAGAAAATCACGTTCCCGAAGGTTTTATTCCATTTGGACTCCGTTTGATATTATGTTTCTTCGAAATACTGAAATAGGCAAAAAACAACAATTCTGGGCTGGGCCTCCGTTTAATAGGTTAGTCCCAAAAATAATACAAAAGTGGAAAATAAAGCCCAATATAGTCCAAAACAGTAGATAAAGTAGCATGGAGCAATCAAAAATTATAGATACATTGGAGACGTATCAAGCATCCCCAAGCTTAATTCCTGCTCGTCCTTGAGTAGGTAAATGATAAAAAAGAATTTTTGATGCGGAGTGATACTTTGGCATAATTTCAATGTGAATCTTCTTAATTGTGGTATGAATATTCAGATTCGAAAGATTCAAGACAAAAGTTCATATTAACATAAAGGTAATAATATTTCAAGCATATAAATTAAAGCAATCATGTCTTCTCAAAATAGCATGGTTAAAGAAAGTTATCCCTACAAAATCATATAGTCTGGCTATGCTCTATCTTCATCACACAAAGTATTTAATCATGCACAACCCCGATGACGAGCCAAGCAATTGTTTCATACTTTAGAAATATCAAACTTTTTCAACTTTCACGCAATACATGAGCGTGAGCCATGGACATAACACTATAGGTGGAATGGAATGGTGGTTGTGGAGAAGACAAAAAAGGAGAAGATAGTCTCACATCAACTAGGCGTATCAATGGGCTATGGATATGCCCATCAATAGATATCAATGTGAGTGAGTAGAGATTGCCATTCAATGGATGCACTAGAGCTATAAGTATATGAAAGCTCAACAAAAGAAACTAACTGGGTGTGCATCCAACTTGCTTGCTCACGAAGACCTAGGGCACTTTTGAGGAAACCCATCATTAGAATATACAAGACAAGTTCTATAATGAAAAATTCCCACTAGTATATGAAAGTGACAACATATGAGACTCTCTATCATGAAGATCATAGTGCTACTTTGAAGCACAAGTGTGGAAAAAGGATAGTAGCATTGTCCCTTCTCTATTTTTCTCTCATTTTTTTTATTTGGGCCATGTCCCTTTTTTTATGGCCACTCTTTTTTATATATATATTTCGTCCGGAGTCTCATCCCGACTTATGGGGGAATCATAGTCCCGATTATCCTTTCCTCACTGGGACAATGCTCTAATAATGATGATCATCACACTTTTAGTTTTCTTACAACTCAACAATTACAACTCGATACTTAGAACAAAATATGACTCTATATGAATGCCTCCGGCGGTGTACCGGGATATGCTATGAATCATGAGTGACATGTATGAAAGTTATGAAGGTGGCCTTGCCACAAATACAATGTCAACTACATGTTCATGCAAAAAGCAATATGACAAAAGTAATATGTGTCATATGAACGGAACGGTGGAGAGTTGCATGGCAATATATCTCGGAATGGCTATGGAAATGCCATGATAGGTAGGTATGGTGGCTGTTTTGAGGAAGGTATATGGTGGGTGTATGATACAGGCGAAAAGTGCGCGGTATTAGAGAGGCTAGCAATGGTGGAAGGGTGAGAGTGCGTATAATCCGTGGACTCAACATTAATCAAAAGAACTCATGCACTTGTTGCAAAAATTTAGAAGTCATCAAAAACCAAAGCACTAAACGCATACTCCTAGGGGGATAGATTGGTAGGAAAAGACCATCGCTCGTCCCCGACTGCCACTCATAAGGAAGACAATCAATAAATAAAATTGTGCTCCAACTTCATCACAAAGCGGTTCACCATATGTGCATGCTACGGGAATCACAAACTTCAACACAAGCATTCTTTAAATTCATAATCACCCCAACTAGCATTAGTTTGATATTATCACCTCCATATCTCAAAACAATTATCAAGCATCAAACTTATCTTAGTATTCAATGCACTCAAAAGAAAGTTTCACAAATCTTGAATACCAAGTATATTAACATTAAGCAAATTACCATGCTATTAACAACTCTCAAAATAATCTAAGTGAAGCATGAGAGATCAATAGTTTGTTTAAAACAAATACACCACCGTGCTCTAAAAGATCTAAGTGAAGCACTAGAGCAAAAATTATTACGCTCAAAAAGGTCTAAGTGAAGCACTATGAGCAAAACTATCAAGCTCAAAAGATATAAGCGAAGAACATGGAGTATTCTAGCAAATTCTAAATCATGTATGGCTCTCTAAAAAGGTGTGTACAGCAAGGATGATTGTGGCAAACTAACAAGCAAAGACGCAAATAATACAAGACGCTCCAAGCAAAACACATGACATGTGGTGAATACAAATATAGCTCCAAGTAAATTACCGATGGAAGTAGACGAAAGAGGGGATGCCTTCCGGGGCATCCCCAAGCTTTGACTTTTTGGTGTCCTTGGATTATCTTGGGGGTGCCATGGGCATACCCAAACTTAGGCTCTTGCCACTCTTTGTTCCATAATCCATCAAAAGATTTCACCCAAAACTTGAAAACTTCACAACACAAAACTCAATAGAAATCTCGTGAGCTCCGTTAGTGAAAGAAAACAAAAGACTACTTTAAGGTACTGTAATGAGCTCATTCTTTATTTATATTGGTGTTAAACCTACTGTATTCCAACTTCCTTATGGTTTATAAACTAATTTATTACCCATAGATGCATTGAAATAAGCAAACAACACACGAAAAACAGAATCTGTCAAAAACAGGACAGTCTGTAGCAATCTGTAACTAACGCAAACTTCTGGAACTCTAAAAATTCTACCAAAATAGGACGTACTGGAAAATTTGTTTGTTGATCATCAGAAAAAATAATCAAAGAAAAATAACGTTTCTGTGATTTATTGAATTTTTTTCGTGAGCGCAGAGTTTCTGTTCTTCAGCAGAATCAAATCAACTATCATCATAGCTTATCCTATAGGTTCTACTTGGCACAAACACTAATTAAAACATAAAACCACATCTAAAAAGAAATTAGATGGATTTTTTATTCCTAAACAGAAGCAAAAACAAAAAAACCCAAAATAAAATTGGGTTGCCTCCCAACAAACACTATCGTTTAACTCCCTTAGGGGTTGTTTGGATAAGAAGAATATACAAAACGCGATCTCTATAAACTAGGAAACAGCCGTAACAGAATAAAATATTGTTTGGATAGCCTAACTAACCCGTGGATATAGAAAACCCGGTTCTCCATAACCCAGGATTTTGCGTTTGTGGAAAAACGACTATTAGTCGTTTTTACAAAAACGCGATTAACATATACCTGCTCCTTGGTACCGTTGCCCTCACGTTCTTCCTCCTATGCGCTGTTGCAACGGCGAGTCGACGAGACGTCGATGCCCAGCTAGCTCCTGTCTGCAACTACAAGTACTCAGAGATGTGGACGGTAGCAGATGCGCCTCGTCGCCGTGCCCGCCGAAGACATGGAGGTTTCTGGTGAACCTACGGCCGTCGCACCAAACCAAACACACCTGAATCGATGCTTGGATCGAGCGGCATCGACGGGCTCGGCTACGGCAGCGTCGACGGGCTCGGCTACGGCGGCGTATCTCCATCTGCATCGTCCGCATCGTCCTCTATGCTGGACGAAACATACTACGACAGAGCATCCCCCAGTCATCCGTCTTGGCCTCGACGTCGCGCCATGCCCGGCTTGGCCTCTACGAGTACATGGCTTGCCATGCCCGGCTTGTATGGACATGCATCTGTCTCCACCATGCGCAAGTATGTCATGCCCATGCTCGACATCACCATGCCCAATTTGCCGCAGCCGGCACCGTGGCACATGCTCTCGTGCTTGGGCTGGTGTTCAGTATCCTCGCTGCCATCGTGCTCCTTGCTTACATCGAAGGTATCGGTGTGCTCCAACAATGTCTCGTTGTGATACTGTTGTACATGCATAAGACAATCTCTTCTGATCAATCAACTATGGTAGTAGGCAAGTGAGCATGTGTGAATAGCATGTTGGCATGCAAAGGAGCGGGATGCCAGGGCCACGCACTGTATGCATTCCATGATCTTGAGGTCAAGGCGACGAGCGAGACGGAACATCATGGCCTCGTGGGAGGAGCACGAAGCAACTGCATACGAGATGGCCAAACAAAGAATTGTGTAACCGTGTTTTCCTTTTTCCCCATCCAAACAAGAAATTGTATAGACTCACCGTAACAGAAAAACTAGCTAAAACTGGTTTTCCTAAAAATCCTCTAAAAACTCGTTTTTTCAAAAACTTGCATCTAAATGTAGGTATCCAAACAACCCCTTAGCTAGGCATAAAAGCGAAGATAGATCTAGGTTTTGCCATCTTTGGTAGGCAATCCATAAGTGGCTCTCATGATAGATTCATATGGTAATTTTATTTTCTTTCTAGGGAAGTGTTCCATATCCTTTCTCAAGGAAAATTGGAATCTAATATTCCCTTCCATCATATCAATAATCGCACCAATCATTCTAAGGAAAGGTCTACCTACAATAATAGGACATGAAGGATTGCAATCTATATCAAGAACGATAAAATCTATGGGCACATAATTCCTATTTGCAACAATAAGAACATCATTAATTCTTCCCATAGGCTTTTTAATAGTGGAATCCGCAAGATGCAAGTTTAGAGATCAATCTTCAAAGTCACGAAAATCTAGCAAATCACACAAAGTTTTGAGAATGGTGGAGACACTAGCACCCAAATCACACAAAGCATGAAACTCATAATCTTTAATTTTAATTTTTATAGTAGGTTCCCACTCATCATAGAGTTTTCTAGGGATAGAAACTTTCAACTCAAGTTTTTCTTCATAAGATTGCATCAAAGCATCAACAATGTGTTCGGTAAAGGCCTTATTTTGACTATAAGCATGAGGAGAATCTAGCACGGATTGCAACAAGGAAATACAACCAATCAAAGAGCAATTTTCATAATTAAATTCCTTGAGATCCAAAATAGTGGGTTTAGCAACATCAAGATTTTTATTTCTTTCAATCCCACTTTCATCAATTTCATCATCAAGATCTAGAAACTCCGAATTCTTAGAACGCCTTCAAGGTAAAGGAAGATCATATTCAGTTTCATCAAGATTCATATTGCAAAACAAAGATTTAATAGGGGACACATCAATAACTTTTAGATCTTCATCTTGATTTTCATAGGAATCGGAAGAACACGCTTTAATAAAGGCATCTTTGGAAGCATGCATCCTAGCGGTTCTTTCCTTGCACTCATCAATGGAAATTCTCATAGCTTTGAGAGACTCATTGATATCATGCTTAGGAGGAATAGATCTAAGCTTTAAAGAATCAATTTCAAGAGAAATTCTACCAACGTTCCTAGCCAAATCATCAACTTTAAGCAATTTCTCTTCAAGCAAAGCATTAAAATTATTTTGTGAATTCATAAACTCTTTAACGCTGCTCTCAAATTCAGAGGGCATCTTATTAAAATTTCCATAAGAGTTGTTGTAGGAATTTCCATAATTATTAGAAGGATTACTAGGATAAGGCCTAGGATTAAAATTCCCTCTATACGCGTTATTTCCAAAACTATTCCTTCCAACAAAATTCACATCCATAGATTCATTATTATTCTCAATCAAAGTAGATAAAAGGCATATCATTGGGATCAAGAGAAGTATTTTTAGTAGCAAACATCTTCATAAGTTCATCCATCTTTTCACTCAAAACATTGATTTCTTCTATAGCATGCACTTTTTTACTAGAAGATCTTTCGGTATGCCATTGAGAATAATTAGCCATAATATTATCAAGAAATTTTGTAGCATCTCCTAATGTAATTTCCATAAACGTGCCTCCCGCGGCCGAATCTAAAAGATTTCTAGAAGCAAAATTTAATCCGGCATAAAATTTTTGTATGATCATCCATAAATTCAAACCATGAGTAGGGCAATTGTGAAGCATCAATTTCATTCTTTCCCAATATTGGGCAACATGCTCATGATCAAGTTGTTTAAAATTCATAATATCGTTCCTAAGAGTGATGATCTTAGCGGGAGGAAAATACTTAGAGATAAAAGCATCTTTGCACTTGTTCCAAGAATCAATACTATTTTTAGGCAAAGACAAAAACCAAATTTTAGCACGATCTCTAAGTGAAAACGGAAATAACTTCAATTTGACAATATTATTATCCATATCTTTCTTATTTTGCATATCACACAAATCAACAAAATTGTTTAGATGAGTAGCGGCATCTTCACTAGGAAGGCCGGCGAATTGATCTTTCATAACAAGATTCAGCAAAGCGGTATTGATTTCACAAGACTCATCATTGTTAAGAGGAGCAATCAGAGTACTAAGGACATCATTATTATTGTTATTCGAGAAATCACACAATTTGGTATTATCTTGCGCCATGGCAACAAGTAATCCAACACACAAGCAAAGGAAAACGAGAAAAAGGCGAAAGAGAAAGAGAGGAGGAGATTGGGAAAGAGAGGGCGAATAAAACGGCAAGAGTGAAGTGGGGGAGAGGAAAACGAGAGACAAATAATGTAATGCGAGAGATAGGGATTGTGATGGGTACTTGGTATGGTTGACTTTTGCGCAAACTCCCCGACAACTGCGCCAGAAATTCTTCTTGCTACCTCTTGAGCACTGCGTTGGATTTCCCCAAAGAGGAGAGGATGATGCAGTAAAGTAGCGTAAGTATTTCCCTCAGTTTTTGAGAACCAAGGTATCAATCCAGTAGGAGATCACGCACGAGTCCCTCGTACCTACACAAAATGATAGCTACTCGCAACCAACGCGATTAGGGGTTGTCAATCCCTTCACAGTCACTTACGACGGTGAGATCTGATAGAGATGATAAATAATATTTTTGGTATTTTTGATATAGAGATGCAAAGTAAAAAGTAAAAGGCAAAGTAAAAACAAAGCAAGTAATTGTTGGGGAACGTAGTAATTTCAAAAAATTTCCTACGTACACGCAAGATCATGGTGATGGCATAGCAATGAGAGGAGAGAGTGTTGTCCACGTACCCTCGTAGACCGTAAGCGGAAGCGTTATGACAACACGGTTGATGTAGTCGTACGTCTTCACGATCTGACCGATCCAAGTACCGAACGTACGGCACCTCCGAGTTCAGCACACGTTCAGCTCGATGACGATCCCCGGGCTCCGATCCAGCAAAGCTTCGAGGATGAGTTCTGTCAGCACGACGGCGTGGTGAGATGATGATGCTCTACCGGCGCAGGGCTTTGCCTAAACTCCACGACAATATGACCGAGGTGGAATATGGTGGAGGGGGGCACCGCACACGGCTAAGGAACGATCCGTAGATCAACTGGTGTGTTCTAGGCTGCCCCCTGCCCCCGTATATAAAGGAGCAAGGGGGGAGGCCGGCCGGCCCCTTGGGGCGCGCAAAGGAGGAGGAGTCCTCCTCCTAGTAGGAGTAGGACTCCCCCTTTCCTACTCCTACTAGGAGGGGGAAAGGAAGGGGGAGAGGGGAAAGGAAAGAGGGGGGCGCCCCCCCCCCCCTAGTCCAATTCGGACCAGAGGGAGAGGGGGCGTGCGGCCCACCCTGGCCGCCCCTCTCTCTTCCCACCAAGGCCCATGTGGCCCATTAACTCTCCCGGGGGGGTTCGGGTAACCCTCCGGCACGCCGGTTTTCTCCGAAATCACCCGGAACACTTCCGGTGTCCGAATATAGTCGTCCAATATATCAATCTTTATGTCTCGACCATTTTGAGACTCCTCGTCATGTCCGTGATCACATCCGGGACTCCGAACAAACTTCGGTACATCAAAACTTATAAACTCATAATAAAACTGTCATCGTAACGTTAAGCGTGTGGACCCTACAGGTTCGAGAACTATGTAGACATGACCTAGAACTATTCTCGGTCAATAACCCATAGCGGAACCTAGATGCCCATATTGGTTCCTACATATTCTACGAAGACCTTTATCGGTCAAACCGCATAACAACATACGTTGTTCCCTTTGTCATCGGTATGTTACTTGCCCGAGATTTGATCGTCGGTATCCAATACCTAGTTCAATCTCGTTACCGGCAAGTCTCTTTACTCGTTACGTAATGCATCATCCCGTAACCAACTCATTGGTCACATTGCTTGCAAGGCTTATAGTGATGTGCATTACCGAGAGGGCCCAGAGATACCTCTCCGACAATCGGAGTGACAAAACCTAATCTCGAAATACGCCAACTCAACATGTACATTTGGAGACACCTGTAGTACTCCTTTATAATCACCCAGTTACGTTGTGACGTTTGGTAGTACCCAAAGTGTTCCTCCGGTAAACGGGAGTTGCATAATCTCATAGTTACAGGAACATGTATAAGTTATGAAGAAAGCAATAGCAATATACTAAACGATCAAGTGCTAGGCTAACGGAATGGGTCATGTCAATCACATCATTCTCCTAATGATGTGATCCCATTAATCAAATGACAACACATGTCTATGGTTAGGAAACATAACCATCTTTGATTAATGAGCTAGTCAAGTAGAGGCATACTAGTGACTATATGTTTGTCTATGTATTCACACATGTATCATGTTTCCGGTTAATACAATTCTAGCATGAATAATAAACATTTATCATGATATGAGGAAATAAATAATAACTTTATTATTGCCTCTAGGGCATATTTCCTTCAGTCTCCCACTTGCACTAGAGTCAATAAGCTAGATTACATAGTAATGATTCTAACACCCATGGAGTCTTGGTGTTGATCATGTTTTGCTCGTGAGAGAGGCTTAGTCAATGGGTCTACAACATTCAGATCCATATGTATCTTGCAAATTTCTATGTCTCCAACTTGGACTTGGTCCCGGATGGAATTGAAGCATCTCTTGATGTGCTTGGTCCTCTTGTGAAATCTGGATTCCTTTGCCAAAGCAATTGCACCAGTATTGTCACAGAAGATCTTCATTGGTTCCGATGCACTAGGTATGACACCTAGATCGGAAATGAACTCCTTCATCCAGACTCCTTCATTTGCTGCTTCCGAAGCAGCTATGTACTCAGCTTCACATGTAGATCCCGCCACGACGCTTTGTTTAGAACTGCACCAACTTACATCTCCACCGTTTAATAAAAACACGTATCCGGTTTGCGATTTAGAATCGTCCGGATCAGTGTCAAAGCTTGCATCGACGTAACCATTTACGACTAGCTCTTTGGTCACCTCCATATACGAGAAACATATCCTTAGTCCTTTTCAGGTATTTCAGGATGTTCTTGACCGCTGTCCAGTGATCCACTCCTGGATTACTTTGGTACCTCCCTGCCAAACTTATTGCTAAGCATACGTCAGGTCTTGTACACAGCATTGCATACATGATAGAGCCTATGGCTGAAGCATAGGGAATATCTTTCATTTTCTCTCTATCTTCTGCTGTGGTCGGGCATTGAGTGTGACTCAACTTCACACCTTGAAGCACGGGCAAGAACCCTTTCTTTGCCTGATCCATTTTGAACTTTTTCAAAATTTTATCAAGGTACATGCTTTGTGAAAGTCCTATTAAGCGTCTTGATCTATCTTTATAGATCTTGATACCCAATATGTAAGCAGCTTCACCTAGATCTTTCATTGAAAAACTTTTATTCAAGTATCCCTTTATGTTATCCAGAAATTCTATATCATTTCCAATTAATAATATGTCATCTACATATAATATCAAAAATGCTACAGAGCTCCCACTCACTTTATTGTAAATACAGGCTTCTCCAAAAGTCTGTATAAAACCATATGCTTTGATCACACTATCAAAGCGTTTATTCCAACTCCGAGATGCTTGCACCAGTCCATAAATGGATCGCTGGAGCTTGCACACTTTGTTAGCACCTTTTGGATCAACAAAACCTTCTGGCTGCATCATATACAACTCTTCTTCCAGAAATCCATTCAAGAATGCAGTTTTGACATCCATTTGCCAGATTTCATAATCATGAAATGCAGCAATAGCTAACATGATTCGGACAGACTTAAGCATCGCTACGGGTGAGAAAGTCTCATCATAGTCAACCCCTTGAACTTGTCGAAAACCTTTCGCAACAAGTCGAGCTTTATAGACAGTTACATTACCATCAGCGTCAGTCTTCTTCTTAAAGATCCATTTATTCTCAATGGCTTGCCGATCATCGGGCAAGTCAACCAAAGTCCATACTTTGTTCTCATACATGGATCCCATCTCAGATTTCATGGCCTCTAGCCATTTTGCGGAATCTGGGCTCATCATCGCTTCCTCATAGTTCGTAGGTTCATCATGGTCAAGTAACATGACTTCCAGAATAGGATTACCGTACCACTCTGGTGCGGATCTTACTCTGGTAGACCTACGAGGTTCAGTAGAAACTTGATCTGAAGTTTCATGATCAATATCATTAGCTTCCTCACTAATTGGTGTAGTTGTCACAGGAACCGGTTCTTGTGATGAACTACTTTCCAACAAGGGAGTAGATACAGTTATCTCATCAAGTTCTACTTTCCTCCCACTCACTTCTTTCGAGAGAAACTCCTTCTCTAGAAAGGATCCGATTTTAGCAATAAAAATCTTGCCCTCAGATCTGTGATAGAAGGTGTACCCAATGGTCTCTTTTGGGTATCCTATGAAGACACATTTCTCCGATTTAGGTTCGAGCTTATCTGGTTGAAGTTTCTTCACATAAGCATTGCAGCCCCAAACTTTAAGAAACGACAACTTTGGTTTCTTGCCAAACCACAGTTCATAAGGCGTCGTCTCAACGGATTTTGATGGTGCCCTATTTAACGTGAATGCGGCCGTCTCTAAAGCATAACCCCAAAACGATAGCGGTAAATCAGTAAGAGACATCATAGATCGCACCATATCTAGTAAAGTACGATTACGACGTTCGGACACACCATTTCGTTGTGGTGTTCCGGGTGGCGTGAGTTGCGAAACTATTCTGCATTGTTTCAAATGTAAACCAAACTCGTAACTCAAATATTCTCCTCCACGATCAGATCGTAGAAACTTTATTTTCTTGTTACGATGATTTTCCACTTCACTTGAAATTCTTTGAACTTTTCAAATGTTTCAGACTTGTGTTTCATCAAGTAGATATACCCATATCTGCTCAAGTCATCTGTGAAGGTGAGAAAATAACGATACCCGCCGCGAGCTTCAACATTCATTGGCCCACAAACATCAGTATGTATGATTTCCAACAAATCAGTTGCTCGCTCCATAGTTCCGGAGAACGGCGTTTTAGTCATCTTGCCCATAAGGCACGGTTCGCAAGTACCAAGTGATTCACAATCAAGTGATTCCAAAAGCTCATCAGTATGGAGTTTCTTCATGCGCTTTACATCGATATGACCTAAACGGCAGTGCCATAAATAAGTTGCACTATCATTATCAACTCTGCATCTTTTGGTTTCAACACTATGAATATGTGTATCACTACTATCGAGATTCAATAAAAATAGACTACTCTTCAAGGGTGCATGACCATAAAAGATATTACTCATATAAATAGAACAACCATTATTCTCTGATTTAAATGAATAACCGTCTCGCATCAAACAAGATCTAGATATAATGTTCATGCTTAATGCTGGCACCAAATAACAATTATTTAGGTCTAAAACTAATCCCGGTGGTAGATGTAGAGGTAGCGTGCCGACCGTGATCACATCGACTTTGGAACCATTTCCCACGCGCATCGTCACCTCGTCCTTAGCCAATATTCTCTTAATCCGTAGTCCCTGTTTCGAGTTGCAAATATTAGCAACAGAACCAGTATCAAATACCCAGGTACTACTGCAAGCATTAGTAAGGTACACATCAATAACATGTATATCACATATACCTTTGTTCACTTTGCCATCCTTCTTATCCGCCAAATACTTGGGGCAGTTCCGCTTCCAGTGCCCAGTCTGCTTGCAGTAGAAGCACTCAGTTTCAAGCTTTGGTCCAGACTTGGGTTTCTTCTCTTGAGCAGCAACTTGTTTGCTGTTCTTCTTGAAGTTCCCCTTCTTCTTCCCTTTGCCCTTTTTCTTGAAACTGGTGGTCTTGTTAACCATCAACACTTGATGCTCCTTCTTGATTTCTACCTCCACGGCTTTTAGCATTGCGAAGAGCTCGGGAATAGTCTTGTCCATCCCTTGCATATTATAGTTCATCACGAAGCTCTTGTAGCTTGGTGGCAGTGATTGGAGAATTCTGTCAATGACACTATCATCAGGAAGATTAACTCCCAGTTGAATCAAGTGATTATTATACCCAGACATTTTGAGTATGTGTTCACTGACAGAACTATTCTCTTCCATCTTGCAGCTATAGAACTTATTGGAGACTTCATATCTCTCAATCCGGGCATTTGCTTGAAATATTAACTCCAACTCCTGGAACATCTCATATGCCCCATGACGTTCAAAACGTCATTGAAGACCTGGTTCTAAGCCGTAAAGCATGGCACACTGAACTATCAAGTAGTCATCAGCTTTGCTCTGCCAGACGTTCTTAACGTCGTCAGTTGCATCAGCAGCAGGCCTGGCACCCAGCGGTGCTTCCAGGACGTAATTCTTTTGTGCAGCAATGAGGATAATCCTTAGGTTACGGACCCAGTCCGTGAAATTGCTACCATCATCTTTCAACTTTGTTTTCTCAAGGAACGCATTAAAATTCAACGGAACAACAGCACGAGCCATCTATCTACAACAAACATAGACAAGCAAAATACTATCAGGTACTAAGTTAATGATAAATTTAAGTTCAATTAATCATATTACTTAAGAACTCCCACTTAGACATACATCTCTCTAGTCATCTAAGTGATCACGTGATCCAAATCAACTAAACCATGTCCGATCATCACGTGAGATGGAGTAGTTTCAATGGTGAACATCATTATGTTGATCATATCTACTATATGATTCACGCTCGACCTTTCGGTCTCCGTGTTCCGAGGCCATATCTGTATATGCTAGGCTCATCAAGTTTAACCCGAGTATTCCGCGTGTGCAACTGTTTTGCACCCGTTGTATTTGAACGTAGAGCCTATCACACCCGATCATCACGTGGTGTCTCAGCACGAAGAACTTTCGCAACGGTGCATACTCAGGGAGAACACTTCTTGATAATTAGTGAGAGATCATCTTAAAATGCTACCGTCAATCAAAGCAAGATAAGATGCATAAAGGATAAACATCACATGCAATCAATATAAGTGATATGATATGGCCATCATCATCTTGTGCTTGTGATCTCCATCTTCGAAGCACCGTCGTGATCACCATTGTCACCGGCACGACACCTTGATCTCCATCATAGCATCGTTGTCGTTACGCCATCTATTGCTTCCACGACTATCGCTACCGCTTAGTGATAAAGTAAAGCAATTACAGGGCGTTTGCATTCATACAATAAAGCGACAACCATATGGCTCCTGCCAGTTGCCGATAACTTCGGTTACAAAACATGATCATCTCATACAATAAAATATAGCATCACGTCTTGACCATATCACATCACAACATGCCCTGCAAAAACAAGTTAGACGTCCTCTACTTTGTTGTTGCAAATTTTACGTGGCTGCTACGGGCTTAGCAAGAACCATTCTTACCTACGCATCAAAACCAGAACGATAGTTCGTCAAGTTAGTGCTGTTTTAACCTTCGCAAGGACCGGGCGTAGCCACACTCGATTCAGCTAAAGTGAGAGAGACAGACACCCGCCAGCCACCTTTAAGCACGAGTGCTCGTAACGGTGAAACCAGTCTCGCGTAAGCGTACGCGTAATGTCGGTCCGGGCCGCTTCATCTCACAATACCGCCGAACCAAAGTATGACATGCTGGTAAGCAGTATGACTTGTATCGCCCACAACTCACTTGTGTTCTACTCGTGCATATGACATCTACGCATAAAACCAGGCTCGGATGCCACTGTTGGGGAACGTAGTAATTTCAAAAAAATTCCTACGTACACGCAAGATCATGGTGATGGCATAGCAATGAGAGGAAAGAGTATTGTGCATGTACCCTCGTAGACCGTAAGCGGAAGCATTATGACAACGTGGTTGATGTAGTCCTACGTCTTCACGATCCGACCGATCCAAGTACCGAACGTACGGCACCTCCGAGTTCAGCACACGTTCAGCTCGATGATGATCCCCGGGCTCCGATCCAGCAAAGGTTCGGGGATGAGTTCCATCAGCACGACGGCGTGGTGACGATGATGATGCTCTACCGGCGCAGGGCTTCGCCTAAACTCCGCGACGATACGACCGAGGTGGAATATGGTGGAGGGGGCACCGCACACGGCTAAGGAACGATCCGTAGATCGACTTGTGTGTTCTAGGGTGCCCCCTGCCCCCGTATATAAAGGAGCAAGGGGGAGGCCGGCCGGCCCCTTGGGGCGCGCCAAGGAGGAGGAGTCCTCCTCCTAGTAGGAGTAGGACTCCCCCTTTCCTACTCCTACTAGGAGGGGGAAAGGAAGGGGGAGAGGGGAAAGGAAAGAGGGGGGCGCCGCCCCCCCCCCTCCTAGTCCAATTCGGACCAGAGGGAGAGGGGGCACGCGGCCCACCCTGGCCGCCCCTCTCTCTTCCCACCAAGGCCCATGTGGCCCATTAACTCTCCCGGGGGGGTTCCGGTAACCCTCCGGCACTCCGGTTTTCTCCGAAATCACCCGGAACACTTCCGGTATCCGAATATAGTCGTCCAATATATCAATCTTTATGTATCGACCATTTCGAGACTCCTCTTCATGCCCGTGATCACATATGGGACTCCGAACAAACTTCGGTACATCAAAACTTATAAACTCATAATAAAACTGTCATCGTAACGTTAAGCGTGCGGACCCTACGGGTTCGAGAACTATGTAGACATGACCTAGAACTATTCTCGGTCAATAACCAATAGCGGAACCTGGATGCCCATATTGGTTCCTACATATTCTATGAAGATCTTTATCGGTCAAACCGCATAACAACATACGTTGTTCCCTTTGTCATCGGTATGTTACTTGCCCGAGATTTGATCGTCGGTATCCAATACCTAGTTCAATCTCGTTACCGGCAAGTCTCTTTACTCGTTACATAATGCATCATCCCGTAACCAACTCATTGGTCACATTGCTTGCAAGGCTTATAGTGATGTGCATTACCGAGAGGGCCCAGAGATACCTCTCCGACAATCGGAGTGACAAAACCTAATCTCGAAATACGCCAACTCAACATGTACCTTCGGAGACACCTGTAGTACTCCTTTATAATCACCCAGTTACGTTGTGACGTTTGGTAGTACCCAAAGTGTTCCTCCAGTAAACGGGAGTTGCATAATCTCATAGTTACAGGAACATGTATAAGTCATGAAGAAAGCAATAGCAATATACTAAACGATCAAGTGCTAGGCTAACAGAATGGGTCATGTCAATCACATCATTCTCCTAATGATGTGATCCCCTTAATCAAATGACAACACATGTCTATGGTTAGGAAACATAACCATCTTTGATTAATGAGCTAGTCAAGTAGAGGCATACTAGTGACTATATGTTTGCCTATGTATTCACACATGTATCATGTTTCCGGTTAATACAATTCTAGCATGAATAATAAACATTTATCATAATATGAGGAAATAAATAATAACTTTATTATTGCCTCTTGGGCATATTTCCTTCAATAATAAAGTAATGGAGATTGATATGATGAGAATAGACCCGGGGGCCATAGGTTTCACTAGTGGCTTCTCTCAAGAGCATAAGTATTCTACGGTGGGTGAACAAATTACTGTTGAGCAATTGATAGAAAAGCGAATAATTATGAGATTATCTAGGTATGATCATGTATATAGGCATCACGTCCAAAACAAGTAGATCGAAATGATTCTACATCTACTACTATTACTCCACTCATCGACCGCTATCCAGCATGCATCTAGAGTATTAAGTTAAAAACAGAGTAACGCCTTAAGCAATATGACATGATGTAGAGGGATAAATTCATGCAATATGATAAAAACCCCATCTTGTTATCCTCGATGGCAACAATACAATACATGCCTTGCAACCCTTTCTGTCACTAGGTAAGGACACCGCAAGATTGAACCCAAAGCTAAACACTTCTCCCATTGCAAGAACTACCAATCTAGTTGGCCAAACCAAACGAATAATTCAAAGAGACTTGCAAAGATAACTCAATCATACATAAATGAATTCAGAGAAGAATCAAATATTGTTCATAGATAAGCTGGATCATAAACCCACAATTCATCGGTCTCAACAAACACACCGCAAAAAGAAGATTACATCGAATAGATCTCCACAAGAGAGGGGGAGAACATTGTATTGAGATCCAAAAAGAGAGAAGAAGCCATCTAGCTACTAGCTATGGACCCGAAGGTCTGAAGTAAACTACTCACACTTCATCAAATAGACTATGGTGTTGATGTAGAAGCCCTCCGTGGTAGATGCCCTCTCCAGCGGAGCTCTGGAACAGGCCCCAAGATGGGATCTCGCGGATACAGAAAGTTGTGGCAGAGGAATTAGGTTTTTGGCTCCGTATATGATCTGACGGGGGTACGTAGGTATATATAGGAGGAAGGAGTACGCCGGTGGAGCAACAGGGGGCCCATGAGGCAGGGGGCGCGCCCAGGGGGGCGCGCCCTCCACCCTCGTGACCGCCTCTGGCACTTCTTGGAGTAGGGTCCAAGTCTCCTGGATCACGTTCGGTGAGAAAATCACGTTCCCGAAGGTTTTATTCCGTTTGGACTCCGTTTGAGATTCTGTTTCTTCGAAATACTGAAATAGGTAAAAAAACCAACAATTCTGGGTTAGGCCTCCGGTTAATAGGTTAGTCTCAAAAATAATATAAAAGTGGAAAATAAAGCCCAATATAGTCCAAAACAGTAGATAAAGTAGCATGGAGCAATAAAAAATTATAGATACATTGGAGATGTATCACTGGCGCGCCCCCACAAAGAAGAAATTACAAGGAAACAAAAGAAAGAAGGCTTACCAAAATAGCGCGCTCCAGGTCGCGCGTCCGCTCCACCTCGGCTTGGGCGAAGGCCTCAAGCCGCTCCGTCCGGCCTCGTAGGCGGCAGCTGACGGCGTCCAGCGCTGCCTCCTCCTGGGTCTGAGGCCCGAAGATGGCTGCGCCCCCACTCCGTGCGGGCTGCGGCACGGCAGCTCGGCGCCCTCCCTGCCGGGGCACCAGGGCGTGCCCCTCGCTGGCCGCTTGCGACGCGGCCAGTACCTCCCTCGACGCACCTCCCGGTGTCGTCAGCAACCCGGTTGCCGGGACGCCCTGCGTCACCACCTCAGGCACCTCCACCCGCGGTGCCTCCACCATAGCCGGCGGTGCCTCCGGCGCCGCCTCCTGCAGCGCCTCGTCCGAGACGCCGCCGCCTCCACCACCATCGGCCCCCGCGCGCTCGACCACGTTAGCTCGCGGCGGGGTATAGCCCCCACCTCCACGACCCCCCGGTCGAGGACCACCACCTCAGCCCGGCCTCCACGGCCGCGCTCCCTCACCAACGACGGCTCAAAGACCGTCTCCGCCACCATCGTGCCCTCCGGCATCTCGCGCCAGGCCGGCTCCGTGCCGGCTTGCACCCATGCCGCCGCCGCGTCGGTCCAAGCCTGGACCGACGCTGCCTCCAGCTCCGCCTCGGCCCGGTTCCTGTCCCACCAGGCCAAGGCTTCGGCATCGTTCGGGTCCAGGCCGAGGTCCGAGTCGCCCCGTCCCTCCTCCTCTGCCAAGCCGGCGAGGTCGGACCGGCTCCTGCAGAACGTGGCCCCCTTGGCGGCCACGGCCTCTGCCGCCGCCCTCGCCAGCGCGATTGGCAACCTGAAGAAGAAGGCAGAATAAGCAAACAAGAGACAAGACTGGCTCAAGAAATCCAGGCGCAAGTAGGAAATGAAGCTTACCCCGTCAAGACCGGGACCGGGGTTGGCTTCCCGCGCTTCTTCTTGGCCGGCCTCCCAGGCTCGGTCGGGTCCGCCGTGCGCTTCGGGGCCCGGGGTCGCGGCGCGACGCTGTCTTTCCCCTACGGGCGGCTCAGCGCCGCCCCATGCGAGGACCCGGCTCCGCCCGCCTAGCCGCCTCCCCTGCCCAATGCTGCTACACCAACAACCAGCGTCAGCATCGCCTGCGCCGCGACATGACCAACAATTCAAGACAAATGAAGAAGGAAAGATTCAAAACTTACCTGCGCGACGCCCAGCACCGGCGTTGGACTTGGCCACCTCCCCGTCGCCGTGAGCCGCGGGTTCCCCTGGTGCCACCGGCGCCACCTGCGACGCAGCCCGGGCGTAAGGATGCTGGCTCACGTTCAGAAGTATCTCCCGTGTCGCGTCGGGACAAATAAGAAGATGCGCGGCGGTAAAATAAGAAGACCAGATGCTCACCTGCGGTGCCGGGTTTGACTGGCTGTACGGCGCCTTGCCGAATCGCCAGTTCTCCCCAAGATTGGCCTTGGAGATGTCGTTCACGCCGCGCGCGACCTGCTCCGCACACAGCCGCGTCGACCCCATCTGGTTGGGGTCCTGAAGCCCGATCATTTCGCCAATGAGGCAGGAGCGCCTCTGAAGTGGAAGGACCTGGCGGGTGATGAATGCGGCATGAAGGTCGGTGCAGGTGAGCCCCTCCTGCATCCTCATCACTGTCACCCGCTTACAGAGATTGACGATTTCCTGCGACGGGCGCCAGAGCGAGTAGCCCCAGTTTGTTTTCGCCCGCGGTGGCGCGACGGTGAAGGGAGGAAGATTAATATGGTCCGCACCGTGGTTGCGAACGTAGAAGAAGGAGTTCTGCCACTTCTTGGCAGAATCCTTGAGCAGGATCTTGGGGAAGTCCGCCCCCGACCGCTTCGAGATGACAGCGGCGCCGCAGTCGGCGAACTCCCCGGCCGACGGGCCCTACTGCTTCAAGGAGAAGAAGCGCGCCCAGAGGTCGATCATCGGCTCGACCCCCAGGTACCCCTCGCATAGGGTCATGAAGCCGGAGAGCTGGACGATGGCACCGGCGCTAAGATGGTGCGATTGAAGCCCGAAGAACTCCAAGAACGCGCAGAAGAAGGTGCTCGCCGGCAGCCCAAAACCACGCTCGAAATGCGTGAGGAAGACGACACGCTCCTGCCCCTCGGGTCGGGGCCTCTGCTCGCCGCGCGGCAGACGGACACCAACGTCCGTCTCCTGCGGCAGGCACCCCGAAGACTAAATATAGGTGATGTCGTCGGTGGTGACGGTTGAGCCCATCCAGGAGCCCGACGGCAGCGACATCGCCGGAAGAGAAAGAGAGAAGATGGACGACAGAGAGATCTTTGCTCGGGGCCGCGGGCGCAGCTGTGCGTCGGTGGCAAAGAGCAGAGCAGGAGCAGGGGGACAGGAGGGCGCGAGCGAGAATAATGTCCGCCGACCCTTGCCCCCTCAATTTATAACCCCCAGTTCAAACGTGGGGGAGTGGGATCGTCTACACTCGCTCGTTCCACTGCCCCGCAATAAGTGCGCACGTACATGCGCACTAACTGCTCGGGGAAGTGCAACCGCCCCCCAGACGCCGCAATAAATCCATGTGCATGGGCCAAGGGCGCGCGGCGGCGGGCCCCAGCCCGTCGCCCGGTCCCGTCAAGCGCGTGGCTTGTCAGGCCCCTCCGACTTCCAGGCGCCACGTGGCGCCTACGCGAAGCCCGAGGGATCGCCTCAAGATTCGACGGACTTGTCAGTTCCCGCCACGGCCAGGATGTCGCGATCCGATTTCCGAGAAAACCAGCACACAATGGGTGTTGGCGGACCCGGCGCTCGTAGATTCCACCTTGCTCAAGGGGGAAACTGCGAAGGCCCACTCATCCGAAGACGGCGGACCTTCATAGCTTCGGGGACTACTGTCGGGGGGATGAACCCCGGGCAGGCAACGGAACCCGGATCCTTTTCAAAAACAGCGGGGCCCGCATGGCCCCGCAAACCGGCACGCGCCTGGCCGGGTTGCTCGACCCGGCAAGGCCCGCAACCCGGCCAAGCCCCTCGACTCGGAAAGGTATGTCGACCCGGCCGCAGCAACTGGCGCAAGGCAACTCAACCCGGCGCAGCCATGGCTTCCCCAGCAAGCCAACCCACCCGTGGCATCCATGGCAACCCAGCCACGCGTCAGCTCCCGCCCCATCTAGGTCGTACGATGGGACGAGACCTCAACCACCAATGACCAAGACAATAGTGTTCCCTCCCGTGCCTATGGTCAGCTGGAGCATGGCAACACTACCCCTTACCAACCCGCTGACCAGGGCTGGCGTGGCAACAGTGCTCCCGCCCTCACCACTGACGAGAGCAAGCGGCAGCCTGACGGAGAGCACTGTACACGACTCGACTCGGCCACGCCCTAACTATCGACAAGACGGCGCACAGTCCCCCTAGGCACGCGGGCCCGCACCTAGGGGAACCCGGTGAACCACAAGCCCACAAGCGGGACCCAGCCCGATACCCCGGACACCGACAATACGGACCCATTGACTCGGCATATTACCATTGTAACCCTGGGTGGGTTGATGTATAAAACCCCCCAGAAACCCACGCCAACAGGGGCATAAGGCATGTGATACGAGAGAGATACGAGACATATGTAAGAGAAACACATGCAAGCATAGGACCAGCCACCCAACAACGACACCGGGGTGAAGGAGCAGCCCAAGCCTTGGCCAGCTTCCTTCCTCCTCCATACAGCTCCAGGAGCGACATTGTACTATTGATCATCCAACTAAACTCGACAGGACTAGGGGTGTTATCTCTCCGGAGAGCCCCGAACCTGGGTATTTCCGGCGTCCCGCGCCCGCGCATATCAACCTCGCCTCTGGAGCCCACCAGTGCCCTCGAGCCTCCTCCTCTCTTTAGCCATCCCTTGGCATCTGCCGTGCGCCCACCATGGCAGAAGATGAACTTCCATCGAGGACGACTTCATTGCAAGAAGGGGAGGATGATGAGGACATCAATACCATTGTTACACCCACAGCCCCTGCTGCTATACATACTGGACCAATTACTAGAGCTCGCACACGCCAATTAAATTACCAGGTACTTTCATTTCTGTGTAATGATTCTAATGTTCATGAGAATATGATGCTGCCTAAATTGGATACATTTGTTTTGCTTACAAATGAAGGGCCTAGCTTGGAGAAGGATGAACATTGGAGCAAGAACAAGCATGGAGATTATGGCATGCGCAAGGGGAACAAGAGGGGAGGTACAAGTGATGATTTCAGGACTTTGAAGCCACCATAATGAGTGCATGAAGCCTTGGACGAAATATACAAGATGCCACTTTATAAATTTCGTCCAAAGGCTATTCTAGGTGCCGCGTCACCTTTTTATTGGGCCACGCCCATGTAATTTCGAAATACATAAGTATAGGTTATTTTTAGAGTCTGTATGTGTGGGGAAACAAGAGATATGGTTGGTTTCGGACCCCTCCACTAAGGGCCACGAAATTCCCCCCTCTTCCTCCATATATACAGCCCTTAGGGCACCGTTTAGACTTTGGGTTTTGTTTAGATTAAAAGTTTGCCATAGCTGCAACTTCGCGTACTTCCTTTGTGTTCAATGACCAGACCAAGACGTCACAGAACCCCATCTTGATCAATAAAGCTTTCATCTTATATTCGCAATATCCAGATTGCAATCTTATTTTCTTGCTTGTTCTTTGTTTGCTCGCAGGAAATAGACCCTCGTGGTCAGGTTGATCATGCTCTGGCGTGGTCAATAACCTCTCGGAGTTGGTTTAGTGATTGCTAAGGCGCGACGTCCTTGCACATACGTAGTCGGATCGTCAAAGTCTACTCCTCCAAAACGATAATCACCATCTCATTGAAAGACGGGACACCTTTGCCTCTATCAATAATGGACAGCAAGCTTTAAGCATGATTGCTCCCCCATACTCAATTATGGGTGAGCCACTCTTCGTCTTGCTCCACTTGAAATTGCACACCGCAAACTTGATGACGAACACCACTTGTCATCCTCCATGGGTTGTATGAGATCTTCCTCTTGACGCAATCCCATGGAAACATACCTAAACCTCACACAGAACTCTCACATAGACCATGGGTTAGTACACAAAGCATAATGGACAATGCTTACCATACCATGGGATTACTTGATCCCTCTTGGTACAACTTGTGCGCTTTGTGTGTTGATCAACTTGAATCAATCTCTATAATTAGTCTTGATCAACCTTGAATCTTTCCAACTCTCTTCATTAGGATGATGTCTTGAACGTAAACTTGAATGTTCACACAATCTTCTTCTTCAAGACATGCTTGCCATAAGCTCAACACTCACATGAACAATCTTTGGATAATTCCTTAATAGCACCTTGGTTAACTCATAAACTCCTTGAATCCAACACATGGACTTCAAGAAAAGCCTATGGACAAATCCTTCAAATATAACTCAATGCAACCATTAGTCCATAAAGAATGTCATCAATTACCAAAACCACACATGGGGGCACCGCATGTCCTTTCAATCTCCCCCATTTTGGTAATTGATGACAATCACTTTCAAGAGAGTTTATATAAGGAATTATGCATCATCATGCAATGCAACAACCAATAGTGCATGTGTATGAGATGCAAATGCTAAGGAACAAAACCAAAGCAAGATGAGATAACTCTCTAAACTTCTCCACAAAATTCTCTAAAACTTCTCCCCCATTGGCATCGATTGCCAAAATGGGCGAAAAAGCTTAGAAGGCCAATATAAAAAGTGTTCCTCCATAAATTGTGTATTTCTCAACAAGAGAGTGGAATGCCATACACATATCCAAAGGTAAATACATGGAGGAACACAAACTATATTGAGGCGCAAGGATTGCTAAAGAATGATATGCCACAAAGACATAACAAAGAGAGACATAATCAATCAAGCAATCAAAAGATACCAATTGAAACAAGCAACCAAAGGACATCACTTGAATCAACTAGACCAATGATCCTTCGACCAACATGAAAAAAGATATTATGATACACGCAAGGGAGTGTTCCAAAGAAATTAGGAAAGCTCCCCATGATTTGTGCACAAATAAGAAATTTTGTAATTGGACACAACATGCATAAAATAGGATCATCACTCCCCAAAAATCAATAGCAACACACGGTGCAAGGCTTGTCATTCCCACATACAACTAGCAGATGGGTTCACAAGCTCACTAATAAGCATATAAAGAATCTATGTTTGTGACAACCCATGGTGAAGATATAAAAGGAAGCTTCGTTAAGAGGAGGGATACCAATTGAATTGGCAAAGCATCATCACAAGAAGCAAGAGGAAAACAAGATCTTCACCACACAAGAGTGCATCAATATGCAACGAGATATGACCCACACTCAAGTTAAAAGCTTTCGCGGAGCCACCAAAGAAATAAGATAAGAAAGACAAGGTGGACATGAAAGAAAGGATATCAGCTAGATATGTAATTTCACTCAAGTGTATAAGGTTCTAGGTAGACGAAATCATGAGATATCAATCCACATAGAAGTATGTACACACGAAATAGTTACAAAAAGGAAAGAACAAGATATCCGCAAGGAAGTCATAAATATACCAATAAGATATTTGCATGAAAGCATAGCACTTGTCTAGATAGGGTCTTATTGTATATAAATGAAGTCCAACCGCACAGCCATCAAAGACATCACAACTAGAAACAAGAGATCATCATTGGGATGCTTTGAGAAAGGAAACAAGTATCACAAGATGGAATGAATATCATGCCAAGATGCAACCTACACAAGGTTGAATGCAAGAAAATAATGCATGAATAGATACTTGTCACTGAGATATCATTGGAAGGATGTAGAGGAAACCAATTGAAGGTAGTAGATAGTAGTTCATTGGGCATCCTATCTTGACTCCAATAAGCACATGGTGACACCACCTTCCTTGTGAGTGAGCTGAGCATCCAACGCATTTCCAATTGTTCCTAGACCAACAACACAAACAAAATGGTACCCAAAATCATCGGGGCCAAAGAGTTAGAGAACCAACAATACATAGGACAAACTCCACATAAATATGTGCATATAGATATGAAAATGAATTTCATGCACATCTCATCCAATTTGAGACTTGGTGGAGTTTTCCCTTTATATTGGGTCAAAGAAAGAAAACATGCCGAAGAAACTACATGAAGTAAATATGCATGCTAAAGACCTTCAAGAACCAACACCAAATGAATAAGGAATACCAAATGGAGAAATCATCACTTGGAAGATATCAATTAAAAGATACATCAAGGAATGAGATATCCATTGATACACACAAAAAGACAGATATCAAACTCCCAAAAGAGAGAATGGTTCCAAACAAACCAATCCCTTTACAAAATTTCATGATGGCACAAAGTACCAAAAATAAACAGCTTGCCTTCCACCAACACACAGTTGATAAGGATCACAAGATGAGTGTTTGATAGAAAATAGGATAGCTCCCCCAAGAGTAGTGAATTAGAGAGAATTAAAATACAAAATGCACAAGGTGGGATCACCACTTTCACTATATCTAGAAAACACTAGACAAGATCAAGAAAATAACAAGATCCACAAGTGGTATGGAAGACAACGGGAGATGACACAATCCTTGGAAAGAGATAAGGCAAAAAGAAGCAAAAGCCAATGTGAAGATGATCAGTAATTTCTACCACATAGGTGAGTACCAATTGTCAAAAGACAAGAAGCATTTGGGAATAATTCTCGGTGGAAGATAGAAGGAAGTCCAATATCATCTTCACACCAAGAACAAGCAAATTGCAACTTGTAGAGCTAACATGTCACCTAGGAACAAGATAACTTACAATATCACCTCTAGGTGACAATATCTCAAACGTACACATTTTCTAGGCTTGTAATATACACATAGTATATTACTCCCCCATAATATGATACCAAAGAAAACTTAACGAGAGGCAATAGGAATCCAACAAGAGATAATTAATGGACTATTTAGAATTTGAATTTCTCATGAGAAGACATACCACATAGCGACTAGATAATCTTCTAATATCAACACTAGATGGTATTCCTCACGTACACACATTTATAGGATTGTGAGGTGCACAAAGCACATCACTCCCCCACAATGGTATATTCCATTAATCTCTCACAAGAGCCAACTAAGATACAAACAAGATGCACAAAGGCTCAACGCACAACTCACATGTACATGAAGTGCAAACCAACATACACATACTTGATTACTCAAGATAAGCAAATTGGAAGCACACATATACAAACACATGCAAGGTACAAAACTAAAACATGCAAAGGGGCAAGTAACTTTCAATGTAAACAATTTAAGTACAAGCTACCGCAAGGAGGCACATTGGATATGAGATAGAAACTTGATAATCCGAATGACTTGGCTTGAGGCAATATGAATGATGAAGACCCCTTAATTATTCATAATGTAGCCAAGTCTCCAATGCCCTCCAACAACACCTATTGATCAAGTTTGAGCTTGTTGGTCCCCAACCAAGTTGGGTCCTAAGAGGTTAGTCACAATAGGCTTGGCAACCCAAATGGTTCTTTGCTTGAAACCACTTTGAGTACCAAGAAACTTGGCAAACACATTGCCAACCTTATCCTTCCCAAGAGAATAGATATCATCAATAATAATTGGGTTGGATAAGTTACCACTAGTGCATGAGGAAGCAAGGTGACCTTTCTCACGACATAGGTAGCAACGTCTACTCTTCACTTTCTTCTCACTTGATTTCTCAACCTGAGAAGCATTAGCTTGAGTTTTCTTGGGAAGAGGCCTTTCTTCAACTTGAGGTTGAGCATGATAGTGAACTTATGGCCTCTTCCCTTGTTGCTTGTCACTAATGGGCTTCTTTCAATTTGCAAGATCTAACATGATGCCCTTCTACTTTCCACTTGAAGCAAACAATCTTGGTTGAATTCTTGACTTGTTCTTGGCCCTTCTTTTTGTTCATGTTGGACTTCTTCTTCTTATTGGAGTTGAATCCAAGTCCACCTTTGTCATTGGGGGGATTTTTGCACACTCAATATATTGTTGAGTGTGAATTTCCCTTCATGACATTTTTCCAAGTCTTTCTTCAAAGAAGTGACTTGGGCCTTGAGCTCTTTGATTTCCTCTACATGGTTAGTCTCAACACAAGTACTAGAGGAAGTATAAGCTTCGTCGTTAGAGCAACAAGGCAAGGAAAGCAATTCATCACTAGATGTACCAACATTGTGAGTAGATGAATTACAAGGACTAGCACATGGCAATATAGTATTTTGACTTGTAGTAGTGCTAGTATCCACATGAGGCTTACTATATGTTACCTTAGTAGTCATAGCCTCATTAGCTAACTTTAGCAAATTATTGGATACTAGAAGATCATCATGAGATCTAGAAAGCTTTTCATGACTTTCTTCTAATTTCCCATAATTGCTAGATAGCAACGCAAGTTGAGCCCTTGGCTCACATTCTCCTTCAAAATGGATGCTTCACAAGAAATAGAGTTAGTAGCACAAGCATCATCATTAACAACAAGGGGAGAAGGCAACTTGGCAAGCTCTTTTAAATATGAAACTTTAAGTTGAGCATGAGACCCGGTGAGTTTGATGAGCTCACCCTTGATGACCCTTGAGCCATTTTCGAGGTGCTCAAAATCCTCAAGGAGTTTAGCATGCGCAACTTCAAGCTTATCATTTTTACTTTTGAAATCATTTGCCACCTCAAGGGCTCTATCATGGGATTCATTTATTCTAGATAATTCTAGTGCAAAGGTCTCCTCAAGATATTCCTTGGTGGTTTGTTCAAGTTCAAGAGCTTGAGAGAGGTCGGCGATCTCATTAGCGTAATCATGCTCACGACCTTCCATTTTATCAATGGTGACCTCATGCTCCTCAAGATGGGATTCCAACTCCTCAATGTATTTCTTGCCCTCAATGGCAATAGACATGATTTCCATGAAGTTGGAATGAGCAATTTTATTTTTATGAAGAGCTTTAAAAATAATTTCCCCTTAATTTTTAAGGAAGCCATTCTGTTCATCATTATCCTCGTCATCATCATCCTTATCATCATCAACATCATCATCACAAGATATATTGGGATTCAAAGTGGGAGATACCTTTTGAAGCCTTAGCCATAAGGAAAAATGCAATATATGATGATGTAGGATCCCTTGAAGCACCATTCAAGACCACATCTTGTTCCTTGGGGTGTTGTGTTTCCTCTACATTGTTAGCACAACAATTCGAGAAAATAGATGCCTTTTTATCATGGCAACAAGACATAGCAAGCACAGCATCATGAGACTTAAAGCAATTGCTACATGATATGCAAGGACTATCAACACAAGCATGTGAGACATTTGGAGTGCTTGAAGTGCTAAAGTCCAAAGATGAAGCATTGCAATAAGAAAGTGATGAAGGATTATCAACAATAAGCCCACTATCATCATTGCAATGAACACCACTACTCACCATGTCGTTACCTTGTGGCAAACCACATGTAGGTGAAGTAGAAGATGTTGTGAAGGCAACACAGCCGGAGGTGGAGGGAGGACAAGCATCCCCACAAATCTTGGACACACCATATTTATCTTGAAGCTTTGTCCACAACTAATGAGCATCCCGGAATAGCATGAGTTGAAATAAAACTACATTGCTTAAAGCATCAAAAAGCACATTACAAGCTTGAGCATTGAGATAAGAGTTTTTCTTGTTGGGGAACGTTGCAGAAAACAAAAATTTTCCTACTCGTTTCACCAAGATCATCTAGGAGTTCATCTAGCAACGAGTGATTAGATGCATCTACATACCTTTGTAGATCGCGCACGGAAGCGTTCAAAAGAACGGTGATGATGTAGTCGTACTCGACGTGATCCAAATCACCGATGACCAGCGCCGAACGGACGGCACCTCCGCGTTCAACACACGTACGGGACGGGAGACATCTCCTCCTTCTTGATCCAGCAAGGGGGAAGGAGAGGTTGATGAAGATCCAGCAGCACGACGGCGTGGTGGTGGATGCAGGGCGTCACAGCAGCAGGGCTTCGCCGAGACTACGAGGGAGAGACGTAACGGGGGGAGATGGAGGCGCCAGGGGCTGGTGTCAAATCCCTCCTCTCCCCCCCACTATATATAGGGGTGCCAAGGGGGGGCGCCGGCCCTAGTAGATGAGATCTACTAGGGGGGGCGGCGGCCAAGGGGAGGTTTCCCTCCCCCCCAAGGCACCTAGGGGTGCCTTCCACCACATGGACTCTTCCATGGTGGAAACCCTAGGCGCATGGGCCTATAGGGGCTGGTCCCTTGGCCCATCTAGGCCAAGGCGCACCCCCTACAGCCCATGTGGCCCCCTGGGACAGGTGGCCCCACCCGGTGGACCCCCGGGACCCTTCCGGTGGTCCCGGTACAATACCGATAACCCCGAAACTTGTCCCGATGCCCGAAATAGCACTTCCTATATATAATTCTTTACCTCCGGACCATTCCGGAACTCCTCGTGACGTCCGGGATCTCATCCGGGACTCCGAACAACATTCGGGTTTCTGCATATACATATCTTCATAACCCTAGCGTCACCGAACCTTAAGTGTGTAGACCCTACGGGTTCGGGAGACAAGCAGACATGACCGAGACGACTCTCCGGTCAATAACCAACAGCGGGATCTGGATACCCATGTTGGCTCCCACATGCTCCACGATGATCTCATCGGATGAACCACAATGTCGAGGATTTAATCAATCCCGTACGCTATTCCCTTTGTCTATCGATATGTTACTTGCCCGAGATTCGATCGTCGGTATCCCAATACTTCGTTCAATCTCGTTACCGGCAAGTCACTTTACTCGTACCGTAATGCATGATCCCGTGACCAGACACTTGGTCACTCTGAGCTCATTATGATGATGCATTACCGAGTGGGCCCAGTGATACCTCTCCGTCATACGGAGTGACAAATCCCAGTCTTGATCCATGTCACCCAACAGACACTTTCGGAGATACCCGTAGTCTACCTTTATAGTCACCCAGTAACGTTGTGACGTTTGGCATACCCAAAGCACTCCTACGGTATCCGGGAGTTACACGATCTCATGGTCTAAGGAAAAGATACTTTGACATTGGAAAAACTCTAGCAAACGAACTATACGATCTTGTGCTATGTTTAGGATTGGGTCTTGTCCATCACATCATTCTCCCAATGATGTGATCTCGTTATCAATGACATCCAGTGTCCATAGTCAGGAAACCATGACTATCTGTTGATCAACGAGCTAGTCAACTAGAGGCTCACTAGGGACATGTTGGTGTCTGTTATTCACACATGTATTACGATTTCCGGATAACACAATTATAGCATGAATAAAGACAATTATCATGAACAAGGAAATATAATAATAATGCTTTTATTATTGCCTCTAGGGCATATTTCCAACAGTCTCCCACTTGCACTAGAGTCAATAATCTAGTTACATTGCGATGAATCGAACACCCATGGAATTCTGGTGTTGATCATGTTTTGCTCTAGGGAGAGGTTTAGTCAACGGATCTGCTACATTCAGGTCCGTATGTACTTTACAAATCTCTATGTATCCATCTTGAACATTTTCACGAATGGAATTGAAGCGACGTTTGATGTGCCTTGTCTTCTTGTGAAACCTGGACTCCTTGGCAAGTGCAATAGCTCCAGTGTTGTCACAGAAGAGCTTGATCGGCCCCGACGCATTGGGTATGACTCCTAGGTCGGTGATGAACTCCTTCACCCATATTGCTTCATGTGCTGCCTCCGAGGCTGCCATGTACTCCGCTTCACATGTAGATCCCGCCACGACGCTTTGCTTGCAACTGCACCAGCTTACTGCCCCACCATTCAAAATATACACGTATCCGGTTTGTGACTTAGAGTCATCCAGATCTGTGTCGAAGCTAGCGTCGACGTAACCCTTTACGACGAGCTCTTCGTCACCTCCATAAACGAGAAACATTTCCTTAGTCCTTTTCAGGTACTTCAGGATATTCTTGACCGCTGTCCAGTGTTCCTTGCCGGGATTACTTTGGTACCTTCCTACCAAACTTACGGCAAGGTTAACATCAGGTCTGGTACACAGCATGGCATACATAATAGAACCTATGGCTGAGGCATAGGGGGTGACGTTCATCTCTTCTATATCTTCTGCCGTGGTCGGACATTGAGCTGAGCTCAATTTCATACCTTGTAACACAGGCAAGAACTCCTTCTTGGATTGATCCATATTGAACTTCTTCAATATCTTATCAAGGTATGTGCTTTGTGAAAGACCTATGAGGCGTCTCGATCTATCTCTATAGATTTTGATGCCTAATATATAAGCAGCTTCTCCAAGGTCCTTCATTGAAAAACTTTTATTCAAGTAGGCCTTGATGCTGTCCAAGAGTTCTATATCATTTCCCATCAACAGTATGTCATCTACATCTAATATGAGAAATGCTACAGAGCTCCCACTCACTTTCTTGTAAACGCAGGCTTCTCCATAAGTCTGTGTAAACCCAAACGCTTTGATCATCTCATCAAAGTGAATGTTCCAACTCCGAGATGCTTGCACCAGCCCATAAATCGAGCGTTGGAGCTTGCACACTTTGTGAGCATTCTTAGGATCGACAAAACCTTCCGGCTGTATCATATACAATTCTTCCTTAAGGAAACCATTAAGGAATGCCGTTTTGACGTCCATTTGCCATATTTCGTAATCATAGAATGCGGCAATTGCTAACATGATTCGGACGGACTTCAGCTTTGCTACCGGTGAGAAAGTCTCATCGTAGTCAACCCCTTGAACTTGTCGATAACCCTTAGCGACAAGCCGAGCTTTATAGATGGTCACATTACCATCCGTGTCTGTCTTCCTCTTAAAGATCCATTTATTTTCTATGGCTCGCCGCTCAATGGGCAAGTCAGTCAAAGTCCATACTTTGTTTTCATACATGGATCCTATCTCGGATTTCATGGCTTCTAGCCATTTGTCGGAATCCGGGCCCGCCATCGCTTCTTCATAGTTCGAAGGTTCACCGTTGTCTAACAGCATGATTTCCAAGACAGGGTTGCCGTACCACTCTGGTGCGGAACGTGTCCTTGTGGACCTTCGAATTTCAGTAGGGGCTTGATCAGAAGTATCTTGATCATTGTCATTAACTTCCTCTCTAGTCGGTGCAGGCACCTCAGGAACATTTTCTTGAGTTGCGCCATTTTCCAGTTCAAGAGGTAATACTTCATCAAGCTCTACTTTCCTCCCACTTACTTCTTTCGAGAGAAACTCTTTCTCCAGAAAGGACCCATTCTTGGCAACAAAGATCTTGCCTTCGGATCTGAGGTAGAAGGTGTACCCAATAGTTTCTTTTGGGTATCCTATGAAGACGCATTTTTCCGACTTGGGTTCGAGCTTTTTAGGTTGAAGTTTCTTGACATAAGCATCGCATCCCCAAACTTTTAGAAACGACAGCTTAGGTTTCTTCCCAAACCATAATTCATACAGTGTCGTCTCAACGGATTTCGGCGGAGCCCTATTTAAAGTGAATGCGGCAGTCTCTAAAGCATAGCCCCAAAAGGAAAGCGGTAAATCGGTAAGAGACATCATAGATCGCACCATATCTAACAGAGTGCGATTACGACGTTCGGACACACCATTACGCTGAGGTGTTCTAGGCGGCGTGAGTTGTGAAACTATTCCACATTTTCTTAAGTGTGCCCCAAACTCGTGACTCAAGTATTCTCCTCCACGATCTGATCGTAGAACCTTGATTTTCCTGTCACGTTGATTTTCAACCTCACTCTGAAATTCCTTGAACTTTTCAAAGGTTTCAGACTTGTGTTTCATTAAGTAGATATACCCATACCTACTTAAATCATTAGTGAGGGTGAGAACATAACGATAGCCACCGCGAGCCTCAACACTCATCGGACCGCACACATCAGTATGTATGATTTCCAATAAGTCGGTTGCTCGCTCCATTGTTCCTGAGAACGGAGTCTTGGTCATTTTACCCATAAGGCATGGTTCGCACGTGTCAAATGATTCATAATCAAGAGACTCTAAAAGTCCATCAGCATGGAGCTTCTTCATGCGTTTGACACCTATGTGACCAAGGCGGCAGTGCCACAAGTATGTGGGACTATCATTATCAACCTTACTTCTTTTGGTACTCGCATTATGAACATGTGTAGCATCACGTTCGAGATTCATAAAGAATAAACCATTCACCATAGGAGCATGACCATAAAACATATCTCTCATAAAAATGGAACAACCATTATTCTCAGATTTAAAAGAGTAGCCATCTCGAATTAAACGAGATCCCGATACAATGTTCATGCTCAAAGCTGGCACTAAATAACAATTATTAAGGTTTAAAACTAATCCCGAAGGGAGATGCAGAGGTAGCGTGCCGACGGCGATCACATTGACCTTGGAACCATTCCCGACGCGCATCGTCACCTCGTCCTTTGCCAGTTTCCGCTTATTCCGCAGCCCCTGCTTTGAGTTACAAATGTGAGCAACTGCACCGGTATCAAATACCCAGGAGCTACTACGGGCACTAGTAAGGTACACATCAATTACATGTATATCACATATACCTTTTGTTTTGCCGGCCTTCTTATCCACTAAGTACTTAGGGCAGTTCCGCTTCCAGTGACTGCTTCCCTTGCAATAAAAGCACTCAGTCTCGGGCTTGGGTCCATTCTTTGGCTTCTTCCCGGCAGCTTCCTTGCCGGGCGCAGCAACCTCCTTGCCGTCCTTCTTGAAGTTCTTTTTACCCTTGCCTTTCTTGAACTTAGTGGTTTTATTGACCATCAACACTTGGTGTTCCTTCCTGACTTCTACCTCTGCTGATTTCAGCATAGCAAATACTTCAGGAATGGTCTTTTCCATCCCCTGCATATTGAAGTTCATCACAAAGCTCTTGTAGCTTGGTGGAAGCGACTGGAGGATTCTGTCAATGACCGCATCATCCGGGAGATTAACTCCCAGCTGAGTCAAGCGGTTATGCAACCCAGACACAGTGAGTATGTGCTCACTGACAGAACGGTTTTCCTCCATCTTATAGCTGAAGAATTTGTCGGAGACTTCATATCTCTCGACCCGGGCATGAGCTTGGAAAACCATTTTCAGCTCTTCGAACATCTCATATGCTCCATGTCTCTCAAAACGCTTTTGGAGCCCCGGCTCTAGGCTGTAAAGCATGCCGCACTGAACGAGGGAGTAGTCATCGAAACGTGCCTGCCAAGCGTTCATAACATCTTGTTCTGCAGGGAGAACGGGTGCGTCACCAAGCGGTGCTTGTAGGACATAATCTTTCTTGGCAGCTATGAGGATGATCCTCAGGTTCCGGACCCAGTCCGTATAGTTGCTGCCATCGTCTTTCAGCTTAGTTTTCTCTAGGAACGCGTTGAAGTTGAGGACTACGTTGGCCATTTGATCTACAAGACATATTGCAAAGATTTTAGACTAAGTTCATGATAATTAAGTTGAACTAATCAAATTATTAGTGAACTCCCACTTAGATTAGACATCCCTCCAGTCATCTAAGTATTACATGATCCGAGTTTAACTAGACCGTGTCCGATCATCACGTGAGACGGACTAGTCAACGTCGGTGAACATCTTCATGTTGATCGTATCTACTATACGACTCATGCTCGACCTTTCGGTCTTCTGTGTTCCGAGGCCATGTCTGTACATGCTAGGCTCGTCAAGTCAACCTAAGTGTTTGCATGTGTAAATCTGTCTTACACCCGTTGTATGTGAACGTCTGAATAAAACACCCGATCATCACGTGGTGTTTTGAAACAGCGAACTGTCGCAACGGTGCACAGTTAGGGGGAACACTTCTTGAAATTATTGTGAGGGATCATCTTATTTACTACCGTCGTTCTAAGTAAACAAGATGCAAAACATGATAAACATCACATGCAATCAAATAATAAGCGTGACATGATATGGCCATTATCACATAGCTCCTTTGATCTCCATCTTGGGGCTCCATGATCATCTTGTCACCGGCTTGACACCATGATCTCCATCATCATGATCCCCATCATCGTGTCTCCATGGAGTTGCTCGCCAACTATTACTTCTACTACTATGGCTAACGCGTTTAGCAATAAAGTAAAGTAATTTACATGGCGTTTCTTGATGACACGCAGGTCATATAAAAGAATAAAGACAACTCCTATGGCTCCTGCCGGTTGTCATACTCATCGACATGCAAGTCGTGAATCCTATTACAATAGCATGAACATCTCATACATCACATATAGATCATTCATCATTCATCACAACTTTGGCCATATCATATCACAAACCACTTGCTGCAAAAACAAGTTAGACGTCCTCTAATTGTTGTTGCAAGTTTTACGTGGCTGAATTAGGGTTCTAGCAAGAACGTTTTCTTACCTACGTTAAAGCCACAATGTGATTTGTCAACTTCTATTTACCCTTCATAAGGACCCTGTTCATCAATTCCGCTCCAACTAAAGTAGGAGAGACAGACACCCGCCAGCCACCTTATGCAACTAGTGCATGTTAGTCGGTGGAACCGGTCTCACGTAAGCGTACGTGTAAGGTTGGTCCGGGCCGCTTCATCCCACAATACCGCTGAAGCAAGAAAGGACTAGTAACGGCAAGAAAGTTGACAAATCTACGCCCACAACAAATTGTGTTCTACTCGCGCAAGAAGAACTACGCATAGACCTAGCTCATGATGCCACTGTTGGGGAACGTTGCAGAAAACAAAAATTTTCCTACTCGTTTCACCAAGATCATCTAGGAGTTCATCTAGCAATGAGTGATTAGATGCATCTACATACCTTTGTAGATCGCGCACGGAAACGTTCAAAAGAACGGTGATGATGTAGTCGTACTCGACGTGATCCAAATCACCGATGACCAGCGCCGAACGGACGGCACCTCCGCGTTCAACACACGTACGGGACGGGAGACGTCTCCTCCTTCTTGATCCAGCAAGGGGGAAGGAGAGGTTGATGAAGATCCAGCAGCATGACGGCGTGGTGGTGGATGCAGGGCGTCACAGCAGCAGGGCTTTGCCGAGACTACGAGGGAGAGACGTAACGGGGGGAGATGGAGGCGCCAGGGGCTGGTGTCAAATCCCTCCTCTCCCCCCCACTATATATAGGGGTGCCAAGGGGGGGGCGCCGGCCCTAGTAGATGAGATCTACTAGGGGGGCGGCGGCCAAGGGGAGGTTTCCCTCCCCCCCAAGGCACCTAGGGGTGCCTTCCACCACATGGACTCTTCCATGGTGGAAACCCTAGGCGCATGGGCCTATAGGGGCTGGTGCCCTTGGCCCATCTAGGCCAAGGCGCACCCCCTACAGCCCATGTGGCCCCCCGGGACAGGTGGCCCCACCCGGTGGACCCCCGGGACCCTTCCGGTGGTCCCGGTACAATACCGATAACCCCGAAACTTGTCCCGATGCCCGAAATAGCACTTCCTATATATAATTCTTTACCTCCGGACCATTCCGGAACTCCCCGTGACGTCCGGGATCTCATCCGGGACTCCGAACAACATTCGGGTTTCTGCATATACATATCTTCATAACCCTAGCGTCACCGAACCTTAAGTGTGTAGACCCTACGGGTTCGGGAGACAAGCAGACATGACCGAGACGACTCTCCGGTCAATAACCAACAGCGGGATCTGGATACCCATGTTGGCTCCCACATGCTCCACGATGATCTCATCGGATGAACCACAATGTCGAGGATTTAATCAATCCCGTACGCTATTCCCTTTGTCTATCGATATGTTACTTGCCCGAGATTCGATCGTCGGTATCCCAATACTTCGTTCAATCTCGTTACCGGCAAGTCACTTTACTCGTACTGTAATGCATGATCCCGTGACCAGACACTTGGTCACTCTGAGCTCATTATGATGATGCATTACCGAGTGGGCCCAGTGATACCTCTCCGTCATACGGAGTGACAAATCCCAGTCTTGATCCATGTCACCCAACAGACACTTTCGGAGATACCCGTAGTCTACCTTTATAGTCACCCAGTTACGTTGTGACGTTTGGCATACCCAAAGCACTCCTACGGTATCCGGGAGTTACACGATCTCATGGTCTAAGGAAAAGATACTTTGACATTGGAAAAACTCTAGCAAACGAACTATACGATCTTGTGCTATGTTTAGGATTGGGTCTTGTCCATCACATCATTCTCCCAATGATGTGATCTCGTTATCAATGACATCCAGTGTCCATAGTCAGGAAACCATGACTATCTGTTGATCAACGAGCTAGTCAACTAGAGGCTCACTAGGGACATGTTGGTGTCTGTTATTCACACATGTATTACGATTTCCGGATAACACAATTATAGCATGAATAAAGACAATTATCATGAACAAGGAAATATAATAATAATGCTTTTATTATTGCCTCTAGGGCATATTTCCAACATTTCTCATCCTCTAAGTATAATCTATGGGGATCCTTCGGAGGAGAAAAACCCATATCTACAATTCGCTCTAAATTAGGGTCCATGACCCTAAAGAGATTAAGCATGCGAATAACCCAAACATCAAAATTTGTGCCATCAAAACTAGAGTGTCATAGAATCCTAATCCCCTAGTCGACATCTTTACTCTCTAGGCGGTTAAGCCTATTAAATAGAGACGAGGCTATGATACCAATGGAAATATCGTGGATGTCGCCTAGAGGGGGTGTGAATAGGCGCTTTAAAATAATTATGGTTTAGGCTTGAACAAATGCGGAATAAACCTAGCGGTTAATTTGTCAACCACAAAACCTACAACAACTAGTCTCACCTATGTGCACCAACAAATTATGCTAAGCAAGATAAACAACTAAGTGATAGAAAGATATATGACAAGAAACAATATGGCTCTCACAAAGTAAAGTGCATAAGTAAAGGGCTCGGGTAAGGGATAACCAAGGCACGCAGAGACGATGATGTATCCCGAAGTTCACACCCTTGCAAATGCTAATCTCTGTTTGGAGCGGTGTGGAGGCACAATGATCCCCAAGAAGCCACTAGGGCCACCGTAATCTCCTCACGCCCTCGCATAATGCAAGATGTCGCGATTCCACTAAGGGACCCTTGAGGGTGGTCACCAAACCCGTACAAATGGCAACCCTTGGGGGCGGTCACCAAACTCGTACACTTTGACAACCCTTGGGGGCGGTCACCGGTACACGTCAAATTGCTTGGGGCTTTCTCCACAACCTAATTGGAGACCCCGACGCTTTCCCGGAGCTTTACACCACAATGATTGAGCTCCGAACACCACCAACCATCTAGGGCGCCCAAGCACCCAAGAGGAACAAGCTCAAGGGTACCAAGCATCCAAGAGTAATAAGCTTCTCAACTTGTAACTTCCACGTATCACGTGGAGAACTCAAACCGATGCACCAACTGCAATGGCAAGGGCACACTAAGTTCCCAAGTCCTTCTCTCTCAAATCCCACCGAAACAACTAATGCTAGGGAGGAAAATGAGAGGAAGAACAAGAAGGATAACACCAAGAACTCCAAGATCTAGATCCAAGAGGTTCCCCTCACATAGAGGAGAAAGTGATTGGTGGAAATGTGGATCTAGATATCCTCTCTTTTTTCCCTCAAAAACTAGCAAGAATCCATGGAGGGATTGAGAGTTAGCAACCTCAAAGAAGCTCAACAATGTGGGAAGAACACGAGCTCACAGGATGAGGTTCAATGGGGAAGAAGACCCCCTTTTATAGGTCCCCACGAATCTGCCCATTATGTGTAGAAAACTGTAGGACCGGTACAACCGGTGCACAAACCGGTACAATCGGTCAAAGCAGAGGAAAAACCAACCTGTAGGAAAAAGGCCTAAGCGGTACAATAGCTCGGGGAACCGGTAGTACCGGTTAAACTGAACTAACGGGTACAACCGCCCAAGAGCTGCTCCAAAACAAAAACTAGTCCGGTTGTAGAGCGGTACATGGCCGATACAGCCTTCGAACCAATTCTAGAGTGATACAACCACTCCAAACACCGGTTGTACCGGTCAACCGGTACAGCCGCTCTAAGGGGCAGTACAACCTCTCTATGTAAAACAGGTAAGATTAAAACAACCACAACTTTAGCATATGAGCTCCAAATTTGACGAAATCAAGTTTGTTGAAAAGCTAAAGACAAGAGAAAACACAATATTGATATAAATATCAAGAAATAGCCATTGAGAAAATACCCAAAATAAAATGGTGAGAACCTTTTCTCAATTAAGACCGGTAAAAACTCCAACACCGAAAACACAAAAGAAGATGCATAAGAAATCGGTTTTCGATGAACTCGAGCTTGTCATGAAGATGACTGTAAGCCCAAATCTCACAAGGAGAAGAACCAAACAAGAACCAAGAGAGATGATGTAAGGATGCAATGGTTTGATCTCTCGACAAACGATACGATCAAGTTACATACTAGAGAGCCCCCCTTGATAGTACGACAAGTGATTCTACAACCCGGTCTCCCAACTACCACCATGAGACCAGTAAAATAGAAAACCTATCAAGGGCAAACATTTGCCTTGCACATATCCACTTGAGCTAGATGATGACGATCTTGACTTCCTCAAGTTGGACCACCTTTCTTGATTGGGTTGGCTTGATGAAGACTAGTTGATTGCTCCCCCATACTCCACTATGGGTTAGCCACTCTTCGGCACATCTTCACAAGTCTATTGCCACCACAATGGACAGCAAGCTTTAAGCATGATTTCTCCCCCATACTCCATTATGGGTGAGCCACTCTTCGTGTTGCTCCACTAGAACTTGCCACTGCAAACTTGATGACGAACACCACTTGTCATCCTCCATGGGTTGTATGATATCTTCCTCTTGACGCAAGCCCATGGAAACATACCTAACCCCACACAGAATTCTCACGTAGACCTTGGGTTAGTACACAAAGCATAATGGACAATGCTTACCATACCATGGGATCACTTGATCCCTCTCGGTACAACTTGTGTGATTTGTGTGTTGATCAACTTGAATCACTCTCTCTAATTAGTCTTGATCAACCTTGAATCTTTCCAACTCTCTTCATTAGGATGATGTCTTGAAGGTAAACTTGAATGTTCACACAATCTCCTTCTTCAAGACATGCTTGCGATAAGCTCACCACTCACATGACCAATCTTTGGATAATTCCTTAATAGCACCTTGGTCAACTCATAAACTCCTTGAAACCAATACATGGACTTCAAGAAAAGCATATGGACAAATCCTTCAAATATAACTCAATGCAACCATTAGTCCATAGAAAATGTCATCAATTACCAAAACCACACATGGGGTCACCGCATGTCCTTTCAGTTGTAAATGTCCTCATGGATGTAGAACCCTGATTAACATCAGGTACTACCTCCGTCTTGGTTTATTGGTCCCCTTAGTATTTTGTGCTAAATTTTGACCATAGATTTAACTAAAATAATAATAATGCATGTCATAAACAATTGTATCATTGGATTTGTATTTGAACATAGTTTCCAATGATATTATATTTGGTTACGTGTATTAACATTTTATTAGTTAAATCAAAGGCCAAAACTTGGCGTAAAATGCAAAGGGGACCAATAAACCAGGATGGTGGTGGTAGTGTAGTGTGTTGGTGCCATGGTTTTCTTCCGAATGTTAATGTGTTGATTACAGCCCTGAACACATCTCCAGTCCCCACCGATGGTAGCATGACTGCAAACCGATTTTTGTTTGACATGGCTTTTCATTTTTGTTGTTACTCAGTGCCGCTGATTGTAATATTTTTTGTGGCTTCGTGACCTAACAACACGTCGTGATTGATCAAAACCCGGAACCTAAGCTCTTATGTAAGTCGAATCTTGATTGCACCGTTGAACACTTCGTGCTGATATGATGACATGCTTAAGAAATTCTAATTGGAATGAACAAGTTATGTGCTGCAAAAATCTTGATTACGGGTGAAAATAGTCTGAATGTCCTTGCTCGGGCGACTCGGGATCAAAACCCTAACCCCGCCGCCTCCCTCGCAGTGGCCTAAGTTGGCCGCCGGGCAAGCACAGGGCACTACTAAGAAGGTGGTGGCTGGGCCTCTACTTCTCCGCCTCGGCCGATGGGGCATCGGCTCCAAGGCGGCTGCCCCAATCGGATAGGTGCCACAGGATCTGCAGCGCTAGGTGGCGCGGGTGTGCGCCGGTGTCCTTGGCCTTTTGGATGGCGGATGCTCCGGAGAATGCGACCCATGGCGTGGTGGAAACTTTGGCTCCTGTCGGCGCCAGATCTGGCTGCCTCCACCTCCTCTGTTGTTCTGTGAGCTTCACCTGCAGGTAAATCTGGCCTGCTACGTCTTGGGGTGCCGGTCCCTGTGCCGATGGAGTGTTGGTGACAGGGAAATGAAGATCGAGAGAAATCCCAGGTTGTCCTCGGCGGTCTTGACGGCGGCGTATCCCGTGGACGACAGTCCCTTCCTCCTTGGAGGCGCCATCCTGGTCTGCTCCTCCCGCCCCCTTCCCCTAGCCTCCAAGGTGAAAACCCCAACTTTACTGGGCGGCGACAACGCTCTTGGCGATGTATCCTTCCTGAAGGCGCCACCTTTGGAACTAGGTGAGATGTGGGCTTCACGGTGATGCAATTGGCATGCGACGGCGGTAACACGTCTCCCATGACTGCAACGACTTCTTGTTTGGTAGTATCATGAGCTTTGGGTGCTCTCCATGCATTGTTGTGTGTCCGCCGGTTCTCATGGATATTCCGGGGCGGGAGGGTTCCCCTCCTCCCGCTTCCCATCTCAGCGCGTCGTGAGAGTTGATGTTGCATCTTTCAACCTCTGCAATGCTTCTAGAGTTCTCAATGCAACCCAAGGCACTATGACATTGCTCTTGTTCGCCCAATCCTGCAGTTTTTCCTCTTACATGAACCTGTACATGGGCGTCGGTGGTGTTCAGCTCTAGGTGAGTAGTCTGTGGCAAGTCGGGTGTGCTTGGTTCCTTTCTTGGTGCTGCCTTTCGGTGACTTTCATCCATGTTCTAGGGTGAACTTCTCCATCTAACGATGACGTGGCGCCTTCGAGCGAGATGTGGAGGCAGGGGCCTTTTACGACAATGGAGCTAGATAGGTGTGTCATGTCGGGCCGCCGGTGTTTTTGTGACGACATGCCCTTCCTCGTCGTTGGATTTGATGCTCCTGAGTTGGAATTCTCCTCTCCCTTGTGGTATGTTTATCCTTTTAGCTTGTTGAGTGAGGCTTGTAAGCTGCTTCCTATCGTCTTTGTATCTTGTCATGCTTTCTTTGGTGCAGATTGTGGTTGTTTTCTAGAGATGTAATTCTACCGGCTGATGACTTTGTTAATTCAAAGTTGGGCTCTTCTTCAGTCTCTGTTCTAAAAAAAATAGTCTGGATGTCTAATATAGAGCAACAATGGAAGTATGAAACTACTGAACAATGCAGGTGCTTGGATTCATTCGGATTGTTCCTTCCCTCCATCTTTTGCTTTCTTAGTGCAATTCTAGAAGATATGTTATAACCTCCTCGACCTGCATAATTCTGGCCGATATAGCATTTTTGCAGTTTTTGCGGTCCGAACAGGTCCATTATATCTAGCCCGGCCTGTAAAAATTATACAAGCGGCCCACAAAACGGACGTTCGCCCGCTATATCTACGGGACCACCAGAGTTTTAGGGTTCCCTTCTCGCATTTTCCTCCACTGCAATCCACCTCCTCCCTTCCTATCTCCGACGAGCAATTACGCTAGACGCGGTTTCTTTTTTCGGCGACCAATGGCGGGTTCCGCATTGGGGCGTGGTTGCCGTGGCCATGGGGGCTCACCGCCATGCAAGATCTCGCGCAACAACACGGAGGCCAGCACCTCCCTCCCATCCCCCCTTCAAGGCAGTCCAAGCAGGCACGGGAACGCGACCGTCTCTCCCGTAGCGGTAGTCAGTCCCATTGGGCCAATTTCCACTGCCTCCACGAATAGCTCTACCCGCACACCGTGGCGTGCCTCAAGATGGCAACGGGGACGAAACCCGCCGGGTTTTGCTTGCCCATCCCCGTCCCCGCAAGAGATACCCAAGCCCGTCCCCTTCCCCGAAACCGTGCGCGGGGATAGGTTTTTCCCCATCCCCGTCCCTGTCGGGTTTTCCGTACCCGCAAGGAACCCATCCCCGCAAGCGGTCATAAAGAACAATAGCAACTTTTGGGAGGCGGCACCAAGAATCCATCCTCGCGAGCGGTCATAAAGAACAATATCAACATTTGGAAGGCAGCACCAGGAGGTAAGCAGATGGGTGCGTGCATGGGTTTGAGATTTTTGAGGTTGTGCTTGTGGTTTAGATGAGGTAGTGTGGTAAGCTGGCATTTATAAGTGACTTTTTGGGTGCACAGAGGTGGGATAATGGGCTTTTGGCCAACCTAGCTCTATTCTAGTGACTACATGTCATATGTTTCACGGGTTTGCCTGGTTCCAGGTGCAGGTAGTGCTGGAACGAGTTTGCACCGACAACACTTGGCAGGGTTTTAAAAGTTACTCATGAGCAGCCCCGCGGGGATAGAAACAGGCCCATCCTCATTTCCTAATAGGGTAAAAACCTGCGAAGACACGGGTTTCAAGGCCCCGTTTCCATCTTGAGGCATGCCGCGCCGCGGATGCGGAGCTCCTCGCCGCGAGCGCACCGTCGAGGTCGGAGAAGAAGGATTCACCGACAGGCTCGCTGCCGTGCAGGAGGAGCATACCTATGCCCACGCTTGCCGCAGGTCAGCGGAGGCGTTCTTCCACGGTGTCAGCCACTGAGCCACCGCCTCCCTATCTATTAGATATTTGTTTAATCCAAGTTTTATCTATGTTTTATGTATGTATGTACTCCAGTGTGGTGCAATGAAATTTATAGCGGGAACTATGTATGGTCTTATGTGATAGCGGATCAATTCTGCCGAGGCGCATCACTTCCCGCAAAATTGTTTTAGAGGAATCTTAAAACGATTTTGCGGGAGGGGAATCTGCTTGAGTTGCTCCCAGCCCCACCGTGAGTCGTCAGATTGTTTCATCGCTAGGACCTTCTCCGCTTCTCCGCTGTATGGGCTGGGTCGGCAGATTTATGGGCCCAAGGCAACTATTGCCTCGCCGTCTATCGGTGACCACCGTCTACCTCTAAAAATTACTACTGATGGTTACCGTCCCGTAAAATGCGGCAATTAGTAGTATTAGTAAAGGTCTCGCTTCTACAAAAGGACACGTTTAGCTGACGAACATTCGCTTGGGAGAGGTGGCATTTTGAACGATTTCGTTGCAGTTTTAATTATAAGCAGTTTCCTTAAAAGAAGATATTTTTGTTTAAAAACTGCCATCATTTGATCTAACTGAACAACTAAAATTGTCAGCTCGACATGAACAAATTTGCGATTGGCGTGCCACCATTAGAGCGCCGGACGGCAACTCCGACAGGTAGGGTTTCCGTGCATACGACACGTGGTGGGCCGTGGGCCTGCCCAAGGCTATATAACGACCCCGCCCACCCGCGGCGCCGCCTTCGTTCTTCGCACCACCATCTCCTCCTCCAGTCGTCGCAAGCGCTATCCGGACAGGGGCGGGAGCTCGTGAAAGAGAGAGAGGCGAGGGAGCGGAGCATCGACGAGATGCAGATCTTCGTGAAGACGCTGACGGGGAAGACCATCACCCTAGAGGTGGAGAGCAGCGACACCGTCGACAACGTCAAGGCCAAGATCCAGGACAAGGAAGGTACGGCCTGTTCTTCTCACCCCCGTCGCCTTCCATTTCCTCGAGCGTCGAGGTTGAATCCACCGTTTTCGGCTCTGGCTTTGGTTGATCTGCTTTGTGGTGTGGTGTGGATCGATCGCAGGCATCCCTCCGGACCAGCAGCGCCTCATCTTCGCGGGGAAGCAGCTGGACGATGGCCGCACCCTGGCCGACTACAACATCCAGAAGGAGTCCACGCTGCACCTTGTGCTTCGCCTCCGCGGGGGCACCAGGATCGAGCCCAGCCTCAAGGAACTCGCTCAGAAGTACAACCAGAAGAAACTGATCTGCCGCAAGTAATGAATTATGCCCTGCACCGTTCTCAAACTAGTTAGCTTTTGTTCGTATGAGTGGATATTTTCTGAGCGTCCTAACTGTCTTAAATTCGACAAAAGTTGGTGCTTTGTAGAGGGTTATACAAGAGGGTATGCAATGCATGCATGTAACATTGTTTGGGCCTTATGAGGTACTCCCTCCGTTCCAAAATTGAGTCATCTATTTTGGAACGGAGGGAGTATTCATCTTCTAATCTGAATTAATGAAGGGGCTAACCAGTAGCAGGATCAATAGGCAAGGAGCTTTATTGATTGATTAATTGATGCAATACTTAGTTATGTGCCATTTTTTTTCCCTTTATATCCCCTTGCATCCTGATATAGAGAATCTGACATCATGAAATGTGATGCTCCTGTTTGATAAGAAAAGCCCCATATTTACTATACCATGTTCGTTTGTAGCTGATTGCTCATTCCCTCGGTGTTCCGTCAGGTTTATGTTTGTTCATCTTTTCAGGAGTGTTGCATGGCTTTTCTGGCTGTTGGCTGCGGAAATACTTAGTTAATTAGGCCTGTCGTTTGTGAACCACCCTATGAGAAAAAAAAATACTTACTGTCTGAAATGCTGCTTTCAAGAACATTACTGCTTGCAGTGCTGATTTTTTTGTATGTAACTGCTATTTGGTAGCCGAAGTGCTTAATCAATCATGCATGCTCTGTCTATTACCTTTGCTTAGGCGATAAGTCATTCACAGGAATTTCGTGTTTGTGATGCAGCTAACATTTCTCACCATTTTTTTGTAGGTGCTATTCACGCCTGCCGCTCAGGGCTACGAATTGCCGCAAGAAGAAATGTGGCCACAGCAACCAGGTGAGCCTTGTTTTCTCTTATCATCAAAGAAACTGAAAGTGTTATACTCATGTAGGTTAGCAAGGTCCATGTTCTTCTCACTGATGTTAACCCAATATGTTTTATGTGCCTTGTCTCATAGTTAGTTTCACTGCGTCTGATGACACTAGCATATTTGACCTTATCGGGCTTCTCGATCAAACAATTGATTTTATGTTATGCCTCGATGCTTTAAATTGCCCCCCTGCAACATGTGCCCTGCTAAACTATCTTCTCATGTATAGATATTTCTGACATTTGGAGCAGATAAAATAAGTTCTGTTTCTTTATGTAATCCATTGTCCATATTCGTCTAATGTATTTTCTCTAACCAATTATTGTCAGCTACGGCTAAAGTCGAAAAGGCGTTGGTTCTGTTGAAGAGCCACACATCAGTTGAATCAGTTATCTACTTGTCTCAGCTTATCAAGACTGTCAGAAATTTTAAATGTCTTGGTGTAATGTTCCTGTTGGATGTGGAGCATTGTCTCTTTTGAACAGTTTGGTTATGTTTCGCTGCATGCTTAGGACATGTGATGATTGTAATATGGCAGCTTAACTCTTTTTGGCTGGATTGAGAACTTACCTAATGTCTATATATGCTGCTCTGTTTTCAATCTTGCATCGACTGCTGATGTTGGTCCTTTGTGTTGCCTGATGTGCTAGATCCTTGATTGGATTACTAGAATGATTGAATCCTTCCCATCTGTTTCCGGGGTTTTCCATGAAATAGGTCATGGTTTTGACAGTCATGTAATGACAAATTTGTCTCCCTGTTCCAAACGAGATTCTGCTGATTATATCGAGTTGTAATTTGTAAATGGGTGCGACAGTGCATCACATACATGGGGTTTCTAGTGGTTATCAGCCCCGGATGCTTTGGCTTAGCAAAGGAACAAATCTAGAATTAGAGCTTTATCGCATTGTAATGTTCCCTGCTGGCTTGAACACGTTGTTTTGGTAGCATACTGAAGAATTAGAGAGCTTTATCGCATTGTAATGTTCCCTGCTGGCTTGAACACATTGTTTGGTGGCAGACTGAAGAAATGCAAATTAATATGGTAAGTTCAATTTCGTGGCTGGACCGTCCAGTAGTATGCTGCTCTCCTTTTTCACTGGAACACTTGAGAACATCGTTCAGGAATGCCAAGTTAGTATGTTTGCTCGACTCTTTGGCTGGATGAACAATACCTGTTTTTGCTATCTTGTAGATTCGTTTGCTGTATGCTTTGTGTTGCACACTCGCTGCATGGACATGCCAGAATTTGATTAGGCACGCTGTTAACAAATTTTTTTCGCAGATACGCAAAGGTTGTGTAGGTACAACACATAGCACGAATGCATACATGAGAAGACGTGATCATGGTACGCGGAGCAGAGAGACGCGAGATGCTCAGCCTTAACAGATGAAAAGACCATAGCTAAGCAACATCATCTCCAAATTCAACACCAAGGACGCCGTGAGCAAGCAAGATAGCACCCTCAAGAAGGGGAGCGACGTCGTGCCATCGCCGCCTTCTGACCCGAAGAACCGGACCAAGGATTTCCCCCTGTGCTCGAAGAGGGGCCCAGATAGAGGCCATGTCAGCGCCTCCAAGAAGGGAAATGATGCCCGCTGGTGCTGCGGTAGCCAGAAGGCAACCAAGGATTTCGTCCTGGACTGGGCCCGAGCAATCCCATTGATGTCGGGTCTGAAGATAAGGAAGTCGTTTCGCTGGTCAAGATCACCACCTCAGGAGGGGAGGGGGTTGTGTCTGCCGCCAAAGGATGGCATCAGTCGACGCTGAAAAACGCAAGCTTCGGGATTGGCACGTCGTGGAGCTGGACGGGGCCAGGGAGGCGACAAGGCAGAGAGAGCCAACACAGAGGAAGGGATGGTGAGCGATGCCACCGGCAAGCTAGGAGCCAAAAGGATGGCATAGGTCCAAACTGCCGGGGTGGAGCCGCTGGGATGCCGATGAGCAGAAGGCTGTAGAGGATTCAACAATGGAGTGCGTGGAACGAAATTGTGCCAACAAAAGATGTCGGTAGGCCGGGGGTGCTGGAGAACGCTGGTCCATAGCCTCTAGGACCGGAGCGGTACCGACAAAGCGTCCACCGCGAGGCCTCAACCGACCGCCAAGGAAGACTACCATGACCACACAAATCGGATGAATCAACATCATAGCTCGGAGGAGGCGTCGTTGGAGACGAGGAGCGGCTATGGCAAGGCAGGGTCAGAGCCTCGACTCGCTCGGTTTATATATCAGATCCAGAAGAGCCAAAAGATAGTCACTATCAACCCCATAACTGTGTTGTCACACTACGTAGCTAACAAGTCTATTCTACCAGTTGCTAGGAGTACAGTAAATAAAGGATTTATGTAACATGAACAATAAGGTAAAAACTGCAATTGAAGGTAACTAACAAGTCAGAAGTGATGCTCGAGTAATAAAGGCCTATGGGTGCATGGAAACTAACTAGTGAGGTAACAGGGTGAAGTCTAAGGCTAGGCATGTCATGCTGCCACAGACACATACCTCTCACACCACTACCACTCAACTTGGACTTTCGCCGGTATAAGGTGATAACTAAGGGTTTCCCATCAGATGCGACATAAAGATAACGACTGTTCATTGCTCCTCGGTTATACGATAAAGGAGAGAGGTGGCTTATTTCTCACCATTCAATCCCATGACATTTACTTAGTAGAAATCATATATGTGTTACCTGATAAACTTTCGCGACCTACACCGGTACATAGAAACAATCTATGCATAATAACTCACAAGCAGTCAAACACAAGTTAATAACCATCTACCGAGAGATGAAAGATTATTCAAACATAAGAGACAAATACATAGAGCTGGGGGATATTATAACTAACGTGAGAGACACGTTGGGGAAGGAGGACATGGTGGGGGAGTCGTCGTTGATGCATTGATGGAGATGGCGTTAACTTAGAGGTCCAAGCGAGCGCAGATGGCGGTGTCGCTTCCTCCACCTTCGTTATCTTCTTCTCTCTTCATGGATTGGATCTTAATGTGTTCTTGGTGGCTGCTATGGAGGTGTATGATGTAGGGAAACCCCTAGGGTGGCCCGATCTTCATGAATTGGAGGTGGGTCTGAGGAAGAACACAAGGGAAAACAAGAGAATCACAAGGGAAATGAATGCAAATCAACACACAAGATACAATACAAGATATACACAAAGATAGATCATTAGTTCGATCACCCAAAGAAATAGATGAAACAAGATAAGGTTCTTCCCTAAGTCCTAAGTCAAGGAGGACTTGAATTCCATGGAGGAATCTTCCCCACAAGTGGACGCCTTGGTACTCCTATGGAGTCATTCCCTCAAGAGGATGCCTCATCTCCACTACAGGAGCCATCTCCATGGAGGAGTAATCCCACAAGGGGAGATACATGAGCTAAGCTCTATGGTTTGAGTTCTATCTTAGCTTACCCTAGAATGGAGGAGGGGAAGAGGTATATATAGGTCCAAGGCACGAAGGGGTAAGTAAGGGGGAAATGGGAAAGATACACGGGCCTTGCCCCAACTCTGCTTGCAGAAGCAGTACCGGATAGTATGGTCGGGAGGACCAGACAGTCTATTCCCCCTTACCGGATAGTCTGGTGGCAACATGGGGCTTCATGAAGATGCTGACTGGCCTGTCCGGTAGTGCAAAATCTACACTCCTCTATTGCTCTGTCTTCTTCTGTCACCTCCTCCAAGCTTCCCTGTTGGATGGTGGTCTCGCTCTAATAATGCATGATCACCTCCATGGTACATGTGATACTTCTCTCAAACCTATGTGTGCACGAGGGGGAGGGTCAAGTAGTATACCATCCATGAGAGTGCCAAGTGAACACGCATAAAGGAGAAAATTCACCTTTATATGTATGAAGTATATGTTGCACATGTCTCTTGATGATGGAGCACTTGACATGTTGATGTCCATGGGATGCTCAAAATCATCTCTCCCCCTCCCTTAGGGAAGATCCAACCTTGGATTGAGATCTCATCACCATAGGAAATAAATGGTGTTATCATGTGGTATTGGACACTCACCATGCACTTGGTCCTATGACGGTGCCATTCACCGGGGATGGCTAGCCAAAAGGAAGCACGACAACAGGCCTACCAAGGGCCCACTCGACCTCAAGGAACCCAGCTATAGGGGAGGCTCGGGCAGAGCTCTTCAGCTCTATGATCATCTTGGACAAGCAAAGAATCGCAGCGGCCCAAGGTCGTTTAGATCCCCATGTAAACCCTAACCCCTGATATCTACTACGCAACTTTATTCTTGAAGACTTTGTTGGGCCTCCAACGGCAGAGTCTTGTAGAACAGTAGCAATTTTCACTCAAGTGAGTGACCTAAGGTTTATCAATCTGCAAGAGGTGTAGGATGAAGGTGGTTCTCTCTCAAATAACCCTGCAATCAAATACAAGTAGTCTCTTGTGTCCCCAACACACCTAATACAAATGTCAGTTGTATAGGTGCACTAGTTCGGCAAATAAATTATGATAAATGTGTAATATGGATGGTAGAAATGGATTTTTATATTCTGAACGGATAAAAACAACAAGGTAAGTAACAAAAGTGAGTAAAATGGTGTCCCAATGCTTGGAAACAATGCCTAGGGCTCATACTTTCATTAGTGCCAACTCTCAACATTATTAACATAATTAAACATCATGATAATCCCTCAAAGTGCAGCAAAAAATCACTCCAAAGTTTATATTCTATTGGGGAAAGTAGGATGAAATCGTGTAGGTAGCAAACCACCTCAAATTTGCAGCCAAAATTATAAGGATATCCTTGGTAGGACCAAAACTTAACAACAAACGCCGAGTAGACACCACGAGCAACCCGTGAGTCAATAGTTGAGCACCCTAGAGCGGCAGGTATAAAATGCTCGGGCCCTCCATACCCAACCCAAACGACCGGGTTGTTCGGCGCCCTTCATATCCAACCCATACGTGGTGCGGATAGCACATACATGGAAACCACATTGAACTATCAGGTGGGGCCCACACAAAAAACCATCGGTCAACTGGCTTCCTCCTTGGATTTGGTGAGAACACAATTCATGCCATCGCTCGGGTTTGCTGCCCGAGGCATCAAATCCGGCTATTTAAGTCGGTCGGCAAAAGAGACCCTAGTCAGCGCCATTTCCATCCTTTCCCTTGCGTCCGCGCCACCACCACTCACCATTTTCTCCTTCCCCGACGACAAATAACCTACTACAGGATGCTCACGCCCAAGCGCTGGTCATAGACCGCCGCCGAGATGTGCGTTGCAAAGGAACAACACCACACCCAGATATGCGTTGAGGAGGCGCGTCGCCTCACTCACATTGCGGCTGGGGAGGGGGAGGTGGCAGAGGAAGAGGTGTCGGAGGAGGAGGAGTTGAGCATGGAGGAGGAAGACGCGAGCGAGGACGTGGTGAAGGAAGACATGGCGCCGAGCATGGAGTTTGAGCGTGACACATTTGGTATGGAAGAGGCGATCGGCAAATACGGTGAAGCCGCGGAGGTGGTGACGCAGTTCGAGGTGGAGAAAGCGACCATCCTTGACTCTATCCAATCTGAACAGGAGATGTTGGCAAATCGCACAATTAAACAATATATAGTTCGAATACTTTGCGGATGCCCGCCTTCGGCCACCGCGTCCAATACGCTGAAGTTGATGCTGGCGGCGACGAATCCGGCAACATAGTCTATTGATGTCTACTATGCAACATTATTCTTGTAGACTCGTGTTGGGCCTTCAAGCGCAGAGTTTTGTAGGATAGTAGCAAATTTCCCTCAAGTGGATGACCTAAGGTTTATCAATCCGTGGGAGGCATAGGATGAATATGGTCTCTCTCAAACAACCCTGCAACCAAATAACAAAGAGTCTCTTGTGTCCCCAACACACCCAATACAATGGAAAATTGTATATGTGCACTAGTTAGGCGAATAGATGGTGATACAAGTGCAATATGGATGGTAGATATAGATTTTTATAGTCTAAAAATATAAAAACAGCAGGGTAATTAGTAACAAAAGTGAGCGAAAATGGTATTGCAATGCTTCGAAACAAGGCCTAGGGTTCATACTTTCACTAGTGCAAGTTCTCTCAATAATGATAACATAATTGGATCATATAACAATTCCTCAACGTGCAACAAAGAGTCACTCCAAAGTCACTAATAGTGGAGAACAAACGAAGAGATTATTGTAGGGTACGAAACCACCTCAAAGTTATTCTTTCCTATCAATCCATTGGGCTATTCCTATAAGTGTCACAAACAGCCCTAGAGTTCGTAGTAAAATAACACCTTACACTACAAAAAAAAAGACACATCTGTGACATTTTGGGCCGAATGAATTTTTTTTCTGTCATACATATGACACTTCTATGACGATAATTGTGACAAAACCCGGTATCATCATAGATGTTATGGGCTCCTATTTCTATGACAAAAAATCATGACAGAAAATGGGCTTTTCGTCCTGGGCGGGCCGGAGACGCGGCTGCATGACATTCTTTGGGTCGTCCATGACGGAAAAAATCGTGGTAGAAGCGAGGGGAGGAAAATTTCGGGGAGTTGCCGGTTACGGTGGGAGGTCGGGGCCGAGCAATGCGCGTTTCTCTCGTACACATGCGAGGCGTTGGCTCTAAATGAACCCGAGCGAGGCGTTGGGCTCTAACTGAACCCGAGCGATTGCACTGCAGGCTACGCGTTACTGAACCCGAGCTATCGATCGATGGCTGTTAACTGAACCCGATGGAGCAATTCCTTTGCTACTGCTGTT